>NC_031991.1:47449473-47495316 GCF_001879085.1 Nicotiana attenuata
AATGTGTTAATTTCAAATCCTAACTCCGGACATAGTAGAGGTGCCATAAAGAAAGCATAATGACCCTATTTGGTGTCTCCAGGATGTGGTATCTGTCCTTCACTCTTTCTCATCATGTAAAAAGCTAAGGCAAAACTGCCAAGTCCCACCATAGTAAAAGTGAGATCTACACTCAATCCTACTAGCTTTGAAGAATAGTTCATAATGGTTGTCATAATAGTCTCAGCTACTAAGGCCAGCAATTAAAATGAGCCAATTCCGATAGTACTTGCCCTAAATTTAATTGAAAGTAGCTAGGGGTGTTCATGGTTCGGTTTGGATAGGTTTTTCCCGGAAAAAAAACCAAACCAAGTAAGTCGGTTTTTCAAATATTAGAACCAAACCAAACCAATGAAGTCGGTTTTTTCTCTATTCGGTTTATGTCGGGTTTTGTCGGTTTTTCGGTTATTTGTCGGTTTTTTCTTAAATATAAGACATACACTACCAACCAAATATTCCGGCGATCACATTTTCAACGTAACACTATCAAATCAATTGCCCTTTGAGAAATCTATTATTTACCAAGAAATATTGATGATAATTAAATCAAATAGTGATGAATAATTTAAGGACTCAACTAAAAATATATTATTTTTAACACGAAATGGATTCTTACACTTAACAAAAGAAAACTACCAATCAAACTAGAATGTAAAGGTAAAGAACTATACTAAAAGTGCAAACTATTAACATTTACCATAAATTTTTTGAAACTTTGTATAAAAATATACATATATATAGGTGTAATGATAAATTTGAAATAGCCACTTCTATTGTCGGTTTGGTTCGGTTTTTTTTCGTATTAAAACCAAAACCAAACCAAATTTGATCGATTTTTAAAATTCAAAACCAAAACCAAACCAAACCAAAAAGTATCGATTTTTTTGGTCGATTTGGTTTGGTTTTCGGTTTGGTTCGGTTTTTCGGATTTTTATGTACACCCCTATACCCCATATATTGGGCTATAAGTCCGCCCCTCACTGCGACTCATGATTCTTATGGGTGGCATCCAAATTGGTTCGTTCTTGACAATTCATCGTGTTAACTTTGGCTTGCAGCACCTCTTGAGCTAGGTTTAGGCGTTATCCAAGTTGAGCCTAACTCTGGTAGGCTCGACCCGAACCAAGATATTGACCACCACACCTAGACTAGTCAAATGTATAGTTTGGACAAAGTCTGGTCCTATGGGAGCGAGTCACTACCAATTTTCATAAGGTCACAGTCCAACATAAGGGACCGTTGGGAGTTGGGACCAAATGACGAATCTTCAAATCCAACTAGACCGTTTCCATAATTGGAAAAAGAAAGATTGAATATTGACGCGACCCATTGTCCTCTAATTCAAATTGCAGCTTACCAGCCAAGGCTCCTGCAATAGTGGCCATACTACTGGAAATGGCCATGATGTTTAATGAGCAAAGGAACTTAGCTTTCACAGTGTCAATAGGGCATGGCTGACTGTGCCAAATTCCAGCTTCTCAGGAATCTACACCAGTCGCTCTATATATCCCATCACTGGTCAAGAGAACATTTAGTGACAGACTAGAAAATTGAGGTTCATATTAGCGGCGGATCTAAAATTCGAGAACATCGGTGTACCACTAAAAAAAGTATTAATTGGGAATTGATCTCTAGTCCTTTGCGTAAATAATCGAACCAAAACACTATTAAACCGCTGTCAAGTATGGGTGTCAGTATGTAATATTACGCCAATTTTAAAAAATACCACATAATATCCCTAGTTTGAGGGAGGGACCATGAATTCACATGTCCCAAAGTTTAGGCTATACATCCGCCCCTGGTTCAAATCATTCATATTACTGAAGTGAAGAGTTGCGTAATTTTGGCATTTCCCGTTTGCATGGGTAAGAGATGGGATATATGACATTTTGCCTTTCTATTATGCGTTTCTTCTTCAAAAATTACTCTAGGTTTATCCCTTTTTCCCTTCTCCATACATAGCATTTCAAAAATCAGAATGAGATATCCTCTGTGGGAGAGTCTCGATGGCTTAAAAATTCCTCCACTAGTGTTTGTTTTTTGTTTTTGGTTCAGTAGTTCACTAGTTCGTTTTCAACTTCATGGTTATTGCTTTCGGTGACACCATCTAAAGACAGATTCTTTGGGCCTGGCCTCTTTCATACTTGAAAATCAACTTGATTTAAAACTTTAGGAATTTGAGCCTAACTCTTAGATGTCTGGACCATGTAAACACTAAGTTGAAACTTTAGGAATTTTCTCCTATAGCAAAGGTTAACACCTACCATTTAAAAAAATTATATTCTATAGATACCTTTTAAGGTTTATAGTAAAATATTTAATTTTGGTTACCTCCTAGCCCTAAGCCACTAAATACGCTAATCAGTTACACTATTTTCTTTCTCTCTCTACTTTGATACATCCCATTCTCTTCCCCCATCCCATTAAAATTTCCGATCTCCTCCTCCTTCCACCGGATTTGTGCAAAGCCCACTTCAGAGCAGGTTCACTCTCTGCTTCAGCCGGTTTAAAATCTATGGAACATTTAATCCGGTTGGTTTCTCACCAACAGCAGCAGCCGCCGACATATAATAGATGCACTGATTCTTTACACCAACTGACATAGAATTGATAAACCAAAAAAGCCATGGAATTTCTCCTTAATGCTAGCTTGTGCAATTAAATATAGCAGCAGTTCGTTAAGCATGATCTCACCAGAACTGGAAGAAGTCATCTTGCCAAACAACTCAGAGTGAAATTTCCATGAAGGCGGCGCGTTTTCACTACCCACTTCCGGTGAACGGCGGATTCGCCGGAAATTAGGGTTTGTTCTTGAATAAAGACGATGTAGTTTGGGGCTGAGCAACTTGATTTTCTGTTAATATATTTCAATGTATTTTCATGTATTTCATTGTCTTTTTTTTTCATTGTAATTCAATGTATCTCGTTGTATTTCATGTTTTCACTGTATTCACTGTCTTTTTTTCTCATTGTATTTCAATGTATCCCGCTGTATTCTATGTATTTAATTGTATTCACTGTCTCGCTATATGCCATGAATGTATTCATAAGTTTTTTTGATTAATATAATTTATGTATTCAGATGTATTATATAATTTCTCTGAAGATTGCTATATTTTTTGGGTATTTTTCGGTTGAGAATCTTTTTTATAACTGAAAATACAAAATTTGTGTGTTATAATTGAGTTTGTTGAGTTATATTAGGAGTCTATTATGTTAATTGATTCACTTTCCGTTTTAAAAACAGTGCAATCCCCTATTTCACACCGTGAATACAGTCGAATACAATAATCTGTCCAGCTGTAATCCCATTCACTCCATGAATACAGTCGAATACACTCGAATACAACAACTGATTAGCTGGACTTCCCTGATTCATGCCTATTTTTGCTACTGTATTTATGAATACAATAGCTTAAATACATCAAATACATCTTATAACCACATAAAAAGTATCTATAATCCGTAATATAGCAAATGGTATCTATAGATGGCTAATTACTACTAAAAGATAGTGCTTTATGAAAATTTTCCCTATTAAATATCAGGTATCCGCCTTGGGGCCGAATAAGTTCATATTCCGGTCGGAAGTTCCACATTAGGGAGTAAAGCACTTTTTAACAAATACAACTTCATATATAGGGCTCAAATCCGAGATCTTTAATTAAAATTAAAGAATAAGTACTTATTGTTCTGCCACACCTTTGTTGGTGTCATTTCTGTATTCAAAAGAGGGAGGGAAGACATCCGGTACGACTTATAGCACGTGCTACTTTTTAGCTGTGCCATATGTGATAAACGATAATAATATCACTTAGTAATAATCATAAATCCTCCATACGGATGACCTGAGATCGATCCTCAATGCCTTCTGGGTCCAGCCTGTTACACAAGACTTGTCTAGTGCGGTTTACATCTCTTATGTCGGTTGCAGGCTATTACATAGGGGTTTACCCAGTGTGCACAGAGTGTTCACCAGAAGGACAGAGGCTGTAACGGCTGCAGATTTTCTTGGGGTTCCAAAAAAATAATCATAAATCCCCTTGACTTTAGGTTTGAAAGTGAAACAACTGTACGTCTTAATCTAAATAACGGCGAGCTAAGCACACTTTTTCAGACTTAGCATTGAATAATGGTCAATCGTTAAGCTGATTTTACATTATCTATTGATATGATATGAAATGGATATGTGGTTATAAATATCATCTAAACTCAGTCAATTAGCCATTCGTGTGAAGTGTAGGAAGAATATAACATGTTGTACCAAGAAAGAAAAGAATAGAACATTTACATTCTCACAGAAAAAAAAGAAAAATGAAGGAATAAGGGAGTTGTTTTAACCAGATTGTCAATGACAAATTTCCTTTTTTGGTTACTAATTCGTTTTGGTTGATAAATAAATAGCCGACAGAGTTTGTAGAGTAAATTTAAAAAAAAAAAAAGCATTAAATGTATTGCTGCTTCATAAAAAATGTAAAGCATCAAAAAACCAATTCATGAAAGAAGACTTAAACCTTGAGAAAGTCAAACTTTTCGGGGCTGAACTTTAAAAAGAATTGCTATCTCTGCTTCCAAACAAGAAAATCGATGCCATATGTTTGAAAAATATGGTGTTTGTTTAATATAGAGATTTAATAATCAGCTAGAAGAGTTGAACAATTCCATTTTCGATCTCTCTCGTGTTGTTGAAAGAAAAGTTGAACCTCTCAAAATGTGTTTACTTTAATTTCATGAAATAATTAACTAATACTGGAGAGAAATCATTTTGCAAAAGATACCGTAACGTCAAGTCATTCTTTCGGGTTGCATGTTCTTTAATCCCGTTGTTAATCAATTTCTATTTTGTCTATAACTGTGATTATTCTTAATAAGAAATGTCTGGAAATGGTTGGAGAATCTTATCTATTTATTTTTCTAAAAGGGAAGTGCAGCCAAAACGTGACATGTTTCCGTCGCAGCTGCCAATTATCATTGAACGAGTGATTAGATGGCCAGTGATTGGTTTTTCCACTCTTAAAATATGCTATTAATATAGGTGTATATAATTAAGGGTGTGTTTGGTATGAAGGAAAATGTTTTCCATGGAAAATGTTTTCCTAGAAAATGTTTTCATGAAAAATGAGTGGTCTTTTTTGTTTTTTAGGTAATTAACATTTTATTAATCACCAATAATCTTTACAATGCATAGCCTGCTTTATAACTCAACAGCTATATCTTTCAAAACTCAAAACATGAACAATAAAGAAACTCCTACATACTATGTCTAATGAAAAATAAAATGTTGAACTAGACTACTGATTTCTTTTGTAGCTCGTACATTACATATGTAGGTTATTTCTCTAGCTAAACTATTGACACTTCTACTTCTTTGCTGAAATGTTCTCATGTTTCTTTCAATCCAAACACCATGAGTTACCTCTGCATATACCATTCTGTATAGTTGTGCTTCACATGATCTGCCTTTAGCTCTTTGTGTTATCCATTCTTGATGTTGTATCCAGTTATCTCCAATTGCTTCTTGCCTTTGCATCCATTGTAGTACCTTGGACCACACTGCTTTAGTAAACGAGCAGTTGACAAACAAATGATCTCTGGTTTCCACAGTTAGCTGACATGGAGTACATTTTGGATCCACATTGACTCCCCATTTGATCAATCTATCTGTAGTTAGTAATTTGCCTTGCACTTGTAGCCACATTGTGAAAATGGCTTTTGGTCTAGCCTTGTTCTTGAACATCATAGATTTTCATGTAACTCTTGGACTATCTCCCAGCAACTGATAGTAGAACTGACTGATCATGCTCTTTTTGCCCTGCTGCCTGTGTTGCATTTGTTGCAGAACTGTTCTGGCATTTAAAATCTGTCTCACCATCCAGCTTGCCTGTTATGGGATTGCTATATCTTCTATCCTCTTATCTTTAATGTATTATGTATGGATCCATCTTATCCATAATCTGCCACTTTTATTTGCTACATCTCAGCATAGTTTTGCAACAGCTGCCTTGTTCCACACTTGCATATTAATCAATCCATAGACCCCTCTTGATTTAGGTGTACACATCCTATCCCAAGCCACCAGGGATTTCTTTGTGATGGTGTTGATCCCAGACCATATATAACTTCTGCAATAGGCCTCTATCATCTTCATAACTTTCATTGGTATGTTGAATAGTTGTGACCAGTAGGATTGAATCCCAAATAAGACAGTCTGAACTAGTTGCACTCTTCCAGCATAAGAGAGTTTCTTGGCAGTCCATGAGGAGATCCTTGTAACTATCTTTCCTATTAAAGGTTGCCATTGTATCAAGGATAATTTCTTGGTAGCAAGAGGGATACCAAGATATTTAAAAGGTAATTCTCCTATTGTGTAGCCCAACATTTGGATAATTTCCACCCTAGTACTCTGCTGCACTCCTCCAAAATATACTGAGCTCTTCTGCAAATTTGCCTGTAAGCCAGACACTTGAGAGAAATGATTAAAGCAATCTTGGATGTGAGTAACAGAATTGAGATCACCCCTAGCAAATATCAGAAGATCATCTGCATAACTTAAATGAGTAATCCCTAATTTTGCACACCTTGGATGATACTTGAAATCTTTCACCTCCTTCAATTTGTTAAGTCTCCTGCTAAGGTACTCCATTACAATTGCAAACAAGAAGGGGGAGATGGGATCACCTTGTCTTAAACCTTTGGCAGCATCAAAAGGTGGAGTGGTCTCTCCATTAACCATAACAGTATAGTTAACAGTTTTCACACATTCCATTGTCCAGTTCACAAATCTTTCTGGGAATCCCATTTCAGTCATAACTTGCTCTAAGAAACTCCATTTTACTGAGTCATAAGCTTTTTGGAGATCAATCTTGATCATGCATCTGGCAGAGATGTTTTTCCTTGTATAAGCTTTGATTAATTCATGAGCTAAGATAATATTATCTGCTATCCTCCTTCCAGGTATAAAACCAGACTGTGCTTCACTTATCACTGATGCTATCACTTGTTGTATTCTGCCAGCTAAAACTTTAGAGATTAGCTTGTACAACATGGTACAGCAAGAAATAGGTCTGTAGTCTTTTATTGTGCTAGGGTTGGTCATTTTAGGAACCAATGTGATGGAGGTACAATTCACTGCTTTATACAATTTCCCAGTTCTGAAAAACTCTTTCACTGCTTGACTGACTTCTCTTTTGACAATCACCCATGACTTCTTGAAAAAATAAGCATTGTAGCCATCAACTCCTGGTGCTTTGTCACTATCAATAGCACACAAACCATTATAGATCTCTTTATCAGTCACCTCAGCACATAAAGCAAGCTTCTGCATTTGTGATAGTTTAGGCCCATTCTTCATGATCATTTTATCTATTGCAGGTAGAGTCTGAGCTGCTGAACCCATTAAAGATTTGTAGAAACCCACCACTTCCTGCTTTATGCTGTCAGGATGAATCAGTTTATCTCCCCTGATTGACATAAGCTCATTTATTTGCTTTCTCTGATTTCTTTCTTTCATAACAGCTGCAAAGTACTTTGTATTGGAGTCTCCCAGTTTGATCCACTTAGTTCTTGCTTTCTGCCTTAAGACACTTTCTTCAATAAGGGACCACTTTTCTAAGTTCTGCAACAAACTTTTCTCTTCTTCAATCAGATTATCATTGCAAGCTGCATTTATCTTCTGCTGCACCTCTTCTAAAGTTGTTCTAGCTTGTTCAATCTTCATGTTGATGGTTCTATATTGCTCAGTGTTTAGGGTCCTAAGCAGGGGTCTTAGTTTCTTCAGTTTGATCCAGATGTTCTGCATAGTTCCCTCAGTGAAAGATTGATTCCAGATTCCTTCCACAATGGATAGGAAACATTCATGATCTGCCCAGACATTAAAGAATCTGAAAGGGATTTTGTCAGGTTTGGGAGCTAAATGGAGAGTTAAAATCATAGGACTATGATCAGATATGTATGGTAGTCCATATTCAGTAGCCACATGCCCCCATTGCATCATCCACTCATCATTACCAAAAGCTCTATCTATTCTACTGCTGATCCTGTCAATACATTGTTGTTTATTAGACCATGTGTAATATTCACCCGTCCATGCCAGTTCATTCAGGTTTAGACTAGTTACACACTCAGCAAAATCCTGCACTTCAGTATATGTAATGGGGTTGCCCATATGCCTGTCATTTGTATGCAAGACTGCATTGAAATCTCCACATAGTAACCATGGTTTAGTGTTTCCTGCTGCAATGTCCTTCAGACCACTCCATAATTGTTTCCTTTGGTCCATGGTATTGTAACCATATATAGCTGTAACTGCACAGTCAATTATGCCCATCCTGTCTTGTACCAAACAGTGTATGTATTGAGCTGCAACACTTATGATATTAACATTGTACCACTGTGAATCCCAAGTAACCCATATCCTCCCATTTGGAGCATCCTGATAATTAGTAGCATAATTCCAACCTGGTAGTACATTTGATATAGTTCTACTAGCATTATGTTCTTTGACTCTTGTTTCTACTATGACTGCTAGCTTTATTCTTTGATTACTAACATATTTTTTCGACTCTTTTTGTTTGTATCTCTTATTTACACCCCTAATATTCCAAAAGATCCACTTCATCAGCAAGTTAGTCTACCTCTCCCTTTATCAGGAGGTACACTACTTGAACACCATGATCCCTTAGTCAAAGGTCCAAAAAAATTCCTCATAGCAATGGCTGATAAAGCTGAAAAACTTGTCATATCCAGCTCAAATCTGTCCTCTATAGTTTTACCTTTGTCCACTGATATTTCCAGTGTGCTCTGTTGCTGAGAGGCTGTTTGTATATGATCCCGTTGTTCATTTATCTGCTCCACCATTGGCTGTATGATCTCCTCTTCTGCAGCTTCATTTTGGCTAGACTTCTGTAATTCCTTCTGCTGAAGATTAGTTTCCCCTGTTGAATGAACCACTTCTTTCACTGGGCCTTTAGTTCTCCATTCCATTGTTACTTTCTTTGATTCTCTTTTTTGTCCTTGTTGCTTCTCTTGTTTGTGTTGCTGCTGCTCCACACCACATCTATGCCCAACCAGACATTTCTGGCAGAATTCTGGTTTCCAGTCATACCTGACATCTTGCAGGAATGTCTTTCCATTAGGGTCCATTACCTTTATCTCAGTAGGTAATTCCCTAGTGACATTAACTTCAATCAACATCCTTGCAAAAGATATTCTCCTTTTCTTAGCATTTCACTCATCTGTATAGATTGGAGTACTAATTGCACTAGCCATTCTGCTCAAAGAGTTATTACCCCCCAGCAATTCATTGGGAGGTTAGGAAACTGCACCCATAAAGGGATTTCAGTGGGAAATTCCTCCTTGAAGTTTAAGTCTGGTGTCCACTGCTTCAATATGATCAGCCTATTGTTGAATGAGTAAGGTCCAGAATACAGAATTTCCTTCATATCATCAATAGTTTGGAATTTGATGATATAGTACCCTTCCTCGTGTAGATATAGATCAGGCTCTACCACATTTGCCCAATTTATCCCAATAAACCTTCTCATCGCATTATAACCTGGGGAATCTCCAATTATGTAAGCAATTATCGCACTCCTCCACTTTTCTGTTTCCAGATCTACCTCCATTTTGTCTAATTGAACCACAACTTGACCATCAATGATTTGTGGTGGTATGTAAGTTAGAGACATACCATTTTCCGCAGCTCGATTCCCTCGAAATAGATTTGTCCATGCTTTACCTTGGTTATTAGCTGCTTCTTTAGACTGATTCTCCTCCATCGACAGACCTTCACTAGCCGCATGCATAGTTGTCACTGTTCCATTGCTTGAGCCTGGGATCTCCTTGTTTGCCTTTTGGATCTGCATCTCTTCAGCTTGATTCGTCACCGGAGTACTCAAATCTAGCTTCTTCTTCACATTTGTACCCATCATCGAAGATTCAGCTTCATAACTCGGACCCTGTTCTACCAGTGGAGTAGTTACTTTATCTTGCAAAATGTCTTCAGCTTGTAGTCGAGTTCCCACAGAGCTACCATAGATAGCTACAGGGTTCTTCCTGGGTCTTCCTCGACCCCGT
This sequence comes from Nicotiana attenuata, assembly GCF_001879085.1. Taxonomy (NCBI): domain Eukaryota; kingdom Viridiplantae; phylum Streptophyta; class Magnoliopsida; order Solanales; family Solanaceae; genus Nicotiana; species Nicotiana attenuata. The sequence goes on from NC_031991.1 coordinate 47,459,587, forward strand.
CCTCGTCCCCTACCTCTGCCATTCGCCATGAAAATGCCAAGCAGCGCACGTTAGCCATCGTGCACCGAGAGCATGAGCGAAGAGAGAAAATTAACTCTTTCTTGATTTTAAGCATAAATGAGTGGTCTTATCACTTATTATCCCTTGTTTGGTTGGTGAGTGGAAAACATTTTTCGGAAAATATTTTCTATTGTTTGGTTAGAGAGTAGAAAATATTTTTTATGCAACTCTCCTCACCCCTNTCCTCACCCCACCCCACGCCCCCACCCCCACGCCCCCACCCCTCCCCTCCCTCCCCCCCACCCCTCCCCCTCACCCACCCCTTCCCCAAGTCTCTAAAAATTGACACAACCCAAAAGCAACTAATGTGTTGCTTTACATTTTTACGTAAAAACCGCGAACTTTCGAACCCGTAAACTTCATAATTTCTAAACCCATAAACTTTCAAACACATAAACCTCTAAACTCATAACTTTGGAACTTGTAAAATCTCGAACCTGTAAACCGACAGATGAAAAAATTAAAATTGAAAATATATATAAAAAAATATTTTTTCCCGGGGAGGGGGGCAGGGGCAGGGGGTATGTGCAGAAAAATAAAAAAATAGAAATTTGAAATTAAAAAAAGAAAAGTAAAAAATTTTTTTTTTGGGGGGGGGTGGTGGGGAGGGGGGAGGGGTGCAGAAAAACGAAAAAATAGAAAATTTGAAAAAATTACAAAAAAAAAGTAAAAAAAAACTTTTTTTTGTGCGGGGGGCGGCCGGGGGAGGGGGGGAGGGGGGAGGGGGCAGTGAGGGTGGGGTTTGACGGGGATAGCAGGGTGGGTGGTGGACGGATAGAAAAACCTGAAATTTAAAAAAAAAATAGTTTTGGAGAGAGAGGTGGGGTGGGGTTTGGGTGGGTGGGTGTGAGGGGTGTGGGGGTGGGTTGGGGGATAGGGTGGGGAAGGTTGAGAAGGAGTTTTGAAAAATGTTTTCCCTTCTCTTGATAAGGAAAACATTTTCCTCCAAATGAAGGAAAATGAGTTGATAAGGAAAATATTTTCCAAAATATTTAAGCCAGCCAAACATGGAAAAATTGGAAACATACCAAACACACCCTAAGATCTCCTTCTTACAACAGGGTGGCATAAAAATTGAGTAGAAAATATCCAGGCATAAGAACTGAAATTTTAATTCGCAATATTATAATTTGAAATTCGAGTAATAAATTCTTGATCACTAATTATTTTGTGAAGCAACGCTGCATCACAGCTAGGGCTGTGCACGGATCGGATTTAGCATATTTCGGATTCGGATTTCGGATTTCGGATTCTATAAAATGCAATTCGAATCCGATCCGAATTATATCTGATCGGATCGGATTTTAAAGTTTGGTTCGGATCGGATTTCGGATCATATTATTATGCCTCAAAGTTAAACTAATATGTATATTTTCTTTGTAAAAGAGGCAATATATTAAGAAAAATTCATGTTTATGCAATTTTGAGAGTACTTCGGTGTCAATATAATTAAATCTAGCAATTGTAAAGGTAATAACTTGGAGGTTAATGTAAAGGAAGTATTGACTATCCGAAATTAAAGTGCAGTATTTATATATGCCCTAATAATTTCGGATCGGATCGGATTAAAATATACCAATCCGAATCCGATCCGAAATTCGAAATTTTAATAAATATAATCCGAAATCCGAATCCAATTTGAACTCCGAAATTAAATGGATCGGTTCGAATTTCGAATATCCGATCCGAATGAACAACCCTTGCTGACCGTTCTTGTCATTGGACTATGGGTAGTCTGATTTGGGGTCTAATTTTTAGAGATTTTATTGTAGGAATTGTTAAACACTAAATAATAATATAGTGTAAGTAATTATTTTACAGAAGAAGGTTATGCGGTGAATAAGAAGACATAAATTATTATATAGGAATTTTTCTAATTTTAAATATTGTTGTTTTTGTTATAAATAATTATCTAATGGTGGATGTCCAAACTCATAAAGGAGTAATACCCACTGCTCTTCTCCATTATCTCCATAACTCCTGCTACTCCAATACTTATGGAGTTATGGTTGTAACTCCCATACCTCCATAACCTCCCCATGATCTTCCTCCATGATCTCAAATGTTTAATGTCATGTTTATGGCATTCTTTTGTATACCTCTATGTAATACTATAAGTAGAGGATGAGAAGTGATATTGTATACACTTGAAAACACTTGATGAAATATGAAAGTTCTCTCATTATTCACTATGTCTTGTCTATTTTCATATTTTATATGTTACTTTGAGCTTTGTTTCTTAACAGTTTTTAATTACTCTTATTTACGTATTTTTAATATATGTGTTCTTATCTCACATTTTATCTGATATAAAATATTGATAGATTCTCGTATAAGTTATATATGCTAGAGACCAAACGTTATATTGATTATAGGAGAATATATCAATTATGCATAAATTTATTGGATATATATATATATATATATATAACCAAAAGGAAAATTACATCAAAGTTTAGAAGGTGCTGCTTGTTGCTCCCAAACGCACACGCAAGTATACGTGGTCGACAAGTAATATAATGATAAGTTGAGTGTCGAACCCACAGAGACTTGTGTAAACTACTCACTAAATCACTAAAATTGTTATTCAATCTAGCTAAAAGCAAAGGCCAATAATATGATTATACTATACTACGATTCTAAATAATAACTAAATTATCAAGTAACGAATTGATTGTTGTGTATTCAGTAGAGACAAGTATTCCAGGGTTGTGATCGATTCACCAATCGTATTATGTTCTAATTAACTCTCCCTTTCATATAATTCACTCATGGTTGCTAATTAATCGATAAATGCTCTCATAGCCTTCTCCCGAAGTACTATTCACCTATTCTCAATAGATTAACGCCTATATTCCTATGGAATCAATCTATTAAGAATGCATTAAGGTCACGATATTTAATTAAGCACGGTGACTAGGTATATTCCTATCCTAACCACAAATCCGCTCCCCCTAAGGGTTAAGATCATGCTCTCTTCAATTCTTCTCTAATCTAAACACGGCTTTCCCAAGCATAGCATAGATAGTAAATAGAACCTAATTGCTGGCCAGACAATTAAGCAATTAAATAGAGAATTGAAGAAACAACCATATATTGGTGAATTATAATCAAGCTCAAGCTAATACCAAACAATAAGATTCATGGCTAAATCACAACCCCAGAACAATGGGTGTTTAGCCACTCATGATGTAATCAAACAATTGCATAATTGTTGAATCAATTGAAAATACTAGCAAAAAATGAAGAAAACTGAGAATTCTCTGTTTCCTCACGATCCCATGTGTGTTTTTACTCCAAAGTGGCGTCTCCCCCTTCAAAAATAGGTTTAGTCTTGCTTTTATACGTGTTGGGTAGGTCTAGGGCCGAAATAACCTTGTCCCGGGCGAAATAGGACACATTTCACGTCACCGGCGCCCAGCCCGGCGCCAGGCGCCCTCCATAGCGCCCAAATATTTGTGCATACTGATTTTGGCGCCACAGGTGGCGCCAGGCGCTGCCTGTGGCGCCCAACTGGCCCTTTTTTTCCGGTTTCGTTCGTTTTGGCTCAAATCTTGCACGTTTCGTCCCGTTCTGTTTGGAATTTGGAAAAACGTAAAACATGAAAGTTGTAGCCCTTTGAGTTAGCTTTCCAACTATATATTGTGGAGACCAAATGGAGTTCTGAGCAAAAAGTTATATCCATTTTACTAGATAGTGCACAATATGCCTACTCGATTCTTCGTTCGCTCTAACTATCATCCGTTGACCCCCAACCCCAATTCCGGCTTAATTCCTTGAGCTTTTACTCAGACTTCAAAGCTCCAAATCACTTGAATTTATTCCTTAACATCTATATAGCTCGGAACCACTCCTACAAGGCATAAAACACACAGTTAGTGCAAGGCACTAGTGATTAAAGCTCAAACTCAATCAAAGTGCAGTAAATTTGAGTGTAATAATCGACTAAAATACGTAATTATAGCCTATCATCAACACTCCACACTTAAGCGTTGCTCGTCCTCGAGCAATGGGACTATCTAATAAATCCCCCAACTATGTACAAGTATCAATTATAGAGGAGTACTTTAACTTTTACCCACACACTATACCCTTGACTATGATCAATACCGGCACACAAGCATGAACACACAAAAATTTACATTATTCCCGTCTAAGCATACCCAAGTATAATATTTCACTTCAATCAATTCCAACAACCTATTTGTCACCACCCAACCTCAAAAGCCGACTTGTAACCACTAAGCACCCTCAATTCATGCACTTACCTAACAAGAAAGTTTACAACATTACCAATCATTCATGAGATCATGCGCCCTCACCAACAAACAAAAGAGTGACTATAGATAGTCCATACATTCAAATATACTTTTGAATATAGATTAAGGACATCGCACAATTAAACCAAATCCACTCACTCTCGCAAAGAATTCATATGCATCCCCGTGGTCGTACCATAAGCTTGCCCGTAGTGTATATCTCTACTAATTTAAGCTAGCCAAATCTAGGATCAATTAGGACTTTTAAGGTTGTAATGTAGGCTAAGGGATGGGTAGAATATATTTTGGAATAATGGCTAACCCTCCTAAGCACTTTAATACACTACATTCACAATTCAAGCTCATATTCTTCTCAACCAAATCACTTACCATACACAACATAGCCCTTACGTTCATTCAAGCACTTCTATACTCCCACTAGCACAAATTATTAAGAATTGGAGGTGTTTTCTACATACTTTCACTATCATTTTTTTTTCTTTTCTTTCAATTTTTCTTTTCCTTTCTCTTTTTTTTTCTTCACACACTCCATACAATAAAGTTCATTGGGTAGTGTCTTTGATTTCAACTTTAGTGCATCAACGGGCCCTTCCATGGTTCCACTCGAAAACTACTCCCCAATATCTCACCTTACTTCTTTTAGCGCCTAAGTGCCTTAGGAGATAAAGGTTCAATCAATATCAAATTAAGAACAAAATAGGGGTATGGCTTGTAATGTGGGTGCCAAAAGAAAGGTCTATAGGCTCAAAAGGGCTAGCAACGGAAATTTTTTTTTTTATGTGACAAGCACATCCATGATCAAGCAAGAAAATGCCTACGTCATCTCCTAGATTAGCACACTTACAATTTCGCTTCAATTAACACAAGGGGCAAGTTCTAGACTACACAGGATGACATAGAAAATCACAAATCCTCACACACACGATGCACGTGACTCAATCAAGACGGTTCTGTTCAACTCTCAAGTCAAGCAAGCACACATAATTGAGAAATTTAAGCAATATTGCACTATGTGGCATACGAGTCAAACAACTGAGAAAAGGCATCACAAAATAGGTTATTTACTTTACTTAGGCTTCATAACTCAAACCAAATACACGGGAAAACAGAATGTATGTCATAGCCTAATGTGCCAGCATCAACCATGTCAATAAGTATCTCGGAGCGACTCAGTTTCTTCCTAAACTACTCCTAAAAAAATAAAAATAAAATAAAGTGCTCGGTTCGAGCTACATCCTTGGAAAAGAACCGGTGCCAAAGAAAAACCAAGGAATACTACCTAGCTATTCTAAAAAAAAAAAAAAAATCTTTTTGGTTTTTTTAAATCGGACTTTTATCCCTCAAGAAAATTGTCCAAAAGATCCATCGTCGGGAAAAGTCTGAACTTTTTCACATTTGTTTTCAATTTTCATTTTTTTTAATTTTTAAACCTAGACTATGTCTACTACGAGTTCTAAAAGAAAAACTAAATTAAAAAAAAATTAGTTTTATACAATTACACTTCAGAAAGTAGTTTCCCCACCCCAAACTTATATTATGCATAGTTCTCGATGCATGATCATAGAGAAATATTAAAACAAGGGTGAGAAATACTCCCTGAGACCCTCTCGGGCCTAGCTCGGACATGATCCTCAATATTAAGGGTCGGGACGATCCCACACTTAAGCTCAAACATGCTCCTCAGCTTCAACTTTGGGTACTCAGACTTCCCCTACTCTGCAAAACAAAAATAACACAAAACTTGACACTAAAAAAAAAAAAGCAATAGCTAAAAGATATACATGTTGGGTTGCCTCCCAACAAGCGCCTTATTTATAGTCGTGGCACGACTCTGCTACTCTGCTCAGGCTGGGCGCTTTCTCTTCTTCTTTCTCCCATAAAGTCTAGCCTTTTTGCACACTCTCGGAAGGTCTCCTCTTTCATCTCTGGCTCTTTTCTCAATCATCGTTACACGCTCAGCTGGAAACACTACCTCCTCTAATTCAGTTGTCCCATATGGATCACTACAATTCACATAAGGACTCTGCTTTATCCCCTTCGATTCTACCACAGTAATCATGCACAAGTCCTCATAATGCTTAGGGAGCTTAAGTGCCTTGTACATATTAAAAGTGACCTCCTCATCATCAACTCTCATTTTTAACTTCCCTGCTCTCACATCAATAATTGCTCCACCAGTAGCCAAGAATGGTCGCCCCAAAATAATGGGCACTTCCTCATCTGCCTCGTAATCAAGAACAATAAAATCAGCAGGAAGAATAAACTTTCCCACTCGAACTAACACATCCTCAATAATTCCTTCTGGCATGACTAGTGACCTATCTGCTAACTGTAAAGTGATTGTAGTAGGTCTGAGCGCCCCCAATCCAAGTTGCTTGAACAAAGTATGGCATCAAATTTATACTAGCCCCTAAATCACATAGGGCTCTACCAACTTCTTGTTTTCCAAGAGACAAAGGAATTGTGAAACTCCCAGGATCCTTCAACTTAGGAGGAAGTTTACTCTGAACTCTGGCACTGCACTCTTCAGTAAGTGCAACTGTTTCGAACTCTGCATGTCTTCGTTTGTTTGCCACAATATCTCTGAGATACCTTGCATACTTAGGCACTTCCTGCAAAATTTCCACCAAAGGCAAATTCACACTCATTTGGCTCAAAATATCTAGGAATTTCTTGTACTTAGCATCATCTTTTTGCTTCTGCAGTCTTTGTGGAAACGGAGGTGGTGGCTTAGTCTCAATTACTGGCTCGGGTCCTTTATCATCTTTCTCATTCCCCTCAACTGGCTTGGGAACTAATTTTCCTTCGGGATGAGCTGTATCCTTCTTTTTCATTGGAACTTCTTCTAATGCTCTTCCGTTTCTCAAGGTAACCGCATTGACTTGAGCTTTAGGATTGGGCTCAGTATCACTAGGAAGAGCCCCTGCTGGTCTGGTATTTTGGGCTCTGGCAAGTTGGCCCACGTGGTGCTCCAAATTTCTCAGTGTTGTGGCTTGAGCCTGCTGATCAACCATTATTTTCTGATTGAAAGTTTGTTGATCTGCTATTAATTTCTGATTGAAGGCTTGCTGATCTGCTATCAATTTCTGATTGAGGGCTTGCTGGTCGGCCATCAATTTCTTCATCATCTCCTCAAGGCTAGCTTATTGTTCATCCTGAGGTGGTCTGGATTGTTGTTAAGGTGATTGAGGCCGGTATTGATTCTGATTGCCTTGATTTCCACCCCAGGAGAAGTTTGGGTGATTCCTCCAGTTGGGGTTGTAAGTGTCCCCATACTGATTTGTTTGGCCTCGATTTGCATTACCCACAAAATATACAAACTCTGGATTTGCTGGGCATAGATTGCTCATGTGACCCTCTCCACATACTTCACAAAATATTTGAACTTGTTGCACTGGCTGGGCTTGTTGCTTGTTAATGATCATGGTCATCTGATTGACTTAGTTGGTCAGCGTAGAGACCTGTGCTGACAATGCTGAGACAACATCTAATTCGAGAACCCCTGGTGATTTTTGTACCATTTTTCTACCCATCTCTCCTTGCCAATCCGGATTGCTTTTGGAGAATTTGTTCAATAATGCATAAATTTCATCAAAGCATTTCTCCAATACTTGACCTCCAGTTGCAACATCTACTACAATTTTTGTTTGGGGATGGAGCCCTTCTATGAAAGTGTGAACTAACACTTCATTCGTCTGATTGTGATGAGGACAGTCTCTGAGCAGCCCCTTGAACCTTTCCCAAGCTGAGTATAGAGATTCTCCTGCTTTCTGTTTGAAAGCAACTATCTCACTTCTGATCTTTGCAGTTTTGCCTGATGGAAAGAACCTTGCCAGAAATTTTCTTGCCAAATCATTCCATGATGTAATGGAATTAGCTGGTTCTGCCTTTAGCCATCGCTTAGCTTCGCCCAACAGAGAGAATGGAAGAAGTGTGAGCCTCACATAATCTGGAGTGACCCCGTTAGTGATATAAGTGTCAGTAATCTCCAAGAAGTTCAGAATATGCTGTTGTGGATCCTCGTGCGGAAGACCCATAAATTGCCCGTTTGCATGAAGTAGCTGGATCATGCTCTGTTTCAGCTCAAAGTGCCCAGTGATTCTGGGCTTCACGATACTGGAGGTAACATTAGCAATACTGGGCATCGCCACCTCCTGAACAGCCATGTGTTGCTCCTCTGTCATGTTCACAGGAAATTGAATGAGTGCTTGAATATTGTTTGCATCCCTTGCTTCCCTCAACCTCCTGTGAAATGTTTTCTCAGGTTCGGGGTCAAAGCCTTGAAGACGGTCCTGACTTCTGACCCTACGCATTCAATCAAAGTTCCTGAGATCTGAGCAGCAATCAAGTAACGTTAGACTAGACGAAATAAACAATTAAAGCAAAAACTAGAGAGTAGTTAATATTCAAGTCCCCGGCAACGACGCCAAAAACTTGTTGCTCCCAAACCCACACGCAAGTATACGTGGTCGACAAGTAATATAATGATAAGTTGATGTGTAAACTACTCACTAAATCACTAAAATTGTTATTCAATCTAGCTAAAAGCAGAGTCCAATAATATGATTATACTATACTACGATTCTAAATAATAACTAAATTATCAAGTAACGAATTGATTGTTGTGTATTTAGTAGAGACAAGTATTCCAGGGTTGTGATCAATTCACCAATCGTATTGTGTTCTAATTAACTCCCCCTTTCATATAATTCACTCATGGTTGCTAATTAATCGATAAATGCTCTCATAACCTTCTCCCGAAGTACTACTCACCTATTCTCAATAGATTAATGCCTATATTCCTATGGAATCAATCTATTAAGAACGCATTAAGGTCACGATATTTAATTAAGCACGGTGACTAGGTATATTCCTATCCTAACCACAAATCCGCTCCCCCTAAGGGTTAAGATCATGCTCTCTTCAATTCTTCTCTAATCTAAACACGGCTTTCCCAAGCATAGCATAGATAGTAAATAGAACCTAACTGCTGGCCAGACAATTAAGCAATTAAACACAGAGTTGAAGAAACAACCATATATTTGTGAATTATAATCAAGCTCAAGCTAATATCAAACAACAAGATTCATGGCTAAATCACAACCCCAGAACAATGGGTGTTTAGCCACTCATGATGTAATCAAACAATTGCATAATTGTTGAATCAATTGAAAATACTAGCAAAAGATGAAGAAAACTGATAATTCTCCGTTTCCTCACGATCCCGTGTGTGTTTTTACTCCAAAGTGGCGTCTCCCCCTTTAAAAATAGGTTTAGTCTTGCTTTTATACGTGTTGGGTAGGTCTAGGACCGAAATAACCTTGTCCCGGGCGAAATAGGACACATTTCACGTCACCGGCGCCCAGCCCGGCGCCAGGCGCCCTCCATAGCGCCCAAATATTTGTGCATACTGTTTTTGGCGCCACAAGTGCCAGTTAGAGCAAAAAAATCCACCCCCGTCTTTCTCTTAAAACTCACCTCAGTCTCGTAAATGTCCTTCCCAAATCCTAGCATAAGGTGTATGATCCGCCGAATCCATTGCTGACTTCACCACGATCGATTAGGTGAAAGGGTTCTGCAAAGTTTGTTTTTTCATACAGGCAGCGTGGTTATAGTACTCATATTGTGCCAGCCATGCAATTCGTACTGCATTGGCAGAATTGCTATACACTCTATAAAAAGAGGCTCGATAAGCCTTCGTGCTCTACAAAAAAAACAAAAAACAGAAATTTGGGCGCCAGGCGCTGCCTGTGGCGCCTAACTGGCCTTTTTTCCCCGGTTTCGTTCGTTTTGGCTCAAATCTTGCGCGTTTCGCCCCGTTCCGTTTGGAATTTGGAAAAACGTAAAACATGAAAGTTGTATCCCTTTGAGTTAACTTTCCAACTATATATTGTGGAGACCAAATGGAGTTCTGAGCAAAAAGTTATATCCATTTTACTAGGCAGTGCCCATAGTGCTTTGTTTACAAACATCGGATGAATTGCCAAAATTACTGTCCTGTCAAAAGCTTTTTTCTCTTCTCCTTCCTTTGCGAGGAGGTCCGCCACCTGGTTTTATTCCCTGTATTCATGCTCCAGTGCTGGATTCCCCAGCTGCACCATCAAGGACCTGCATTCATGAATGATAGAGTTAAAAATCAAATTACCTTCATTAATCAGTCTGATAACCTGTGCAGAATCAGTGGAGATTGTTAGCGGTGTTAGCTTGTGCTGGAGTGTCAAAGTTAGCCCCTGGTAAAGGGCCTGTATTTCAGCGTTGAGGGCTATGGTATGGGGTAACCCTCTCAAGTAGCCCATAACCCAGTCACCCCTGCTATTCCTAATAACCCCCCGCCCCCCACCCCCAATTCCTCCTGCTCATGATATTGGGCATGATGCCCATCAACGTTGAGTTTATATGTGCTAATAGGGGGTGGCTTCCATTTAATATGTATCATTTGCATATCGGTCTTAACCGTAAGTTTCACCGCCACATGAAAATATTCTGTGGCCCTAGCAATGGTATGTTTGACAGGGACAATGTTCTTTTTATTTCAAAAGGGTTGTTATTCCTAGTTATCCATATTCCCCAAAAGCAGAATGGTAGCAGCGATTTTCAGGTGATAGCATTGTTGAATTGCATGATTCTGTGCCAAGTGTCCTCCCATTGAGACATTGAGAAATTAAGGTGAGTGTGGGAGGATACATTAGTACATTCCATAGTTAGGGAGTTCCAGAATGTCTTAGCATTTTTGCATTCAAAGAAGATGTGGTTGATATCTTCCACTGCGGAGGCGCATAGGTGGCACTAAGGGTTGACATCTAATCCTATGTTATTCAAGTGCAATGCAGTAGGGAGTCTATTATGCTGCACCAACCAGGTGAAGAACTTTATCTTGTTAGGGACTCCTAGTTTTAAGATCCAGCCAAAGGTATCTTCTTGATTTGAATTGGGGGTGGTTTCTGAACTAATCAGATTATAAGCTGATTTTGAGTTGAAAAGCCCATTGCTGGTGAGGTTCCAGATGAGCTGGTCCTCAGTGTTGGATGATGTGGGAATGAAGATGGATTGAAGCACCTGTTTGATGTCCATGGGGATAGGGTATTGGATAGAATCAAAATTCTATTCCCCATTGCTGAAGATAGAATTTATTTTGATGGTAAGGTCATTATTCTGCCAAGGTCCCTGGATGATTCTATTAAGGGGTTGCATATTTGGGATCCGGTTGTTAGAGAGGATGTTGACTCTATCCCCTTTGTGGACAATCCATCTAGTGGCTTTAAGGCAAACTATCCATCCTTCTTGGATACACTTCCAAGTCCTAATTTTTGGTTTGGCTCTAGTTTGGTTCTCACTACAGTGTTTACCAATTAGGGCAAGGGGTTCTTCTAGTTTCCATAGACTGGAGAGCTTGGCCTTGAAAAGGTGGTGTGGGATTTTTCCCCCAAACAATTTGATGATTCCTTCCAAGGTTTATAGAGTCAAATTTTATCCTCGGTAGACAGAGGGATCGGTATGTTCCCCGGATTTAGTTCGAAAGCTTGTGTAAGGCTACTGCATTGTGGCGGATCATAGCTTGTCGAGGATGCAAGATTCTTGTGTAGTAGGACTTCTTTGAAGGAAATTGGTTCTGATTTGTCTTCCTCCACAGCATTGATTGACAGCATTTGTGGTATATGTGGAGGTTCCGGCGACTTTCCGATTGGGGGGGGGGTCGCTAGAGGGGGGTGGGGATGTGGCCATGCCTGGTTGGCTGGGGGTTAGTGTTTAGTTAGAGAGATGTTGGTCTTTCTCTCTCTTCGTATGTTTAATATGTGACGATGACAAAGTTAAAAGCAAAGATGAAATTCTCTTATACTTTAGAAGAAGCTACCAGCAAGTAAATATGAAGTTTACGACAAACTTCTTGTATGAGACTTTTTCTTCTTGTAGGTGTTCTTTTGTGGATGGAGCTGTGCAAAATGTTACTGTTGTTGTTGCTTTTATTTGTTTATTTGATTTTGATAATTCTTTATCTATAGACAATTAGACATAGTCAAAGGATGTTTGAGCTTAGTCATCTTCATCATTTACACAGAAACAACAATAGTCTCTTCCCTTCAAAGGACTATGTCATTAACACAATTCCTACTTTCCTTCAAACAAAAATCTCTTCTCTAATGCAAATCCAACAAAATGCTACAATTACTGTTCATTCTCGTCAATCTTACAATTTTCCCATCTATTTCTGCCCTCGAATTTCTCTTCAATTCCTTCACTACCAACTCCACCCCAGTTCTAAACCTCATCGACGATGCTCGCCTTGAGCCACCAGTGATCCGCCTCACCAACGACTCCAACCAATTTTCCCGCGGCCGTGCTTTTTACCCATCTCCAATTCCTATCAAATCCACTTCCAATTCTACTTCCATTTCCTCCTCTTTCTCTACCCAATTCATCTTCTCTATTCTCCCTGATGATCCCTCTAGTCCCGGTTTCGGCCTCGCTTTTGTTCTTTCAGCTTCCACTTCCCCACCCAACGCTCTCTCCAGCCAATACTTTGGACTTTTCACTAACGCCACCGTTCATACCGTGGCTCCACTTCTCGCCGTCGAGTTTGATACGGGTCGTAACCCGGAATTCAATGATCCGGATAGAAACCATGTCGGAATTGATCTTAACAGCATCGAATCTGTCGTTTCTCAAACGGCTGGATATTATAATTCTTCTGGTAATGGTAGTGATTCTTTCGTGCCTCTAAATATGCGAAGTGGACAAAATATTCATGTTTGGATCGAGTTCAATGGGCCTGAATTCGAGATTAATGTTACTATAGCTCCAGCTGGTATGTCACGGCCTGTTAAGACTATGTTAAGTTATAAAAAACCCATAATTGCAAATTACACGTCTGCTGATATGTTTGTTGGGTTCTCTGCTTCCAAGACTCAATGGATTGAGGCACAAAGGGTTTTAGCTTGGAGTTTTAGTGATTCTGGAGTTGCAAGAGATATTAATACTACGAATTTGCCTGTTTTTCAGCTGGAAAATTCGACGTCTTCGTTATCTCCCGGTGCTTTTGCTGGGATTGTAGTTGGTTGTGTAGCTGCTGTGTTAGGTTGTTTGTGTGTATTTTATTGGGTTTGGTGGAAGAGGAGGGGTAAGGAGGAAGATGATGTAATTGAAGATTGGGAACTTGAGTATTGGCCTCATAGATTTTCATATGAAGAGCTTAACCTAGCTACAAAAGGGTTCTCTAAAGACGAGCTACTTGGGGCTGGTGGATTTGGTAAAGTATACAAGGGAATACTATCTAATAACACAGAAGTGGCGGTGAAATGTGTGAACCATGACTCGAGACAAGGAATAAGGGAATTCATGGCTGAGATATCGACTATCGGAAGGCTTCAACACAAGAATTTAGTACAAATGAGAGGGTGGTGCAGGAAAGGGAATGAACTTATGATTGTGTATGATTATATGCCTAATGGAAGTCTGAATAAATGGATATTTGATAAGCCAGAGAAGGTTATGAATTGGGTAGACAGGAGGAGGGTCCTAGCTGATGTTGCTGAGGGTTTGAACTATTTACATCATGGTTGGGAACAAGTGGTTGTACATAGGGATATTAAATCTAGCAATGTTTTGTTAGATAGTGAAATGAGAGGGAGATTGGGTGATTTTGGTCTAGCAAAGTTATACACTCATGGTGGTGTCCCTAATACAACTAGGGTAGTAGGTACATTAGGGTACTTAGCACCTGAAGTTGTGACAAGGGCTACTCCAACTGCAGCTAGTGATGTTTATAGTTTTGGGGTGGTGGTGTTGGAGGTGGCGTGCGGGCGAAGGCCGATTGACACACGGTTTGTGGTGGAGGAAGAGGAAGTGTTGATTGATTGGGTTAGACAAAAGTACAGGGAAGGGAGATTGTGTGAGGCATCAGATGACAGGATTAGGGGGCAGTATTCGGAGGACGAAATGGAAGCTATGTTGAAACTAGGCCTAACTTGTTGTCACCCGGATCCTCTCCGACGACCTACTATGAGAGAGGTGGTTGCTGTATTGCTAGGTGAGAATGTGGAGGCAACACAAAATGAATTGCTAGCTGAATTAACACCTACTGTCAGCAGCATGAAAGATAGAAGCAGTAGTGCAAGTGAGGAAGGAGATAAGTACTTGTCACAAGAATCGGAACTACTATCGGCTGTGTAGATATTGTATTGCATTTTTGTTTCCTTTGTTGTAGAAAATGCCGGTATTCCCGGTTAAGGGTTGATTTTTTGTATTCATGTGCAATTCAAACTCGTTACTGTGAAAGAGAGATCACAACCATTATTCAGATAATCAAACCGCCATGTTTTTGCACTACCTAAAACTAGGTGCACCTCCGTGGCAATTTTCGAATGTCTATGTGCATCAAGATTACTACAAGGGCAAATCTAGTTCATGGATAGATTTGGCTTCAATGATTAATGGACGACAAATTTAAACTATTCGCGTAATTTTAGGGGTAAATTTAACCCGTGGGAATATAGATTCCCAAATATTTAAAAAAAAAAAACTGATTTGAATGAAGTTTGATTTGAAATTGGAAATGTGTTTGGACATGAATTTTAGGACAAGTCTGACATGTTAAAAAGTCTTTTTTTTTAAGCTAAAAAGTCCTAAATGGTCATCATTTGGCCCAAAAAGAGGTCTTAAACTATATTTGAGATTTGAAGTTTTGATTTTCAAAATCTCCCAAAAACTAAATTAATTCTATAAACAAACACATATATGAAAAAAAAAACTTCCAAAACTTATGGTCACACCCCTATTAAATCTTGGGGGAGAGGTGGTGGGTTTTTTGGTTTGAGACTTGACCTTTGAAATGGTAACGTAAAATAAAAACGGTGTAATAATAAGAAATGTCATGGAGCCTAACTTTTGGATTGATTCTAATTAAACAGCAATTGTATTCCATAAAAACCAAGAACGACAAAGTAAACTTTTTCTTCAATTCTGTTTATCAGTTACTTGATGGAAAAATCTGAGCAGATCTCATAGTTAATGACACGGTCTGTTATAAGCGACTGAAGCCCATCTCTCTCTCTACCACATCGCTAGTTGAAGTTACAAACAAAACATTTAAAAAGCCGCTTACTGCATCTATTGGGCACGACCTTACTTGAACAGGATCTGTTCTATAGGCTCGTACCACTGCATCCTTGAGTTCTAAGGAGACAGAAAACCAAGTCTGGTTGATGAAGTGTAGCCATGAGACCAGAGCGTGATTGACAGCTTTGGTGGCCCTTGGGCTTCTGCGCAGTAGAGGATCGTTCTCAGGCCTCTCGTAGGTCTGGGGTGGTCTCTTGGCTCTCTGACAGACTCTAAATCTTTTTTTTTGTTTTTGCTTTCACAAATTACAATTCATCTTCGTTTACCTAAAATCGATTCAAGCAAAACCTAGCAAGTACTATAACTCTTCAGTTCGTTTTATATTTTATTTTATCATATACGGCTACACTCAAATGCAAGATGTGTCACTAGATGGGATATCCCTTGGAACATTCAGTATCCAAGGAAACTGAAAACCTGTACTTCGTTGATACTTGATTGTCAAGGCCAAAGACTTTATTTAGTTCATTTGTGGACAATGTGTTCGACCAATGATCACAAAGACTATTAGAGAGTGAAATTTAACGGGTGAAAGCTGAAAGATGGCTTTTGTTCTTGTCCTTTGCTTTGGAAAGTCTGAGAATATTGATGGCAAGTTGTAGCTACGGACTCTTTCATTGTCTCAGGCCCACAAACGAAGACACTGATATTGGATCCCTTAGATTCATTAGCAAATTGGGAAAATATATCTGTTCAATTTCCGACATGTTAGAACGCCAATAGATTGGAAGTTAAATGTTAAAACAAGGACATGGACATACCTTTAAAGTTTGGCCTTGCTCCAAAATGGATTTCATGTTGATCAAAACCTCTGCTTGCTTCTGTTGGTTTCATTGGTTTTCTTTTTTTTCCAGAAAATGGTGTAATTTCTTCACTTAGCCTCTTCCATCTCCATAAGGTAGCCACTAAGGTGCTAGATATTAGTGCTAATGCAAATGAGCATATGAGAAGAGCGTCTACTATTGAGGAGGCAGTTTTCTGTTCAGATGACTTCTTATTAGGCCTGATAATAATATGGTTGAAGATGCTAAGGAATGCTAGAAAAATGATAGACACCAACAAAAGGAGGACGGCCATCCATCGCAAGTTCTCAAGTCCATATACTGCATAACCAGAACGCTTGTTGGCGAGATGAATGGTTTGTATTTTAGCGACCTCATCTAGCACTTCACGTAGGGATCTGTTGGCTTGGTGTTCCCGCGTGACAAACACTTTCAATTGTAGATAACTTTGTTCTTCATCAAAAACCTGCGGTAGAACTGGATCTAACAAGCAGATGCTTTGGGAATCTTTTATGATGTAGACAAGCTGTACTTTTACAGGTAATACATTTTTGTTACTTCTTGCTGAGGTGATTTCTTGCAGAATGCTGAAGAATGGTGTAACCCCAATTCCACCTGCAACTAGAAGTAGACTATCATATCTGCAGAAGATTCAACAACTTATTATATATGGGGAAATATGATTGATAACTTGGTCTAAAATCAAACATGAAATAACATCATTTCCTTTACCTTAGAAATTCCATTGATGAAGGTCCATAAGGGCCTTCTGTTGCTACGTGAAAAAACCTCATTCCATCAGCTTCTGCATCAGTCTTTGAATGTAGCATATTATAGAGAGTGCTGGTCCACTGTCCCTCAGCTTTGATCAAAATAGAGATAGTGTCTTTATCAACTTTGGAGCTAGAAGTTATGCTAAAGGGATGCCATTGAAAATTTGAAATCCTTGGGATCTTGACATAAATCACACTTGTTGGTGTATACTTCAACCCTGAAATAGTGTGTTAAGTAGGTTGATTATTTAGGCCTAGTCATGAATTAAGAAAGCATATTCGCATTTAAATTGGAGAGAGATTACTGATTTTGTACTTGGATCTTTTGGCAGAGTCAACTCTATGGCTTTGGAAGGGAAGATTCGAGCAGAAAGAATATACGTTTCTGGCCTTGATTGAATTATTCGGAGTATCTTGTCGAGGCAAAACAAAAAAATGCCAGGGAAAACCATATAAAAGTGGCGATCTCCAGCGTGAAGCAGGAAAAATAGTATGAACACTATGTACAAATGATGTGTATAATAGAAGATCTCGAATCGTTTCCTTCTGACCTGTGGAAGTGAAGTGATCCAGATGACCAATCCTGTAACAAGACTGATCTCCCCGGCAAGGTAAATACGCCCTACCTTTTGCCATTTCCACATCTATAATTTTCCACAAAAAAGGACTTAGTAACAAAGCATAGATACATATGTTCAAACTAAATTGAAAAAGGAAGTAATGTTCAAATGATTACATGAGGTTACCTCATCTCCAATGCGATGTTTCATACCCCAGATTAGAAAAGTACCTCCACCATGTAAAGTGGCAAATAATATCATTGCTGTCCCTAGCCAAATGTGGTATCTCACGGAAGCTTCAAATTGGATGCCAATTAATTGAAATATTGACATCCCCCTCAAGATGGGAAGAAGAAGAAGAGCTAGGCAGGCTTCTGCTAATAAACCACACCTTGTTGCGACTCTAAAGATTCTGTATTGCCATCTGAAAACAGCCGAGTTGGAAAATATTATCAGAGAGTACTCTGATACTTTTGTTGCAAATGATGCTATCATATTTGCATGGAAATATAGGATTATACTTACACGTGCAAAGTGAATGATTTAATTGGTATCATCTTCTTGAAGTCACTGGAGATACGCGCATAGAATGTCCATGCTAGAAAGATGACGAATAGAGATACAGCAAGGATTTCAAACCCAGACAGAATTCCTAAATACCTACTCACAACTAGTGGATTGGAGAGAACAGATAGTGAAGATCTTCCTTTCCTGTCAACCAAATTCAGCACATGTTTGCATGAAAGTGCCTATATTCAACATTATTATGCTTATATATATACTGCAGGTGAAAAGCATACCTGCTGGTTGGTTCCTTTTGTTTCAGTTCCAAGTAAATAAAACCTACTATAGCTATAGCAATAACAGGGAAGGTGTAGACAGCAAAATTAAGACCTGCAGACCTCAAAAGGAAGATAAAACATTCACTCTTTTGGAGGGGATTAACACTGAACAGGACATTAGATTAACATTTCTTGTACATGTAAATGGTGAGGTTGAAGTTAAACCTATACATCTAAAATAATTTGAGTTTGGAAATCAGAACTTCACCAGCTTGGGTTAAGAATGAGGTTGATGCCTTTGCTTCTGCAATCTTCCAACTTTTAGTCCATAGTTGCGTGGGCTTGAGAAGCCAAAGTGATACCCATCCAGCAAATATCAAGACAAGTAGCAATTTAAGGAGGAAAGAGGGAATTTTAGTCATCTTTTAAGAAGAGTTGACTCTATACATGGAATGTAACGAGTTTCTATATATATAGTCTGGTAAATTATTCTGAACACCCTTCTAATATGAGTCAAATGCAAATTACATCCCTTGTATTTCAAGATCATACACTTAATCCCCTTATACAATAGAACTCCTACACAACTATTAGCTTGAAAAATATTTCTACTTTACAACTGTTAAGTTTTACCCTATATTAACAGTGGCATCTGTTGCTCCCAGAAATTATTGTGCGTTCTGCACCATCCATCAATTTTGGAATCAATTCTCATATAATAACAAGTTAGATCTGTTTTAAATGAGATTGATGGTGATGGATAATGATGCCATCAACTTATGACATTTGTGATGGCTTTCAAAATGGGAATATATCTTCTTCTTCTTTGCTTGCTGAGTGGATGCTATTATCAGCATATCTATTCATTACAACAGATGAACCAATTTGCAGTAGTGGATACATGGTCCACTCCACTATTGCTACAGCCTATGTTGTCTGACCTTTGTCCGCATGTAGATGGAAAAGAGATCCAAAAAGATGCCCCCTACTCTAACAGGTTGACTATAACCAGACCCATTATAGACAGGGAAGAACTGGTAGAGCTCTTGTTAACAAGACAGAACAGTGAATTACTGATTTTTGCTTTTAGTTGCATAGCATAAATATTTTTGAGATGGTCCTACAATGTGGTTGGTAATTAGATTATCCCATAAACTATGGTGTACTAATATGAGCTCAGTTAGATGATTATAAAAATCTGTGTGTGTGACATTCGCACCAAAATATGTCTCCCTGCATATCTAAAACTGCTACAACAGAAAGCTTAAGTGGAAACTCAGATTAATAATAGCATTTGGAAACAGATGAACAATAGCTACAAAGTATACGCCAGGTGGTTGCTGAAACACGGCATTTGGAAATGTACTACACTGGTGATTACTATTGTTATACAGTTTAAGCACCTTCTTGGTGCTATTTAGTAATAAAATTTAAACCTTTACCTGATCAAAGGAAAAAGAAAAAGAAAAACTCAGATGAGTCAGTCTTATTTTATTAATTAGCTAATTAAGCCTTTAATATCAGCTATATTATCTGATTTTTTGTCTAACTTTTTCATACTAGTTGATACCAAATCAAGCGTAGGAATTAATTTAGCTTAAAGGCTAAAGTCCCTCCTAATAATTTCAGGACTACCGGTGATCACAAGATATTGATGATTTTAAATTGTCTAATCGTCAAGACGTGACCAAACTAGTAGTCCGAAGAACGGAGATATAATAACAAATTAGGATTTTTGATGGATTTTCACAAGTCTCTGCTATTATATTTTCCTGAATCTTACGGGAAAAAGGATATATGGCATATTGGAAGGAAAATCAAATGATAGTAAATACTTATTGGGAAGACAAAACCCCATTCTAATTCTGGGATTCATGGAGTTTTGCTCAAAGATATAGAAAAGGAATAAAGAAGAAGAAGAAGAAGAAGAGCTCATTTTGACAGAAGGGTAAAGTCTGGTCTGTGATGGATGTTCATACATTTGATGTCTGAAAATTCTTGTGAAGGTTTTGAGTAGCTGAGATCAAGACACGTGGAGGACATCACGGTAACTAATGCCTTGACCAGACCCTATGAAGATATTGAGTTTCTGTATTATTCTTGGGCTCACATTTATTGGGCTCAATAAATTGATTCGTTTGGGCTCACAAGAAGAAGCTGAAGATAAGATTAGCCTTTTTATATTTTTGCACACTTTATTTATTTTGTAAATAACATGTGGGTTTGTTATAGAGTAGCCAATAGAATGATAGACAAGTGTACAGGTAGTTATACCTTAGATTCCATTCTTTGCTGTATATAAGGAATAGTCTGTACAGTCCAGAGATTCAATCGAAAATATACAGAAAATTTCTTCAACTTTTCTATTCTTTCTTTCATGGTATCAGAGCAGCTAGCTCGATCCAGTAATACAATCAATTAATCTATCTATTACATCGGCTTTTCACTAGAACAAAATGGGTGACACAACCATCACTGCAGAGACCAACAATGCTACAAAGGCTGTGACCTATGATGTTAATCACCCCTATCACCTCAATAATTCTGATTCTCCGGGTATGACTCTAGTCAATACAGTATTTGATGGAAGAGGATACCCAGGATGGAGAAGATCCATTCTCTTGTCCCTGTCAGCTAAGAAGAAGCTTGGCTTCATCAATGGAGTTTGCAAATCTCCAGATCTGAACTCTCCAGAACTTGAACAATGGAGTTGTGTGAATGACATGGTCATCTCCTGGATCCTTAATGCTCTTTCAAAGGATATTGCAGATAGTGTAATTTATTCCAAAACTGCAAAAGAGCTTTGGGACAGCCTTGAGCGGAGATTTGGGAGATCAAATGGAGCTAAGCTCTATCATCTGCAAAAAGAACTATCAGGATTAGTACAGGGAAATAGTGATATTGCAGGATATTTCACTAAGCTCAAGCGTTTGTGGGATGAATTGGATGCTTTGAATGTCATCATATGCTGCTCTTGTGTTTGTGTTTGTGAAGGAAAGGCAAAATTAACTAAGTCACTGGAGGATCAGAGGTTGATCCAATTCCTAATGGGACTAAATGACATCTATGCACAAGCAAGAGGAAGCATCCTCATGATGAACCCTTTGCCTAGCATGGATGTTGCTTATTCACTCCTCTTACAGGATGAAAATCAAAGGGAAGTCTATGCAAATGCACATTTTAACTCTCAATCAGTGTCATTCATGGCAGCAGGAGAGAACAAAGAGCCTAATGCACAACTTCTAGCTGATTTTGCAGCTTTCATGACTACAGGACAAGGGAAAAACCATCAGAAGTTCAGAAACCAGACACAAAGGGGAGCAACCAGAGGACCCAAATTTAACAACTCTGGACAGAGGTTTATTAAGCCTTAGCAGAAGTTCAAAGCAAAGAAGAAATACAATCCAAATGTGTCCTGTACTTATTGTGGAAAAACAGGACATACACAGGAAGATTGCTACAGAATCATTGGTTTTCCTGATGATTTTGAGTTCACAAATCACAAAGGATATCAGAATCAGATTAAGGGAAATGCAGTGATGGCAAATGAAGAGCATGAAAGCCCAGCAGGACAAGGCAATGAACTTAATGGGAATAATTTCGGTCAGCAACTCAGCAAAGAACAGGTTGCAGAAATGATGCACATCTATAAGCAAGCAAAGATGGCACAGGCAGGAAATACAGGAATCAATGCTAATGCAGTAGCAGGTACTATTCTAAAGTACTCAAGGTCAGTTTTCACTAGTTTAAAATCAGACACCTGGATCATTGATTCAGGTGCCTCAGAGCATATGTGTTTTGATCCTAATTCTTTCTTGTTTCTGTCTCCACTCCCTTGTACCTTTGAATATCAGTTTACCTAACTCTTTCAAGGTGATTGTTACTTAGATAGGGAGCATTTCTATTCTGCCTGGTCATATTCTGAACAATGTATTGCATGTTCCAGAATTCAAATATAGTTTGTTATCAGTTCATAGGTTTTGTGTTCAATTCAAATATGATGTGTTTTTCACATCTGTTGAGTGTGTGTTGCAGGGCCTTTCAATGAAGAGTCCTCAAGCTTTTGGTGAAGTTAGAGAAGGGCTCTACTTATTGGAACCAAGTAGTATTAAGTCTAAGGGTTTATTCAGTAGTGATGTACTTTCAATTCCAAAAGGAAGAAATTCCATTTCAGAGTCTGTTTCTTTTTCTAGTCCAGTCCTAGTCAATGCTGTTTCAGATGTTACGCTTTGGCATGTAAGATTGGGTCACCTCCCATTTTCAGCAATGAAACATTTAGATTTCCTTCATTGTAAATCTAATTCTGAGTTTGTTTGTGATGTGTGTCCTAAGGCTAGGCAAACCAGAAACCCTTTCCCTGTCAGTAAAATAAGTTCCAAACACAAATTTGAACTTATACATATTGACACATGGGGACCTTATAAGTCAAATACTTACAATGGTTTCAGATATTTCCTCACTATAGTAGATGACTATAGTAGGGGGACATGGACATTTTTATTAAGTGCTAAAAGTAATGCTTTTCCTATGCTTAAATCTTTTCTATCTATGGTTGAGAGACAATTCAATGAGAAAGTCAAAGTGATAAGATCTGATAATGCAATGGAACTGGGGAAAGGTATACAAGAGGCAGCTTTCCTAGCTTCTCAAGGAATTCTACATCAGTTGTCTTGTGTAGCAACTCCCCAACAAAATGGAGTTGTTGAAAGGAAACATAGACATCTCTTGGAAACTACAAGAGGTTTGATGTTTCAATCAAAGTTGCCTATGTCATATTGGGGAGAGTCTATCCTAACTGCCACACATCTTATTAATAGGATGCCTTCCAGTGTTCTTAAAGGCAAAACACCATATGAGGTCTTGTTTCAGAAGAAGCCTAAGTATGATTATATTAGGAATTTTGGATGTCTTTGTTATGCTTCAACATTAGCACAAGGAAGAGGAAAGTTTGATGAGAGAGCAACAACCTGTGTTTTGCTTGGATACCCCCTTCATCAAAAAGGATATAAGCTACTAGAATTATCAACAGGAATAGTATTTGTGTCAAGGGATGTCAAGTTTCATGAGACACATTTTCCTTTTGCTAAGAACAGACATTCACATCAGCCTATATTCCCAAACTCAACCTTCAGTACAGAATACACCTACTCACCTCCACCACAGGATCATCTCTCACCTATTTCTTTAGAACCTGAACTTTCTGATAATTTTTCTTCACCATCACCAAGTTCTTCATCTACACCTCACCATCCTTACTTACCTTCTAGTCCAATTTCTTTTCCACCTATCCCAGATACATCACATACTAGATCACCTGTTCCTGAACCTAAACAGCCTACACCAATGAGAAGGTCAGGAAGGGTTTCCAATCAACCAACTTACCTAAGAGACTATGTGTGCAGTAATATCATGTTCACAGATGTAGGAGCTGCTTGTTTCACTCAACCAACTAAACCTAGGGAGTACTGTTTTTCTTCCCTATCTCCCAACAATCAACATGTCATGCAGTCAATATCTACACTTACAGAGCCTAACAGTTTTGGACAAGCTTGTCAGCATCCAGGTTGGATAGCAGCTATAGATTCAGAGATTAAAGCTCTAGAAGACAACCACACATGGGTTGTAGTTGAGCTACCCAAAGGGAAAAGAGCTCTACCTTGTAAGTGGGTGTACAAGGTGAAGCATCTATTAGATGGAAGAGTTGAAAGATTAAAGGCAAGGCTGGTGGTCGGGGGGGTGTCCAAAGAGAGAGGTTAGATTATGGAGAGACATTTTCACCAGTGGTCAAAATGACCACCATAAGATGTTTGCTCACTATTGCAGCCAAAAGAGACTGGAATGTGTCTCAATTGGATGTCAACAATGCATTTTTGCATGGTGATCTTCAGGAGGAGGTGTACAGGAAATTTCCTTTAGGTTTAACACCTCCTAGTCCTAAGCATGTTTGTTTACTAAGGAAGTCATTATATGGATTGAAGCAAGCATCCAAGCAATGGTATGCCAGGCTTGCAGGGGCTTTGAGTTTTAAGGGGTATTCTTCATCATTAAATGATTACTCTTTGTTTTTTAAACGAACGGGAAGTTTGATTTCTATACTAGATGTCTATGTAGATGACATCCTACTAACTGGAGATGATTTGGAAGAGATCAAACACATCAAGGATTTTCTAAACACTGAATTCAAAGTCAAAAATCTAGGAAGCATACATTATTTTTTAGGGATGGAAATTCTGAGAGAAAAAGAAGGATTCATTGTGAGTCAAAGAAAATTTACCTTGGACATGCTGAATGAGTTTGAAGTTTCTCACTTGGCTCGAGTTACCTCTCCTCTTGACCCTTCTTCCAAACTTCAAGCTGATGATGGAGGACCTTTGCAAAACCCCACAGTGTATCGACATCTAGTTGGGAAGTTAAACTACCTGACTAACACTCGCCCAGATCTTTCCTTTGCAGTTCTCACTCTAAGCCAGTACATGCAGAAGCCATGTCTCTCTCACTTCACTGTAGCATTACGAGTGTTGAAATACTTAAGCTTAGATCCGGGACAAGGAATCCTTCTCTCAGCAGCACCATCCTTTTCTTTGCTTGCCTTTTGTGATGCTGATTGGGCTTCCTGCAAGGATTCAAGAAGGTCTGTAAGTGGATTTTTCATCACATTAGGAGGAGCACCAATTTCCTGGAAATCAAAGAAGCAAATATCAATTTCTTTGTCATCTGCAGAGGCAGAATACAGATCTATCCGCAGAGTAACTACAGAACTTACTTGGCTTGTTCGTCTTCTTGAGGATCTGTTAGCACCAGTAAATCTCCCCATATCTCTTCATTCTGATAGCAAAGCAGCCATTCACATCGCCCGGAACCCCGTCTTCCATGAACGCACAAAACATGTGGAGATTGACTGCCATTTTGGGCGTCAACAGTTCCTTTCCGGCTTAATTACCCTATCTTTTGTTCCTTCTAAAGACCAACTGGTGGATCTTTTCACAAAACCACTTTCACGGGTTTCTCACTCAGAGATTTTGAACAAGTTGGGGGTCACCAGGTTACCCTCCAACTTGAGGGGGGATATTGGGAAGACAAAACCCCATTCTGATTCTGGGATTCATGGAGTTTTGCTCAAAGATATAGAAAAGGAATAAAGAAGAGAAGAGCTCATTTTGACAGAAGGGTAAAGTCTGGTATCTGATGGAAGTTCGATACATTTGATGTCTGAAAATTCTTGTGAAGGTTTTGAGTAGCTGAGATCAAGACACGTGGAGGACATCAACGGTAACTAATGCCTTGACCAGACCTTATGAAGATATTGGGTTTCTGTATTATTCTTGGGCTCACATTTATTGGGCTCAATAAATTGATTCGTTTGGACTCACAAGAAGAAGCTGAAGATAAGATTAGCCTTTTTATATTTTTGCATAATTTATTTATTTTGTAAATAACATGTGGGTTTGTTGTAGAGTAGCCAATAGAATGATAGACAAGTGTACAAGTAGTTATACCTTAGATTCCATTCTTTGCTGTATATAAGGAATAGTCTGTACAGTCCAGAGATTCAATCGAAAATATACAGAAAATTTCTTCAACTTTTCTATTCTTTCTTTCAATACTAGCCATTGGTTTGCATTTTTAGAACACCATGATATGGTCCAAAAACACTTTACCTCGTGCAAAAAGCTTAAATTCCCATTAAAAACAAACTAGATGGTTTCATTGCCTCATAGATCGCTATCTGAGGTCGGTCCAAAGAGAAAATAGCAAGGAGAAGCATGTTGCACTAGAGAAATGGAAAAGCAAATTTTCTTTTTACATAAAAGGCATGCACAGTTGGTATATAGAATGTGACATGTTTAAAAGCCTGCAAATGTTGACAAAAGAAAGAATCAAAACCTTTTTCCTTACTTTGTGTCTTCGATAACGACGACCTTTGTTTATTTTCCTCATAATCGGCCAATTCCGTAAGCATTTAATATTTGTTTCCTTCTTCCATATTTTCTCCCTTTTTTTTAAGTCCACAATATTTATCCTCAGTCCCCACTAAGCCATTTCTTCTTTCCCTTTTTGGACTGGAAGAGATGGGGGAGTATAATTCACTGCTTCAATAATAGCATCAAGATTTAGAAAAGAGATGTCTTGGGAAATAGAAGAGATTGGAGAAGATAGCAAGAGTGAAGTAAGTAACAAAGATTGTGGAGGAATAACGAATGATGTTTATGTAGCTGTTGGCAAAAATGACTTGCATGTTCTTCAATGGGCGCTTGATCATGCTATTTCCCCAGGAATTCGCATTTGCCTTGTCCATATTTTCCCTCCTATTACTTACATTCCTTCACCAGGTAATTTTTACTCCATTTGTCAATTTAGTTTGAATTTGATGCTTCATCCAAAACAGTAGCACAGGCATAGGAAAATTGTGTTAGTTTTTCATACTGTGTCTTCACTACTTTTTCCATTGATTACTACAGCTTTACAGAATGATGTATTGAAGAAATCAGGGGAATGTTAAGTTAGGATAATCTGTACATCAAGCAAAAGAGGGAATCCCAGAATACGAATAGTTTTTAGTTACATGATTAGATATTTAATGTTCTGCTCAATTCCTTGCTTATGTGACTAGACTAACACCACTTGAAAATAATATAAAATAAATATCAATTTAAAATAGAAAGCAAAGTCTTAAAACTCTAGACCCAAACTCACATACAAGCTGGTTATGATAATCGGTCAACATCTCTCGAACAAAATTCTGCATACACTATTGATTGCGGCAGGCTGATCGCATGAAGATGCGTGGCTCAAAGAGTATTAACATGAATTAACAAAATTATTCATATACACTCAAACCTCTCTATAACAACCTCATTTGTTCCGATATTTTTTGCTGTTATAAAGAAGTGTTGCTATAGAAGACATATATTGTCACATACTATAAAAATTGGGTCCAAGAAAAACTTAATTTTTATAGTGAATGATTGTTATGTAGAGGTTCGACGGTATATGTTTATTTTCTCTGGAGATGAGCCAACCCAAAGTATGGTGCCTCTTACCTTGTAGTAGCTAACGACAAAACTAAAAGCTGCCTACCTTGACAAGAAGCATAGGTTATGTCACAATGTATCTGGTCCTTCGTAAATTAAGGGGCTAGTTGCGATAAATGAAATTGGTAGCACATTGCAGTCATTTGTATTCCAACTAAAATTTCCGTGGTTTTTGAACAAACTTTAGCAAAAAGGGTGGAATATTAATGTAGAAAAAGCAACAAAAAAAAAAAATTTTTTTGACCAACTTGTTAACAATTTGAATTTTGCTTTGAAAGTTGGAAAGTTATCAAAAAGCCAATTGAGCAGAGAGCAGGTGCAAGCCTACATCAATCAAGAGAGTAACAGGAGGAAAAATCTCTTAGAAAAATACATCCGCCTATGCAATGATGCCAAGGTAGGTTCATTTCTACATTATCTGCAAAATTCCCATTTTAGCCAAAATCAAAGGTTGACGGGGAAACCTTTGGGGTTGCCCAATTGGTTTGGAGGAGGGTGGTCATCCACACGGATGACCTGGGATCGAATCTCCTCTCAATGCCTTCTGGGTTGAGCCTGTCGTACAGGGCTTGCCTAGTGCGGTTTACATCCCATGTGTGGTTTGCAGACTATTACACAAGGGGAGGTTTACCCAGTGCGCACAAAGTGCTCACCCGAAGGGTAGAGGCTGTGACAGAGGTTATAGCGGCCGCAGGTTTCCCTCTTGCCAAACAAAAAGAGGTTGACTCGGGATTGATATGCAGGTACCAGTAGATACTGTACTTGTGGAGAGCAAGTCACCAGCCAAAACATTACTTGATCTAATCACTGTCGTCAACGTTACAAGCATTGTGATTGGAACTAAGCGATCACTTTCCACCATGTAAATATAGTTCTCTCATAGTCACATCTGATATTTTTATCCAATTTTGATCTGTATAAGTTAGAATTTGAAGAACTAAAGAGTTCTGGTGTTTTTATTTTCGTTACAGACGAGTGAAGAAGGGACATGGAGTAGGAGAATATGTTCAAAAGAATGCACCAGATTTCTGTCAAGTTAAAGTCGTTAGTGAAGGCAAAGAGATTAAGAAAGAGCATGTGGTGCAGCTGAAAAGGAGTAGTAATCCTACTTCTCTTGTGCGTAGTAAACAATCTGACAGGAATTTCTTTGAATGCATGTGCTTTTCTGGCAAGTTTAATTGAATGTAGGAAGAAATACGAGGAAAGTTGGTCTATGTACGAGTTTAATAGCATAGCGTTACTCTCTATTTTCTAATTTAGATGTTATGTCTAGTACATAAAATGATAACATAGAGAAAAGACTCCAAAATGTCCACTATTAAATAACCTAAAAAAATTTATTCACAAGTTGCATTGTGCTAACTTTGATTATGGTGTTAAGTTGTGTTACCTCCATTTCAATTTGAGGAAGTATCTCTTATTTGTTTGTTAATTAGGCAAAGTCTATAATAAATCGGTCATTATTTTGTTCGAATTATAAGTTATATTTTTTTAAAATTATACTATTGTAACATTAAATTATACGTTCAAGTGGATACTTTAGAACTAAACAAACAAAAGTAGAAAAATATGATACTTTATAAACTTAAAACAATTTACAACTTCGTAACTTTAAATTCGCCATATTAGTTTTGCACTAATAGATGGTGTTTGGTAAGATCAACTTATAGGCCTCTTTTAAGACAAAATTACATCAGATATCACTTGGGCCTACAGCTCATCCGAAAATGATCTACATTTAAAGCTCTAACCTGATTTAGTCCAGGTTATACATATTTTGAAATTTTCTTTGCACTCTTTAACCCGCATTAAAATATAAGTCAGTTTTTTATTTTTTATTTGGCTCTTTTTCTCTCTTCTCTCACACCTTCTACATATGCTTCAAGGAGTCGCCATTTTTGCTTCTCCCCCTATGTCACGCGGTTGTAATATAAGAAAATTGAAGAGTAGATGTCCACCATTGAAAGCCATTCAAAGCTTCGCTTTCGAAAGTTGGATTTTTTAAGTTTGTTAGTTGTTTAGATTGAGTGTTGTTCCAATTGATTCAAAACAACAAAAGGAGTTAAAAAATTAAATTTGAAGTGATTTGGAGTAGATTTGAGCAAGATTTGAGTTAAATTTCAGAAAAGATGCAAGGAAGAATACGAAGTCAGTTTTTGTATAATGATGTATAATAGGGTATATGGGTGTATAAACTGTCACGACCCAAATTTCCCCTCCGTAAGATGTCGTGACGGCACGTAGTCTCTACGACTAGGTAAGCTTAACATTTGCGGAATAATGAAATGAGAACATAAATTTAACAACTAATTGTAACAGTAACAACATAACTGAAAACCATGCCGCTCGGCATGTACAATAACCAACTCCTCAATACTACACAGCCTTCCCAAAACCCGGAACATCGTGAATCACAAACTACAGAAGGAAATCTAATGTCTCTACACATCAGAATCTAACAAAAGAAGTACAGAAGATAATGGACATAGGGGAGAAAAGAGGGGGACTCCGAAGTCTGTGGACGCGGCAGATATACCTTGAAGTCTCCTACTGTAGGTGCTCACTGATGACGTGGCTGGTAAGAAGCACCTAGATCTGCACACGAAAATATGTGCAAAAGAGTAGTATGAGTACACCACAATGGTACGCAGTAAGTGCCAAGCCTAACCTCGGTCGAGTAGTGATGCAAAGAAATATCGCAGTATAATAAAAGATTGAATTGTAACAAGAAGGAAATTACAGAAAAACAATACAGTATAGTGTACAGAAATAGCAACCGGGGGGGGGGGGGGGGGGGATCTCCCGATATACCGTCTCGTAGTCCCAAAAGTAAATGTGCAGGGGAATCTCCTGGAATACCGTCCCGTAGTCCCAAAGTAAATATACAGGGGTATCTCCCGGTATACCGTTCCATAGTCCCAAAAGTAAATGTGCAGGGAAAACTCCCGAGGTACCGCCTCGTAGTCTCAAAAGTAAACATGCAGGGGGATCTCCCGGAATACCGTTCTGTAGTCTCAAAGTAAATACGCAACTCAAACAAAATAAGGATAACAGTTACAGCAAGAAAACCTACAATTTAGGCTAAGTACAAGTCAGGACAAGGAACAGGAATCCGCTAAACATGCTGCAAAGAGTTCAGATAAGCAATTAAGGCACGTAAACATGCTATTCTAGGCTAACAGGATAACTACACATGCTAGTATGCTCGGATAAAATGAAAAACAGGTTATTACTCGGTAAAAATTAGTTTTTTCAACAATTAGCCCGTGTACTCACTCGTCACCTCGCATACACGGCGCTCATATAACATAACAACACCAAATCCTTAGGGGAATTCCCCCACACAAGGTTAGGCAAGCCACTTACCTCGAACCAAGCTCAATCAATCGGTAACAATGCCTTTTCCACGAATATCCGACTGCCTTTTGCACGAATATCCGACTCTCAATGACCCAAATCTAGCCAAAATCAATTACATAACATAAATATAACTATAAGAAACTGTTCTAGTTAATGAAATCAAAGCTAAAACAAGAAATTGGAAAATCGCCCTAAAAAGTCTCCACGGGCCCACGTCTCGGAATCAGGTAAAAGTTACAAAATATTAACACCCATTCACTCACGAGTTCGCTCGTACCAAAATTATCCAAATCCGATGTCAAAATCCCTATCAAAACCCAAAATCATAGTTGAAGAATTTCTTCCCATTTTCCCCAAATTTTCACCCCAAATCTGAAATTAAATGATGAAATTACTGATAGATTAGTGGGATATAACCAAAATCAAGTGCAGAATTATTACCCAATTGATATTTCAGAAAATCCCTCAAAATCTCGTCCAAATCCGAGCTCCCAAACTCAAGTTTTGATAAAAATGGCCAAACCCTCGTTTTGAAAATATTCTGCCCAAGTGCTCCCTTCTTCGCGAACGCAGAAGACCCCTCGCGTTCGCGAAGAGCAACTTATTCTTGCCCAGAATTTCTTCATCGCGAACGTGATGCCCTTATGCGAATGCAAAGGCCTCACAACTCAACCCTACGGGAACGCAGGACCAACATCGCGAACGCGTAGGCATAAGGGCCTGGGGACCCAGCTAGCCATTCCCTATACACGAATGCGGGACCTCCATCGCGAACGCGTAGGCCAACTACCTTAGTGCTTTGCGAATGCAGGACCTCCTTCGCGAACGCGAAGCACAAAATCTCACCTGCAACCTGTTCCTCTCCGCGAACGCGAGTCTCCTCTCGCGAACGCGAAGAAGGAAACCAGAACTGAAGAACACCAGAAATCTGCAACTTTCCTAAGTCCAAAAATGATCCGTTAACCACCCGAAATCAACCCGAGGCCCCCAGGACCTCAACCAAACATACCTACCAGTCTTAAAACACCATACAAACTTAGTCAAGTCCTCAAATCACATCAAACAACGCTAAAATCACGAATCACCCTCCAATTCAAACTTTAGAACTTGAAACTTCAAATTTCCACAACCGATGACGAAACCTATCAAATCACGTCCGATTGACCCCAAAATTGGCACACAAGTAAATTTCGACATTACGGACCTACTCCAACTTCCGGAATCGAAATCCGACCCCGATATCAAAAAGTCCACTACCGGTCAAAATCTCAAAAATTCGACTTTTGCCATTTCAAGCCTAAATAAGATACAGACCTCCAAAACATAATCCGGACATGTCCTTAAGTCCAAAATTACCCAACGGAGCTAATGGAATCGATGGAACTCTATTCCGGAGTCGTCTTCACACAGTTCCGACTACGGCTAAAATCCTAAGGCTTAAGCTTCCGTTTCAGGGACTAAGTGTCCCAAAACACTCCAAAAACCAAAACAAAACCTCCCGGCAAGTCATATAAGCTTAAACAGATACAGGGAAAGCAATAAATGGGGGATCGGGTCTAATACTCTCAAAATAACCGGC
The DNA here is from genome assembly GCF_001879085.1 of Nicotiana attenuata. NCBI lineage: Eukaryota > Viridiplantae > Streptophyta > Magnoliopsida > Solanales > Solanaceae > Nicotiana > Nicotiana attenuata. Next base: position 47,491,907 of record NC_031991.1, read on the forward strand.
TGGGTCGTTACATATTCCCCCTCTTAAAATAATCATTTGTTTTCGAACGAGTATAGAGACATACCTGAAGTGGTGAAAAGATGAGGATAACAGCTGTGCATATCCTTCTCGGTCTCCCAAGTCACCTCCTTGACCGGCTGATCCCTCCACTGAACCTTCACTAAAACAATGTTTTTTGACCTTAACTTTCGAACCTGCCTGTCCACAATAGCTACTGGCTCCTCAACATAAGATAGATCCTTGTCCAACTGGACTGAGCTGAAATCCAACATGTGAGATGGATCACCGTGATACTTTCAGAGCATAGAAACATGGAATATTGGATGAACTCCTGCTAGACTGGAAGGTAAGGCAAACTCATAAACAACCTCCCCAACTCGCCGCAACACCTCAAATAGACCAATGAACCTTGGGCTCATCTTGCCCTTCTTCCTGAACCTCATGAAGCCTTTCATAGGCAAAACCCGGAGCAAGACCCGCTTTCCAACCATGAATGCAACATCGCGAACCTTTCGATCTGCATAACTCTTCTGTCTGGACTGGGCTGTGCGAAGTCTATCCTAAATCACCTTAACCTTCTCCAAAGTATCCTAAACCAAGTCTGTACCCAATAATCTAGCCTTGCCCGGCTCGAACCAACCCACTAGAGACCGACACCGCCTACCATACAGAGCCTCATACGGTGCCATCTGAATGATGGACTGATAATTGTTATTCTAGGCAAACTCTGCAAGTGGCAAGAACTGATCCCAAGAACCTCCAAACTCCATCACACACGTATGGAGCATATCCTCAAGTATCTGAATAGTGCGCTCGGGCTGTCCGTCCGTCTGAGGGTGAAATCGTATGCTCAACTTCACCCGGTTACCTAACTCATGCTGTGCGGCCCTCCAGAATTGTGATGTAAACTGCTTACCCCGGTCTGAGATGATAGATATCGGCACGCCATGAATTCTGACAATCTCGCGGATATAAACTCGAGCCAGCTTCTCGGAAGAATAGGTAATCATCACAGGAATGAAATAAGCTCACCCAAACTGCATCATACTTCCACTGAGTCTGTGGGAGTCCAACAATGAAATCCATAGTGATCCGCTCCCATTTCCACTCCGGAATCTCTAACTTCTGAAGCAATCCACCCGGCCGCAGATGCTCATACTTCACCTGCTGGCAATTTACGCACCGAGCTACATACTCCACTATGTCCTTCTTCATTCTACGCCACCAATAATGCTGCCTCAAGTCCTGATACATCTTCGTGGCACCCGGATGAATGCAGTACCATGAACTGTGAGCCTCCTGGAGAATCAAATCACGCAATCCATTTACATTGGGCACACACAGCCTGCCCTGCATCCTCAATGCACCATCATCTCCAATAGTGACCTCCTTAGCATCACCGTGCTGAACCGTGTCCTTAAGGACGAGCAGATGGGAGTCATCATACTAACGCTCCCTAATACGATCATAAAGAGAAGACTGATAGACCATACAAGCCAATACTCGACTCGGATCAAAAATATCCAATCTCACAAACAGGTTGGCCAAGGCCTGAACATCCAATACCAATGGCCTCTCTACTGCTGGTAAATATGCTAAACTCCCCAAACTCTCTGTCACACCTCCTTTTTCATACTACACCCCCGAAGGTGTATAATAAAGGGAGTTTTTCCAATTAAAGGACAATCGAAACGGGATTCGTTTATTAAGAGATTCAGAGTCGCCACTTGGGAGATTTATGGTGTCCCAAGTCACCGGTTCGAATCCCGAATCGAGGAAAGGGTTTGACTCTGCGGGAGAAGGGGTTAGGCACTCCCGAGTTCCGTGGTTCTAGCACGGTCGCTCAACTGCTATATTTGGCTAAAGTCTGATTTTAATACATGTCATCCTATAGTGCAATTTTAAAGATTATTTAACCGTTTTTAGTTTTAAAAAAATTAAGAAAGTGAACGTCGTTTAAAAATGTGCTTTTGGATCACGTCACATGAAATGCACCCGTATCCTTGACACATTTTTATTCAACATTTTGGGATTTGGATTTGGGTTGCATTAAATGCACACCCGTATTTAGGAAAGTAAGATTATTAAAAAGTGCGCCTAAAGCGACTAGCGTGTTATTATCTTCGCGGGAGGCCATGAAAATCCGCTAAATGGCACGTCCCGAATTCTAAATATTTTAATGAAGTAATTAAAGAGTTCCTTGCAATTTGTGATTTTATTTGGCGCGGCGCACCTTAATTTCTTTTAAAAGGGCGTCCTAAAGATGAGCTACTATTAGCTATTAGGATACGTCTATATTCCTAAAACCTAATTAGTCGAATTAACTAACATCAAGGTATTCAAGAAAAATTAGGCCCCAAGATCAAGTCCAAACTCGAACAAGGACGCTCCCCATTACTGAAGAGACCCTTAGCTCGAGTATGCCACTTAACTTGAAAGGCCCAAAGTCCACCATTTAATTTTAACGCCATTAAATCCAAAAGTGATTTTGGCCTGCCACTACTTTGGGCCCGAAACCAACCTAGCCAAAAATGAGGCCCAATAGACCCAATAACACCACAGGGGCGCAGGAATTAGATCTCATGGTTGCCCTTTTTGGGCCTGAACGGAGGCCCCAAATCCCCACGAGGTGCCACTCGAAATGGGCCTCAGAGGTCATGCCTTCGATCCCAATCAACAATAGAAGGCAACTCGAGTTTTAAGAACACAATAACAAACAAATAAACGTCACACAATCTGAAAATGATATCAACCGTTACATCAATGATCAAGAGCATTGGTGGCTTGATTGAAACAATTAGCCATATGATCACAGTTCAGTCAAATTTATACATGAGCCCATGACTAATTTACTCGATTAACAAATTACTGAATTAAAGGAGTCCCTCAGCCACCTAATACCCACAGTTCTTATAATCACCCAAGACCCCTATACATGCATATGTGCCCAGAACCTACTTCACTTTTAACAAACAGTCCAAAACAATCCCAAATCAGAAGGAAACTGCTACACAAATTAACACATTCAAACTGACTATGACATCCTTTGGAGAATGCATAAATTCAAGCTTTACAACTATAGAATAACTAGAAAGGAAATACACGCAGAACAGGTGAAATCCATGAATAGTGCCTTGTTTATTCCGTTTTCAAATCATGCTTCCAACTACATGTTTAAGTGAAATCCCTGAAGGTTGAAATATACCTGGAAAATTAAAGCAAAACAAGAAGAAGAGATGATCAGCAAACGAGCAACAGCAAGAGTAGTGTCTCAGCAACAGGACCGACCCCAGGATGCTCAAGGAAATAGAACCACTTTGAACCAAATTGGAATTCACAATCACAACACCCAAAACTTGAAACCAGAATACAATTGAATCTGAAACCAAACCCTTGGACAACAATTAAAA
>NC_031991.1:47498098-47503462 GCF_001879085.1 Nicotiana attenuata
TTTTCGTGTCCCCAGTTTTCGGTGTACCAGGGTATAGCATTTTATCAAATATTAAAATTAAAGCTAAAATTTGAATTGTACTTCCCTTGTTCTCCAGGTGGGCGCCTGATTGCTGATGCTTGAAAAGTATTCCCTTGTTCTCCAGGTGGCCTCCTGATTGTTGAACTTGAAAAGTATTCCCTTGTTCTCCAGGTGGGCTCCTGACTGCAACAAAATAAACAAACAAAGAAAATTTTCTGCCCCACTGTGGTGGCTGGGAAGATTTGTGAGTTGTTAGCAAAATATAGATCACCTAAGCTATTGATGCAATGATGAGAATAAAACTAAAGACTTGATTGGAATGTATGTCTCCTGTGAGTAAAACCAAGGACTTTTGACTAGCAAATTCATCAGACTAGGTCTTCTATCTTAGGAGAAAGATTCATCAGACTAAGATTTTGGATGCTAGGAGAAAGTTCATCAGATTAGGTTTCTATCTTAGAAGAACAATTCATCGGACTAAGATTTAGATCCTAGGAGAAAGTTTATCAGACTAGGTTACTATTTTTGTTATCTTAGGAGAAAGATTCATCGACTAAGACATGTATCCTAGGAGAAAGTTCATCAGACTAGGTTTTATATCTTAGGAGAAAAATTCATCAGACTAAGATTTTGATCCTAGGAGAAAGTTCATTAGACTAGGTCTTTTTTTTTGTTATCTTAGGAGAAAAATTCATCAGACTAAGATTTTGATCCTAGGAGAAAGTTCATCAGACTAGGTTTTCTATCTTAGGAGAACAATTCATCAGACTAAGATTTAGATCCTAGGAGAAAGTTCATCAGACTAGGTCTTTTTATTTTTGTTATCTTAGGAGAAAAATTCATCAGACTAAGATTTCTATCCTAGGAGAAAGATTCATCAAACTAAGATATCTATCCTAGGAGAAAGTTCATCAGACTAGGTTTTCTAGCTTAGGAGAACAATTCATCAGACTAAGATTTAGATCCTAGGAGAAAGTTCATCAGACTAGGTCTTTTTATTTTTGTTATCTTAGGAGAAAAATTCATCACACGAAGATTTCTATCCTAGGAGAAAGTTCATCAGACTAGGTCTTCTATCTTAGGAGAAAGATTCATCAGACAAAGATTTAGATCCTAGGAGAAAATTCATCAGACTAGGTCTTTTTGTTATCTTGCTTTCTTAGGAGAAAGTTTCATCAGACTAAGATTTTGATCCTAAGAGAAAGTTCATCAGACTAGGTCTTCTATCTTTTTTTTGTTATCCTAGGAGAAAAATTCATCAGACTAAGATTTCTATCCTAGGAGAAAGTTCATCAGACTAGGTCTTCTATCTTAGGAGAAAGATTCATCAGACTAAGATTTCTATCCTAGGAGAGAGTTCATCAGACTAGGTCTTCTATCTTAGGAGAAAAATTTCACCAGACTAAGATTTTGATCCTAGGAGAAAGTTCATCAGACTAGGTTTTCTATCTTAGGAGAACAATTCATCAGACTAAGATTTAGATCCTAGGAGAAAGTTCATCAGACTAGGTCTTTTTTTTTTGTTATCTTAGGAGAAAAATTCATCAGACTAAGATTTCTATCCTAGGAGAAAGGTTCATCAGACTAGGTCTTCTATCTTAGGAGAAAGATTCATCAGACTAAGATTNCATTTGTTGAGCTTTTATGTTTATACTAAAATATAGCTAAGGGATTTTTTTGCATATTTTTACAAAATTATGTAGTATTTTTTAAGGCTAAAATTAGATAATTGCAACGTTAGCCTCTTTTAGGATTAATTACGTTTATATTCACAAAAAATTAAGTCCTGTATTTATAAATAGTCAATTGTGTGTTATAAATCATATTAGTACCCTTAATTTATTTCCAGAAATTAATTTATTATTTTTTATAAATTAAATAGGGAAAATTGGCTAATTAAATGTTAGCCCAATTTCATTTCAATTATAGCCCAATTTTGAACCCAATTGAACCCTGACCCAATTTCAATTAGACCGACCAAAACCCAGTTTCATAACCTGCCCACTTGCCCGTTTTAAGCCAGGCCGTTGATCTGATCAACGGCCAATAATCACCCTTGCCTTAATTAATTCCAAACGACCCCCTAAACCCTATCATTTCTCACAATCCGCCGCCTTAGAACCCCTTCCCTCTCAAACACTCTCTGCAACACCCCCAAACCCTAGCCACCACCACCCTAATCTACCCTAATCCATGGCTTTCCAGGGTCATCTGAGACCTGTATCAGCCTTCCATGGCTTCTATGTGTTTGGTTCTGTGGTCTCAAGACCAGACTTTGAAGGGACTTGGTCCAGTATTTGCTCGATGACCTTTCTCCGGTCATCCCTGACCTTTCTCCGGCCAGCCATGGCCATTCGAGTCAGACCTTTGACTCTCCTGGTTAGATTGGTAACTTTCAAGGCCTTTCTCTTTGCTTTTGGGTTCTTCTGAAACCCTAATCTTTGAGACTTTTCGATTTCTTTCACATCTACCTTAGATCTATGATTGCCATGAACTTCTAAGCATCTTCTCGAATCTTCTTTTAACTTTGCTTTCAAAAAGATTCTTTATCTTTTCCGATTAGGGTTCTTCTTTTAAATTATTTGAAATCTCTTCTCTGATTTTAACATGTTTCTGATTTTGCTATGTTTTGCTCATGTTGTTCTCCCATCTGAGTGTAGCATGTTGAAAACCCTAACCTCTTTTGGGTTCATTCGAGTTTCTGAGACTGTTTGCTAGTAGCTGTTTGATTTGTCTGTTTATCATCGTTAAACTTGATTGTTGTTAAAACCCTAATTTCTTTTGGGATCATTAGATTTCTTAAACTGTTTGCTAGTATTTGTTCGATTTATTTGTTTATCATATTTTAAGCTTGACCATTGTTGAAGAAAACCTATGTCTTTGGGATTGAAAGTGTTCGTGTGAATACCTGACTCGATTTGAAGTTCCTTGTTTCAGAACCTCTTTTCTTTATGTGAGTCCTCTGATTCTGGGTTTTTACTATCTTTAAAACTCGACTATGCTTGAAACCCTAACTTTTCAGAAGGGTTTTCCCATCTGTTACTGTGAGACCCTTTGCATGCTTCTGATACTCTATTTTTTTTTCTTCACTATTGATTCAATGTGACTTGACCTACTTGATTATTGTGCTTCGAATGTTTGCTATCTACTGAACTTTGTGCTACTATTGCATGTTGTTTCTTTTGCCAATAGGTTTGGCCTCGCATGTCTAGTTTTGTTCACTCTATTTATATGCTGAGGTTCCTTCTTTGATTAATCTTCAATCTTGGGACTGATTTCAAAACTTTTCTTTTGTGAACTCTAATTTCACTCGCCTGTTAAAGTTAATTGATTCCTGTCCTTATTTTGCCTTGTTGAATCTTTTTCCAAAATAAGTATATTTCTGTACTTAGACTCGATTGCTTACTTAATGTTTTACTACTTCTTTTATGGCAATGATCAGTTTGCCTACAAACTGATTTTCTTTCCTTATTTTGAATCAGTTAGCCCCGTTAAACAAGTAATTCCTCAATTAAAGGGGAATCACTTGGTTGATTAATTCTGACTGTTGATTGTTTTCATAGCTGTATTGAATTTTACTTATTACCTTATTTCTCACATGTTTTCAAAAGGCTATAAATACCCTGCACCCCTCTTCTTTCAAACACACGAACACAAGGAATAAGATATTTGAGTTCAGAACACACACTCCACTAAAAATCTCTCTCTCTTTTCTCTGTTGCTACTTGTGCTGCTGCCTTACCTAGCCAGCTGAAAGCCAAGGCTAGGCTGTGGGAAGCTTGCTTACTTCTTCTTTCAGCATTTGCGTCTTTACTGGTATGTTCTAACTAATTTTCAGCATCAACAACAACGTGTTTCTTTGATGCTTCCTTCACTCTTGCTTGCTTCCTGCTTGTGTTTACTTAAGTTCTATTACTAAGCATGATGTAACCTGCCCTTTTCTATTCAGAATTAATGTTGTCTCATGTATGAACTCTATCAGTCATTTATGAGTCCTAAGCCCCCATATCCCCTATGTGTTTGGTATCTTTGGTTGGTTTGGGGCATGACAACATTGGACATTGCTGTGCATGACCCAAACCTGATCCCCTGGGGTCATAGCCTCCATATCCCCTCTATATGTCGTGTGTTCTTGTTGGTTTACAGGCATGACAGCACCATCTATTGCTGTGCATGCCCAAGCCTGATCCCTGCCTAAGGATATATGCTCCTTGCAATGTATTCCCAAACCCCTGACCCCCTTTGTATGAAAATATTAACTCTGTGCTTTACTACTGCTGTTTCCCCATCACCCTTTACCCCTCTCCATTCTCCACGCAGTTTTTTTAATCTCTATCCCTGCACTTCTACCATATTCTTAGACTTAAGTTCTGCCCCTCTTGTGTGAGCCTTGCCTTGGGATCCATGAGTTCCCTCTGAACTTGGACACATAAGGGCTGGCCCTTCCACACTGCACTCATCTCTATCTGGTTCTGCAAACTTGGGTGTGTCACACCTCCTTTTTACTTACTACACCCCGCGAAGGGCATAATAAAAGGAGTTTTTCCAATTAAAGGACAATCGAAACGGGGTTCATTTTATTAAGAGATTCAGAGTCGCCACTTGGGAGGTTTATGGTGTCCCAAGTCACCGGTTTGAATCCCGAATCGAGGAAAATTTTTGACTCTGTTTAATAGTCGCGAACTAGAAATCTGGGTAAGGAATTCTGTTAACCCGGGAGAAGGTGTTAGGCATTCCCGGGTTCCGTGGTTCTAGCACGGTCGCTCAACTGTTATATCTGGCTTAATTATCTGATTTTAATACAGTTTGAACATATGTGCAAATTTTAGCTTTTAACCGCATTTATTCAATTTTAAAGAATGTTGAACGTCGTTTAAAACATGTCTTTGGACCGCGTCACATGAAATGCACCCGCAATCCTAAACATATTTTATTCAACGTTTTGGGATTTGGATTTGGGTCACATGAAATGCACACCCGAGTTTAGGAAGGTAAGACTATTAAAGAACGCGCCTAAAGCGACTAACGTGTCATTAACTTTGCGGGAGGCCATGAAAATTCGCTAAATGGCATTCCCGAGTTCTAAAGATTAGAAATAATCAAGTGAGGGCCGTGCATTTTGAGATTTTATTTGGCACGGCACGCCTCAATTTATTCTAAGGATAAACAAGATTATTTAAACGAGGGCCGTGCAATTGTTATTTTGTTTGGCACGGCGCACTCAAATTNTTTTTTACTCAGATGACTTGTAGGCTATAAGTGACATAGTTAAATGGCACTATCTTATCCTAATTACAAGACTGCTATAAATAACGTAATTTGAAGCCTATATTTTGCACATGC
>NC_031991.1:47504377-47607597 GCF_001879085.1 Nicotiana attenuata
ATATATATATATATATATATATAAATATATATATATATATATATATTGTAATATATATTGTAATTTTCCATTTTTATGACAAAAATAAAGTAAAGAAGTCAAAAATAGTTGAAATAGCTATATTAGGCCTACATGAAATATTTACATGCTAAAATATGAAAAATCTTGGGGAGGGTCAAAAATCAAATGTCTACAGCTGCCCCTCTTTGATTGGAAATGCGAAGAGTTTTCAGACAAAGAACGACTAGACAGGTTTTTTGACCCGACCCTTATTTAGGGAGACTAAAACTGAGAAAAGGGGAATGTAACCGACCCCTGGTATCTGAGCTGCCTACATATCCTTGGCTATAAAGGAATCAGGCCACGTGTAGTTCAGAAGTGAGTGAGATGATGGAGTATGCCGAGGTGGAGAGCCAGTCGAGGTGCCGTTCCGCCGAGGTTCCGGTCCGCGGTCCTGCTATTACATCAAAATCAAAAGAAATGAAAAGACTAGCTAAGCCTGTCAAATACGAGTTACAAGATTCCTATCTATAAGTCTTCTGAAGCTTGATCTTGAGTCTTGAGTGGTTCTTCATGCAGACTTTAGATTTGAACCTTGACGCTTGCTAGTTGCAGGTGCTAGTTCATTCTTCTTCAACTTTTCGGATCAAACCCGGACACCACACCATGCTTGTGACTCCAATCATGTCTTAAGCAATTCACATGTTTCTCTACTTCTGCATTTGGATTCACTTTTTCCTTCTTTTTGTTTCTCCTCTTCTTTTATTATTTTGGATTGTGACTAACTTCCGCTGATCATCTCGGACTGTTGACTTGCATTCTTTCCGCAAGCCTCTTTTATTGTTGCCATGAATTGTGATCTGAGATGTTTTGCCATTTCTCCGAATGATGCTTGACAGCTAAGACTTGAAACATATGCCTATGTTATCCAGGCGGGCTCCTGATCGCTAAAACTTGAAATAAATGCCTCTGTTCTCCAGGCGGGCTCCTGACTGCTAAAAACTTGAAATAAATGCCTCTATTCTCCAGGCGGGCTCCTGATTGCTAAAACTTGACATATATGCCTCCGTTCTCCAGGCGGGCTCCTGATTGCTAAAAACTTGAAAATAAATGCCTCTGTTCTCCAGGCGGGCTCCTGATTGCTAAAACTTGAAAATAAATGTCTCTGTTCTCCAGGCGGGCTCCTGATTGCTAAAACTTGAAATAAATGCCTCTGTTCTCCAGGCGGGCTCCTGATTGCTAAAAACTTGAAATAAATGCCTCTATTCTCCAGGCGGGCTCCTGACTGCTAAAACTTGAAATAAATGCCTCTGTTCTCCAGGCGGGCTCCTGATTGCTAAACCTGAAATGTATTCCCTTGTTCTCCAGGTGGGCGCCTGATTGCTGAAACTTGAAATGTATTCCCTTGTTCTCCAGGTGGGCGCCTGATTGCTGAAACTTGAAATGTATTCCCTTGTTCTCCAGGTGGGCGCCTGATTGCTGAAACTTGAAATGTATTCCCTTGTTCTCCAGGTGGGCGCCGGATTGCTGAAACTTGAAATGTATTCCCTTCCTGATTGCTGAAACTTGAAATGCATTCCCTTGTTCTCCAGGTCGGCGCCTGATTGCTGAAACTTGAAATGTATTCCCTTGTTCTCCAGGTGGGCGCCTGATTGCTGAACTTGAAATGTATTCCCTTGTTCTCCAGGTGGGCGCCTGACTTCAACAAAACAAAGAAAATTTTCTGCCCCAGTTTGGTGGCTGCGCGCATCATGTTACCAAATATTACTAAAAATTTGAAAGCTAATTTGAATTGTACTTCCCTTGTTCTTCAAGTGGGCGCCTGACTGCTGAACTTAAAGTGTATTCCCTTGTTCTCCAGGTGGGCGCCTGATTGCTGAATCTTGAAATGTATTCCCTTGTTCTCCAGGTGGGCGCCTGCTTGCTGAACTTGAAATGTATTCCCTTGTTCTCCAGGTGGGCGCCTGCTTGCTAAAACTTGAAATAAAGGCCTCTGTTCTCCGTGCTGGCTCCTGACTGCTAAAACCATGAAATAAATGCCTCTGTTCTCCAGGCGGGTGCCTGACTGCTGAACTTAAAATGTATTCCCTTGTTCTCCAGGTGGGCGTCTGCTTTCTAATACTTGAAATAAAGGTCTCTGTTCTCCAGGCGGGCTCCTGACTGCTAAAACCTTGAAATAAATGCCTCTGTTCTCTAGGCGGGCTCCTGACCGCTAAAACTTGAAATGTATTCCCTTGTTCTCCTGGTGGGCACCTGATTACTGAACTTGAAATGTATTCCCTTGTTCTCCAGGTGGGCGCCTGATTGCCGAAACTTGAAATGTATTCCCTTCTTCACCAGGTGGGCGCCTGATTGCTGAAACTTGAAATGTATTCCCTTGTTCTCCAGGTGGGCGCCTGATTGCTGAACTTAAAATGTATTCCCTTGTTCTCCAGGTGGGTGCCTGACTTCAACAGAATAGACATAAAACAAAGAAAATTTTCTGCCCCAGTTTGCACTAGGAAGATTTGTGAGTTGTTAGCAAAATATAGATCACCTAAGCTATTGATGCAATGATGAGAATAAAACTAAAGACTTGATTGGAATGTACGTCTCCTGTGAGTAAGACCAAGGACATTTGGCTGGCAAATTCATCAGACTAGGCCTTCTATCTTAGGAGAAAGATTCATCAGACTAAGATTTAGATCCTAGGAGAAAATTCATCAGACTAGGTCTTTTTGTTATCTTGCTATCTTAGGAAAAAGTTTCATCATACTAAGATTTTGATCCTAAGAGAAAGTTCATCAGACTAGGTCTTCTATCTTAGGAGAACAATTCATCAGACTAAGATATAGATCCTAGGAGAAAGTACATCAAACTAGGTCTTCTATCTTAGGAGAAAAATTCATTAGACTAAGATTTAGATCCTAGGAGAAAGTTCATCAGACTAGGTTTTCTATCTTAGGAGAAAAATTCATCAGACTAAGATTTCTATCCTAGGAGAGAATTCATCAGACTAGGTTTTCTATCTTAGGAGAAAGATTCATCAGACTAAGATTTTGATCCTAGGAGAAAGATCATCCGACTAGGTTTTCTATCTTAGGAGAACAATTCATCAGACTAAGATTTTGATCCTAGGAGAAAGTTCATCAGACTAGGTTTTCTATCTTAGGAGAAAAATTCATCAGACTAAGATATAGATCCTAGGAGAAAATTCATCAGACTAGGTCCCTTTTTTTATCTTAGGAGAAAGATTCATCAGACTAAGATTTCTATCCTAGGAGAAAATTCATCAGACTAAGATTTTGATCTTAGGAGAAAGATCATCCGACTAGGTTTTCTATCTTAGGAGAACAATTCATCAGACTAAGATTTCTATCCTAGGAGAAAATTCATCAGACTAGGTTTTCTATCTTAGGAGAAAGATTCATCAGACTAAGATTTTGATCCTAGGAGAAAGATCATCCGACTAGGTTTTCTATCTTAGGAGAAAGATTCATCAGACTAAGATTTTGATCCTAGGAGAAAGATCATCCGACTAGGTTTTCTATCTTAGGAGAACAATTCATCAGACTAAGATTTAGATCCTAGGAGAAAATTCATCAGACTAGGTCCCTTTTTTTGTTATCTTAGGAGAAAAATTCATCAGACTAAGATTTCTATCCTAGGAGAAAATTCATCAGACTATGTTTTCTATCTTAGGAGAAAGATTCATCAGACTAAGATTTTGATCATAGGAGAAAGAACATCCGACTAGGTTTTCTATCTTAGGAGAACAATTCATCAGACTAAGATTTTGATCCTAGGAGAAAGTTCATTAGACTAGGTTTTCTATCTTAGGAGAACAATTCATCAGACTAAGATTTCTATTTGGAGGAAAATCCATCGGACTAGGACTTTTTATCCTAGGAGGAAAAAATGTGAAAAGCAATGGCAGCATTTTATGCACGCTAGCAAGACAGGCAAGGGCGAAGATTTGAGAAACTTCCCTTTTGTCGGCTCTCCTCTTCTTCCTTTTCTTTTTCTTTCTTTTCTCTTTTTTTTTTCCTTATTGTTGAACCAACTTTCTTGCACTGCTTTGTTCCTGTTTCAAACAAAGAAAACTTGTGAGTTGAAATGTGGTGGTTAGTTTGTGGCCTTGAACTTCGAGGGCGGCCCGATATCCTCTATTCGTTGCATTGCATGAACTGGCATTCCCCCAACCCTTATGTCTCATATGAATCCCAAAGCACTTCTATTGCCCCCACTCCGTGTACATGATGTTCTTTCTTGACTTAACCACTGGCCTCGGCCTTGAGGTTTATTGTTCCTTCACTTGCCTTGATAACTGATTCTCACTTGGAGACCTTGCTAACCACTTTCTTTGTTACCCTTAACGCAGAAACCGTTCACCAAACACCCTCCATCTGATATGTACCAAACCTTTCGTGTTTTACCGAAAATACCTTTGATCCGTTCACCCTAAACCCTTCATTTGTTGCGCTGTTCATGAATTGACAAATACCAAGCCCTTGCATTTCACAAGGATCCCAAGGCATGTAGATTGTTGCCAACTCAGTGTGCCTGCTGTTTTTTCCTGACTTATGACGATTTGATATGCTGGCCAGATCCCGTTTTGTCCAATTGGAAAGCTGGTGGCAGATTTTGAAGTCATTTCTCACTTGTTATGACCAAACAGACTCAGGAAGAGGGAGTAAATAAGACAAAAGGAACATAGTAAAGGATAATGGAAAGAGATGATTCCTAACAAGAAAACTACAACGTAGAAACCTATCGGATGTGGATACCGACTCTGATGACCTTGACATGCACCTGCAGCCTATTCTGTTAAGCAAATCTGATGTTCAGCTCTTGTTTTACCTTTTCGCCGTGAAACTAGGCTTCAATGCTCCGCTAATCCGATTTGAATCACAATCCTTTTTCGACTTGTAGTGCCCGAAGGGTTTTCACCATCAAGCCTCTCTCATTTTGGGTCTTTCTCTCATCTCACCGTCGCCTTATGGTGCCCGTGAAGGTTTTTACCAATAAGACTCTCTCATTTTTTATTTCTCTCAGCTTTCATCGCCTTGTGGTACCCGTGAGGGCATTTATCATCAAGACTCTCTCATTCTTCATTTCCCTTGTTTGGACCTGAGTGTTGCCCCTGATATGGTCCACCTCTACTCGCTTGACTCAGCATCTCTCGAAGATTGATCAGAAGGTCTTTCTTTGGACCATAATGCAGGCTTTTGGACAGGGTTAGGAAGAAAGGGTATCAAAGGCTCAAAACAATTCAACATGGGCTCAAAATTACAACTTTCGGAATCAGATTTCTCACAACAACCAGATCTTCTGCCCCAGTTTCTTCCTTGGGGGACTTTTGGACTTTTATTTCGGTGTGACTGAACCTCAGAGAGAGGCTGCCTACGTACCCTTTCGGGATCAAGTCAAACGTAGTTCAGGTCATAGGAATTACTTTGTTGTTGTGATTTCTCTTTTCTTTTACTTTTCTTTTCTTTCTTTTCATTTCCTTTCTTTTCCTTCTCTTTTCTTTTCTTTTCTTTTTCTTTTCTCTTCTTCTTTTTTTTTCTTTTCTTTTTCTTTTCTCTTCTTTTTTCTTTTCTTTTCTTTTTCTTTTCTCTTCTTTTTTCTTTTCACTGTTTTTCTCTTGTTTCTCCACTTACTTTCCCTGCTCGCGCTTACGAGTTTTATCATTGATTCCGAAAGAGGGGTATGCAAGAAAATAACCAAGGCTCAAAGGGGTAACAAAGGATAAAGTGTTTGAATAGCAGAACAAAATGCCTTCGTCATTCCAATCTTCAAAACATGCCAAGTACAAACTACACAATTAAACAAACTGAGGAAAACATACGTAACACCTTTTGATTGCGCCAGAATTAATAACCATATCCACACATTTGCCTTCTACATTTGTCAATTACCCAGCACCATTGGACAACAATATCGGTACCACGAGCGGTCCCTGTAGACTTACTAGGCTGAGAATTATGCGTGCATGTCATGTCACCAGAACCTGCATGAAAAGAATTGTAAAAGGAGAAGAAAACTAAACAAAATGACTAGAAATGGCAGGAAACAGAGAATTGCATTAGACTGACGGTGAAAGGGTTTAAACAACAGAACAAGCAAACAAACCTAGACAGCACTAAACAAGCTATTACGTCTAAACAAACAAGGCAAAGTGAAAAGATAGAAGGGTTTGAGTCACAAGACAATATCCGGATTACAACCCTGAAATAACCCGAACAACAGAAATGACAACAAAATAAACCACCAAAACTCCACTCCGGCTGACCAAGAAATGGAGCGTCTTCCCAATTACCAAGCATGACATCTTAACCACTGCGTTTCGCATCAATGTTGCTGGAACCTTCACCAATTTCAATATTATTGACTTCATTCAACAATTTTCTGAGAGGGTTCTCATACTCCCTGTCACCATGGATCTTCCCCACAAAATGTGCATCATCATGTGCAGGTAAAGGCTTCTGTGCAATGTTCTGGGTGGCACTGTCCTGGACCGCAATTATCCCTTCCTGAATCATTCTTTCTATCTCTCTTTTAAAATCCCGGCAACTTTCGACATCGTGCCCCTGGACATTGGAATGGTATTCACACCTTTTAGAAGGGTCAAAGCCTCTTGCACGCTTGTCCACATGATTCGGAGGAATGGGTTCAATCAGGTTATATTGCTTTAGTTTCTCAAACAAGTTTGCATATGACTCTCCCAAGGGGGTGAAAGTTTCCTGCTTCTGTGCCCTCTCTTGCTTGAAATTTTGGCTGGCCCGCAAACTTGCTCCAGGGGGATTCTTGTAGGCTCTTGGGGGCGGGTAGGTGTTTTGAGTTGAGTAAGCATTTTGTGGGGTGGGTGCGCGCCATTGCGCATGGGTAGGATGTTGGGGGTATGTTTGGGCATGGTGGACAGAGAAGTGGGGATAGTGTTGTGGTGGGCTATATGGAGTGTGGGGGTAGGTTTGGGGATGGGGTTGAGGTTGGTTGTAATATGGTGATGGGCCCCTGGACCAAGCTCTTGATTCAACTACTGCCACATCTTCTTTCTTTTTCTTTCCCACTACCCCTCCAGTGCCGTTCTGGATAGCCTGGGTAGTTGTCTTGATCGCGGAATAGCTCATGATTTTGTTGGATTTAAGCCCCTCCTCCACCATACTTCCCATTTTCACTACTTCGTTGAAAGATTTTCCCACTGCCGACACCAAGTGACCATAGTAGGTGGGCTCCAAAGCCTGTAAGAAGTAATCAACCATCTCGCTTTCTTTCATTGGAGGATCGACTCTTGCCGCTTGTTCTCTCCACCGGAAACCGTACTCTCTGAAGCTTTCCCCGGGCTTTTTCTCAATTTTAGTCAGTGACAGACGGTCCGGGACAATTTCGAGATTATACTAAAAGTGGCATGCAAACGCTTGGGCCAAATCATCCCAAGTGTACCATCGAGCGTGATCCTGTCGAGTGTACCATTCCAAGGCCGCACCACTTAGACTATGACTGAAGTATTCCATTAATAACTCGTCCCTTCCCCCAGCTCCTCTCATCTTGCTGCAGAATCCCCTTAGATGTGCCACCGGATCACCGTGTCCGTCATACATATCAAACTTGGGTAACTTGAATCCCGCAGGTAACTGGACATCGGGAAACAAGCACAAATCTTTGTAGGCCACGCTCACTTGACCTCCGAGACCCTGCATATTTCTGAACGACTGTTCTAAACTCTTGACCTTTCGTATCATCTCCTCCTGCTCAGGGTTTTTGGGAGGCTTTTCTTCTTCAGCTGAGAGATTAAGACGGGGA
The DNA here is from genome assembly GCF_001879085.1 of Nicotiana attenuata. NCBI lineage: Eukaryota > Viridiplantae > Streptophyta > Magnoliopsida > Solanales > Solanaceae > Nicotiana > Nicotiana attenuata. Next base: position 47,512,163 of record NC_031991.1, read on the forward strand.
GTGTAAGAACATGGTTCTGGTGGTTTGAAGGTGGGTTCGGGTGGGTAATAGTGGTTTTCATGGGTTTGAAACAAGGGTTCACTAGAGGACCTGTGTAATGCGACAGGTGGGGGAGCTACAAACACAGGAGTAGTTGATGGTGGAGGGCATGGGATTTGTTTGGGTGGTGGAAGTGGTGGTGTTTGGGAGGTGGTTCCGTAGTACTGCTGGTAAGTAGGGAAGGTCGGAGGTGAGCTCACTGTGGGAGGATCTTGTGGCTGAGCTAATGGTGGGATGTAGGCGGGGTTAGCAGGGTAAGCTGGTGGTGGGTGTCCCTTTGACCAGGCCTGGTACATCTCGGCCATTTGCTGCTTCAGTTTATACATCTCCTCTTTCATTGCGTTAACGTCCACTACTTCCTCCTCCCTAGACGGGTCAACAATGCTTGCTTCTAGCTCCTGGTTGACCATGTTTGACTTATCCTTAGAGCGGGTGTTGTAGGGACGGGTTGCCAGAATGCCAGTCAACTTAACCACTTGCCTGGACTCATCATCAACAACAACGTTGTTAGCGGTTAGAGCATTAATAGATAGATAACCGCACATTTGGGGAATGAATGCACCTAAGCAGTTAACGGTTTCTATTATGCATTTGCCCGACTGCTTGCGTCATCCCGGCTTTCTTTTCCTTTATTTGTTAAACCTGTTTTTTGCTTTAACCTCTCACTCTTGCCTCTTGTGTTCCATTGTATGTTTCTTGCCTTTCCCGCTTTTTGGGATTTCTCCAATTACAAAGTTACTAGGTTATTTGTTTTCTGGAAAAGGATACTACAAAACAGACTCGAAATACCAAAATATAGACTTGATGATTAAAAACTAGATCAGGAGTACATCATAGCTTCACATCCTGGGGCCCGCGGGGCATCACTCGGCATCGCCACGGGCCTGCGCAAGACTGAGAAGGTTTCAATGTCAACTGTGGTCATCCTGGACAAGGAGTTCTAAGGAAAAGTGTGACTATTTAAAGAAAGCTGACTTATTGTGACTTAAAAGAAAAGTGGCTATTTTTCAAAAAATTTATTTAAGAAAGCAAAGACTTGGTTTTGCAAATACAGCCTCTCAGCACTTCTGGGAGGAAGATTTTAAGGCTGTGCCTGCAAACCATTTAAAATGACTCAAGGTGGCTGTTCTTGCAAAAACAGCCTTCCGCCGCCCTTTTGGGGACATTCAGCTTATTTTAAACAAGAATGGCGGCACCCGACTTATTTTGACAAAAAGTTAAAGTCTTGGTATTTTTGGCTATTTTTGAAAAAGGGTGGTTGGACCCAATGAGGGTTGCCTACGTATCTGACATCCGGTGAGAATCAAACCAGCGTAGTTCGGGCAAATTTGTCAAAACCAAATATATTTTTTGAACAAACGTTTTTCAAACATTTTCCTTTTTATTTTTCAAAAATCCGGCAGCATTTCTGTACTATTTGGACATCGGTTTTTTCCAAACAAGTGGTTACCCTCACTTAGCCCTAACACTGCTATTTTTCTCAATTTTCTTTCATTATATACGAGTCGGTCAACATGCGAATCCAAAGCAAATGAATACACAAGTAGCACGTAGGATGCATCAGGATGGTCTTTTCATTTTAGGTCACCTGTCCTAGACGGACCCAACCCCTATGTTGAGTCCCCTAAGTCAAATGCACATGATGCAAACAAACGTTCCTACTAGGGATCCGGCATGAGGTTTTGTTCTTCTAGGTTTTAAACCCTAGGTTTATTGGTCTAGACCTGGCTTACCCGAGCGGACAACTCGGGTCGAGGGGGAGGCAGCATACCAGGGATACAGAAGCTCCGCCGGCTTACCAACTTATCCAAACCTCGTTCTAAATGGGAGAAGACTCTAAACAGAAGAGAAGCTACACGAAGTGCACTAAGACTCAGAGAGAGGAAGGGATTCGCGACAGTTTATATACAATTCAACAAATATCAAAGCGGTAAAACATTTAGCACGTATAGCATGGAACATGTAGAAAAATCAGATAAAGCCAAATATAACAATTTAACTAAGCTCGAATTCTTGAACCCTGAACCGAAATTGTGGGTTCTTCTCCCCAGCAGAGTCGCCAGAGCTATCACACCTCCTTTTTCTTACTACACCCCCCGAAGGGATGTAATAAAGGGAGTTTTTCCAATTAAAGGACAATCGAAACGGGATTCGTTTATTAAGAGATTCAGAGTCGCCACTTGGGAGATTTATGGTGTCCCAAGTCACCGGTTCGAATCCCGAATCGAGGAAAGGGTTTGACTCTATTTAACAGTCGCGAACCAGAAATCCGAGTAAGGAGTTCTGTTAACCCGGGAGAAGGGGTTAGGCACTCCCGAGCTCCGTGGTTCTAGCACGGTCTCTCAACTGCTATATTTGGCTAAAGTCTGATTTTAATACATGTCATCCAATAGTGCAATTTTAAAGATTATTTAACCGCTTTTAGTTTTAAAAAAAAATTAAGAAAGTGAACGTCGTTTAAAAACGTGCTTTTGGATCACGTCACATGAAATGCACCCGTATCCTTGACACATTTTTATTCAACATTTTGGGATTTGAATTTGGGTTGCATGAAATGCACACCCGTATTTAGGAAAGTAAGATTATGAAAAAACGCGCTTACTAGTGTTATTATCTTCGCGGGAGGCCATAAAAATACGCTAAATGGCACGTCCCGAATTCTAAATATTTTAATGAAGTAATTAAAGAGGGCCATGCAATTTGTGATTTTATTTGGCGCGGCGCACCTCAATTTCTGTTAAAAGGGCATCCTAAAGATGAGCTACTATTAGCTATTAGGATACGTCTCTATTCCTAAAACCTAATTAGTCGAATTAACTAACATCAAGGTATTCAAGAAAAATTGGGCCCCAAGATCAAGTCCAAACTCGAACAAGGACGCTCCCCATTATTGAAGAGACCCTTAGCTCGAGTATGCCACTTAACTTGAAAGGCCCAAAGTCCACCATTTAATTTTAACGCCATTAAATCCAAAAGTGATTCTGGCCTGCCACTACTTTGGGCCCGAAACCAACCTAGCAAAAAATGAGGCCCAATAGCCCCAATAACACCTCAGGGGCACAGGAATGAGATCTCATGGTTGGCCCTTTTTGGGCCTGAACGGAGGCCCCAAATCCCCAAGAGGTGCCACTCGAAATGGGCCTCAGAGGTCATGCCTTCGATCCCAATCAACAACAGAAGGCAGCTCGAGTTTTAAGAACACAATAACAAACAAATAAACGTCACACAATCTGAAAATGATATCGACCGTTACATCAATGATCAAGAGCATTTGTGGCTTGATTGAAACAATTAGCCATATGATCACAGTTCAGTCAAATTTATACATGAGCCCATGACTAATTTACTCGATTAACAAATTACTGAATTAAAGGAGTCCCTCAGCCACCTAATACCCACAGTTCTTATAATCACCCATGACCCCTATACATGTGATGATAGGCTATAATTACGTATTTTAGTCGCTTATTACACTCTAATATACTGCACTTTAATTGAGTTTGCGCTATAATCGCTAGTGTTTTGCACTAACGGTGTATTTTATGCCCCGTAGGAGTGATTCCGAGATATATAGAATTATGGAATGAATTCAAATGATTTGGAGCTTTGAAGTCTGAGTAAAGCCCAAGGAATTAAGCCGGGATCGTATTCGGGGATCAACGGATGATAAAACAACAAAACGAAGACTCGAGGGGCATATTGTGCACTGTCTAGTAAAATAGACATAACTTTTTTCTCAGAACTCCATTTGGGCTCCACAATATATGGCTGGAAAGATAACTCAAAGGGATACAACTTTCATGTTTTACGTTTTTCCAAATTCCAAAGGGAACAGGGTGAAAAACCGCGGTCACGGTAGGACCGCGGTAGGACCGCGGCAGAACATTACCAAAGATTCAGAGGACCATTCTGGCCGCGGTCCTGGCGTAACCGCGGTGGGACCGCGGCAGGACGTGTAAATTTCAGGGACTAAAGTGCAAAACACGGGATTTTAAGCCCTAAACCCTATATTAAATGAGGGAGGCCGGCCAAGAGCGAAAGAGAATGATTTTTGGAAGTGAAAAACATCAGAAGGAAGGACAAGAGGCAAGGAAGATCATTGGGCATCAATCTTTAATCTTCTTCTTTGTTCTTTTACCTTTGAATATGAATTCTTTTGTGATTTTTGTTATTTTCATGAGTAGCTAACTTTTCTAATCTAAGGTTATGTGAAACCCGTTGGTGATGAATTGGTTGTTATAATTAGTATAGATTTGAATTAGTTTAATCTCTATTTGTTCAACTATGTTTTGATTGTGGTTAATTGAAAGGATCCTCAGTTAGCCGTTCCTATTTATTATGTATCTGCTTGAGAGAGAGTGCATATTTAGGTAGTTGTTTGATCAACATCACTCCCGGAGTATAGGCGAGAGTCATAACCGAGGGTTTAGAGGTTGGATTAGAGATAACGATACCTTGGGTGCGATCTAAGTGAATTGTAATGCGAATCTAGCTAGCGTAGCTTGAGAGAGTGCGTCTAGTAAATTATCATAATTGCTTGAGAGAGATTTATGATAGCTGGAGAGTTCATGATTGATAGAGGCAACTAAGTCGACGTTATAAGAAACATACAACCAAGGAAATCAACAACGGGGGAAACCATTACCTTAGACCTTTATTCTAATTGTTTACAATTCAAGCATAGTTAGTTTTCAGCTGTTTATTTATTTTCAATCTTGTCTTCTTAGTGATATTAAACAGATACACCTAAGCCTTAGTTCTCTGTGAGATTCGACTCCGGACTTTTAAACCGGATTATATTTGCAGCGACCGCTTATCCTATTTAGGACTAGAGTTGGGCGTGATCAAATTTTGGCGCCGTTGCCGGGGAACTAACGGTGTAGTTGTAGTTGTATATATTGCTAGGGTTCAAGTTTGAACTTTTAGTTTGTTTTATTTTTTTGTATTTTTTTTATAACTGTTGATTTGAGAAACATGACATCTTGGAATTATGGGAATTTAGGTGTAGATAATTCTACTATTAATCTCCATACATATTGTAAAGGAAATCACCCGTGGCAAAATTTTCAAAACGTTCCTGAGAGCGAGTTATGTGCACCAACTCAATCTTATTTGTGGAATGTGTGTGATGTGTGTGGTGGAAAAAATGGTCACCTTCATGGTTGTGCTTATATTTCTTATTTCCCCCCAACCCCTTACTATGATGGTTCTAGCTTTTCTTGTGAAGTTAGTAGGAATAAAGAACCTGGGAATACGGACTTGAAGGAGATCAAGGATATGCTAAAGTTCCTTCTGGAACAAAACAATGAGAAACAATTGCACATAGAAAGGCAAGAGGCAACTATTCGCAAGTTGGAGGCTCAATTGAGTCAATTGGTTGGAGCTTTTAATGCTCAACAAGCCAATATTGAGGATAGTAGCCAAGAAGAGCATGAATTTGAGGTTTTAATTGGGGAGGTCAGAGTAGAACATCAACAACCTAGCCAACCACAATTTGAGGATGTCAATGTTGAAGAAGTGAGACTAGAGCCAGCCAAGGACTTTGAGGATATAAATTTTGTTGACTCTAGTATCACTGATGTTGAGGATGTTGAGAGTCCTGAAGTTCATGTGTTTGAGCGCATTGGTCCACACTCCAAGCATTTTTCCACATTATGTTTGGATGATGATATGGAAATAGAGTCATCTGAACCAATCGAAGAGTCAAGGAATGAGGAACAAGGTGCATATATTCTGGAATTCTTCTTGCCAGAAAGTCAGGATTACATACCTCATACAAAGGCCAAGGAGTGCAGAATACTACATTATTTCCTTGGGCCAGTTAGATTCGTTCCACCGTCCCATGACCATAATCATAAGCTTGAATCAAAATTGGGGGCTCGATTCATAAGCTCGAGGTGGAGGCAAAAAGTGATTCGCGTCGTGCCGCAACGTTAAATCAAGCGCTTGTTGGGAGGCAACCCAGCTTTATTGCTTTCTTTTATTTATTTTTAGTTTTTTAATTGTATTATTTTTGTAGTGTCAATTTTTATTATTTTTTTTAGGAGTAATGGAAAGCAAAGGTATTGGAAGGATGCAACAACAAACCAAATGGCTGGAACTAAGTGCGAGGTACCCGCACGAAGGACCAAGCTTGGGAGAAGTCTGAGTACCCCATGAGTTGTTAGTGCTTCGGCCTTTGGCCTACCAGGGAGTCTCTTTTACCCTCTTATGGTTATGCTGTGCATTGGGGACAATGCACAATTTTAAGTGTGGGGTGATGAGATTGTCTGGGTGACTTTTCATGTTGCTTTAGTTGTATTAGTTTAATTAAATAGTTTTTTTTTTTAAAAAGATTGGACTTTTCCCGACGATGGATCTATTAGACAATTTTCTCGAGGGATTTAAGTCTAAAGAAAAAAAAGATTTTCTTTGTAGGTAGTGTAATAATTCCCCCTTGGTTTTTCTTTGTGCCGCGGTTCTTTTCCAAGGGTTTTATTTGAACCGGGTATAGTTAATTTTTTTTTTTTGGAGTAGGAGTCACTGTGTTGTGTTTTGAATTGAAGCAATATCTCTTGACTTGGTTATGCCTTGAGAATAGTGAGTACTTTGGCTGTGACGCTTAGGCTCAGTTTTTGACTCTTGTATAAGTACCTTAAATTGTATGATCTTAACTTTGCTTAACTGCTTTGACTAGAGTGTCTTGATGAAACCAATCCTGAGTGAGTTATGTGCCATGTGTGTGTAAGGATTTGTTATATTCTGTGCATTGCATTTGATGCCTAGAACCTGCCTCGTGTGTTTGCAAAGCGAAATAGTAGTTTTGTTCAGTCTTGGAAGTGATATAGGCGTTTCTTTGTTGAGCCAGATATGTATATTTTACCCACCTAATTGCAATGTATCGTAGTTAACCCCTTTGAGCCTGTAATCATGTTTCTTTGGCAACCACATTACAAGCCTTACCCATTTGTTTGAATGGACTATCTAGTTGAACCTTTTAACCTCTCATAAGCACTTGAATTGTGATGATATATGTAAAAGTTAAAGTGTGGGGTGGTTGGTTTGGCTTTTGAGTGGAACTAATGAAATCAGGAGAAAGGTGCACTGTTTTGAACAAGTAAGAGCCACTTGAATTGAAAAAAAAATATAGTTGTATTGCTGTGAAAAAAAAAGTATTTCTTTAATAAGTGGTTACTCTTGCTGTAATTGTGCTTAAAGAAGTATGGGGTAATATACATTGATGTGAAGGTGGAGTTTGGTTTGACATAAGTGTGGGGTTTGAATGTTAAAGTATATGTATTAAAGTGCTTAGGGAGGTGTAGTCACTCTTATATCCAAATATATCCTACCATCCCGTAGCCTACATTACAACCAAATAAAGTCCTAATTGATCCTAGATTGAATGAGCTCGATTAGTGGAGTAGTACACTACGGGCAAGCTTATGGTGCATCTTTTGTGGCATATGAATGTTATTTCTGATAGTGAGTGAATTCTTTCTATCTTGAGTTCCTAAGTGTTCTTAAATTTTATTGTGTGGAACTACTCTCTTTTGTTGTGTGAGGGCACTTGATTCATGAAGAAAAGGTAATGTCAGTGACCTCTATGTTAGAGTAAGTAGGTGAGTTGTGAATAATGCGTGGTATTTGTGAGTCAAATCTTGAGGCGAAGATGTTACACTTTTGTGCTTAGTCTATTTTAAATACTCTTGGTGTGATGAGTTAGGAGAATTGTTTAAAAAGGTTATGTCTATAAAAAAAAGTGTAGTTTGATTGCTCGAGGATGAGAAATGGTTTAAGTGTGGGGTGTTGATGATAGGCTATAATTACGTATTTTAGTCGCTTATTACACTCTAATTTACTGCACTTTAATTAAGTTTGCGCTTTAATCGCTAGTGTTTTGCACCAACGGTGTGTTTTATGCCTTGTAGGAGTGATTCCGAGATATATAGATGTTATGAAATGAATTCAAGTGATTTGGAGCTTTGAAGTCTGAGTAAAAGCCCAAGGAATTAAGCCGGAATCGTATTCGGGGATCAACGGATGATAAAACAACAAAACGAAGACTCGAGGAGGCATATTGCACACTTTCTAGTAAAATAGATATAACTTTTTGCTCAGAACTCCATTTGGGCTCCACAATATATGGTTGGAAATATAACTCAAAGGGCTACAACTTTCATGTTTTACGTTTTTCCAAATTCTAAACGGAACAGGGTGAAAACCCGCGGTTACGGTAGGACCGCGGCAGAACATTACCAAAGATTCAGAGGACCATTCTGGCCGCGGTCCAAAATTTGATCACGCCCAACTCTAGTCCTAAAAAGGATAAGCGGTCGCTGCAAATATAATTCGGTCTAAAAGTTCGGAGTCGAATCCCACAGAGAACTAAGGCTTAGCTGTATCTGTTTAATATCACCAAGAAGACAAGATTGAAAATAAATAAACAACTGAAAACTAACTAGGGAGGCAAGGAGGATCATTGGGCATCAATCTTTAATCTTCTTCTTTGTTCTTTTACCTTTGAATATGAATTCTTTTGTGATTTTCGTTATTTTCATGAGCAGCTAACTTTTCTAATCTAAGGTTTTGGTGAAACACTCCAGTGATCAGTGTAGATCTCACAAAGGACACCGTATAAATAGTGCCTCCAAATCTTCAAGGCATGAACAATAGCTACTAACTCAAGGTCGTGGATAGGATAGTTCTTTTCATGTACCTTCAGCTGTCTAGATGCGTACGCAATCACCCTATGGTCCTGCATCAACACGGCACCGAGACCAATCCGCGACGCATCACAATAAACAGTATAAGACCCAAACCTGCAGGCAATACCAATATTGGGGCTGTAGTCAAAGCTGTCTTGAGCTTCTGGAAGCTCTCCTCACACTCCTCTATCCACCTGAACGGAGCACCCTTCCGGGTCAGCCTGATCATAGGTGCTGCGATAGATAAGAATCCCTTAACAAATCGACGGTAATACCCCGCCAAGCCAAGAAAGCTCTGCATCTCTGTAGCTGAGGACGGTCTGGTCCAATTCTGCCTGCTTCCACCTTCTTCGGATCCACTTTGATCCCTTCACTCGATACTACGTGACCCAAAAACGCCACGAAATCTAAACAGAACTCACATTTTGAGAACTTCGCATATAATTCTTCTCTCTCAAGGTCTGAAGCACAGTCCTCAGGTGCTGCTCATGATCCTCTCGACTCCAGGAGTACACTAGGATGTCGTCAATGAACACAATTTTTAAAAATTAATTTTTCAATTTATAAATTAATAAAATAGCATAGTAACACAAAAATATATTAAGAATTTAAGAAAAATAATAAAAAGCTCATAGAAAATAAAATATCCAGCATATTTTTACAAACAGTACGGCGGTGTTAAAGTTATTATAAAGTACTAATCAACTATAATGTCTTAACTTTTAAATAACAAAAGATTCAAGATAGGGCCGAAATACACTGTGCATCAAATGCAAAAATGTTATTGGGGCGTTGGTCAGCCCAAATGACATCACAAGGAACTTGTAATGACCATACCGAGTCCTAAAAGCAATCTTCGGGATATCTGGCTCCCGAATCTTCAACTGATGATAACCTAAACGCAAGTCAATATTGGAAAACACTCTAGCACCCTGTAACTAATCAAATAAGTCATCAATACAAGGCAAATGATACCTGTTCTTCACTTTAACTTTGTTCAATTGGCGACAATCTATGCACATACTCATAGAACCATCCTTTTTCTTCACAAACAAAACAGGAGCACCCCAAGGTGACACACTGGGCCGGATGAAGCCCTTATCAAGCAACTCCTGTAACTGCTCCTTCAACTCAGGAGGAGCCATACAATATGGAGGAATAGAGATGGGCTGAGTGTCCAGCAACAAATCAATGCCAAAATCAATATCTCTGCCGGGCGGCATGCCCGGAAGATCAGCTGGAAACATGTCTGGAAAGTCCCTCACTACTGGAACTGACTCAACTGTAGGGGTATCAATACTGACATCTCTCACATAAGCTAGATACGCGTCACACCCCTTCTCAACCATTCGTTGAGCTTTAAGAAATGAAATAACTCTACTGGGAGTGTAATCTAAGGTACCCCTCCACTCTAATCGCGATAAATCTGGCATAGTCAACGTCACGATCTTGGCGTGACAATCAAGAATAGCATAATGGGGTGACAACCAGTCCATGCCCAAGATAACATAAACGTCTACCATGGTGAGCAATAATAAATCGGCTCTGGTCTCAAAACCACTAAGAGCAATCAAACACGATCGATACACGTGGTCCACAACAAGAGAATCTCCCACAGGAGTAGACACATAAATAGGGGAACTCAAAGAATCTCGAGATACGCCCAAATGCAGGGCAAAATAAGATGACACATAGGAATAAATGGAGCCTAGATCGAATAGATACGACACATCTCTATGATAGACCGGAACAATACCTGTAATGACAGAGTCGGAAGCAACTGCCTCTGTGTGAGCAGAAAGAGCATAGTATCTGGCCTGGCCTCCCCCTCTAGGACGACCTCGACCTCCCCGACCTCTATCTCGAGCTGGCTGAGCAGGTGAGGTGGCAGTTGATGCTATAATCATAGCCTGAGGGCCCTGTGGAGCACGTTGTGGCTGAGAAGTCTGTGGAGGTGCACCCCTCCTAAGTCTGGGGCAATCCCTCACCATATGGCGAGCCACACTCAAAACAAGCTTTGGGAGGACGTGGTTGTTGTGGCTGGCTCGGGTAAGGTCTGATGGACTGACCGCTAAAATCACCCCGTGCATGAGGTACACTAGATATTAGAGGTGCATAATAAGGCTCCGGGGGCCTAGAAGGGGTTGAAGTACCACTGGCGGCTAGAAGAGCTGAATGTACGGAGCGAATCACATAACCCCTACCATGTCAACTACAGCTGGGGCACGAGCACCAGAATAAGAACCAGTCTCTCGAGACCTCTTGGCCTCTCTCTCCTCCCTCTCCCCAGCAAGCATGCCCTCCACTCTCCTAACAATACTCACAACCTGTTGATACGAGATATCCATCTCTAACTCCCGTGCCATGCTAGTCCTGATGTTGGGATGGAGTCCCTCAATAAACCGAAGGACCCTCTCTCGAACTGTAGAAACCACGACCGTTGCATGTCTAGCCAAGTCACTGAAATGAACTGCATACTCTGAAACAGTCATAGTACCCTTGCACAACTGCTTAAACTCCGCGCGCCATGCGTCCTTGAGGCTTTAAGGGACATACTCTCTCAAAAACATGTCCGAGAACTGAGTCCATGTAAGTGAATCTGCCTCAGCCGGACTGTCCAACTCATAAGCACGCCACCACTGATAGGCTACTCCTCTAAGCTGAAACACAATGAAAGAAACCCACTCGACTCTGCTATGACCATAGTACGGAGGATACGGTGGCATTCCTCCAGAAATCCCTGATTATCCTCTGACGCTAGGCCACTGAAAGTAGGAGGGTGGTACTTCTTGTACCTCTCAAGTCTCCGTTGCTTCTTCTCTGAAACTGCTGCCCTACCCTTAGGTTGAACTGGGGCTACAGGTGGCACCGGTATAACCTCTGAAATCTGATCAACCTGAACCCGCTGCTCAGGGGTGCGGGCTACGGGAGTTTGTGCTCTTCCCCCGGACTGAGATGTGGCAGGAGCAAGGGGAATCCACCCTGCCTGAGCTAGAGTACTGAACATGCTCATGAACTGTACAGGGTCTCCTGAAGAGCTGGTGTAGTAGTAGTAGGCATCTCAGGTGCCTGCGCTCCGACTGGAGCTACTGGTGGCTCCTCTGCGGCAGCTCGTGCAGGTGCACTGGCTGCACCACGTGGACGTCCTCGGCCTCTACCTCGGCCCCGGCCTATGGCGGCTCTAGTAGGGGGCGCGGGTGCCTGGTCATCTCCAGATGTACGTGTCCTCACCATCTGGAGAGAATAGAATACAGAAGTTTAGAACTTTGAAGTAAACGAATCTTCGCACGACAAGGAATCAAAGAAGTGTAACTTTCCTAACAGTTTCATAACCTTTCGAAGATAAGTACAAACGTCTCCATATCGATCTGCGATACTCTAATAAATCGGCTTGTGACTCACGACACCTATGAACCTAGAGCTCTGATACCAACTTGTCACGACCCAAATTTCTCCTCCGTAAGACATCGTGATGGCACCTAGTCTCTACGACTAGGTAAGCCTAACATTTGCGGAATAAGGAAATAAGAACATAAATTTAACAACTAACTACAACAGTAACAACATAACTGAAAACCATGCCGCTCGGCATGTACAATAACTAACTCCTCAATACTACATAGTCTTCCCAAAACCCAGAACATCGTGAATCACAAACTACTGAAGGAAATCTAATGTCTCTACATATCTGAGTCTAACAAAAGAAGTACAGAAGATAATGGACATAGGGGAGAATAGAGGGGGGATCCGAGGTCTGCAGACACGGCAGATATACCTTGAAGTCTCCAACTGTCGCTGCTCCCTGATGACGTGGCTGGTAAAAAGTTCTTGGATCTGCACACGAAAACATGTGTAGAAGAGTAGCATGAGTACACAATAACGGTACCCAGTAAGTGCCAACCTAACCTCAGTCGAGTAGTGACGAGGTCAGGTCAAGGCCCTACTGATATATACATATACATATATAAAATAAGACCGAACGAAAATATCGCAGTATAATAAAAGACTGAATTGTAACAAAAAGGAAATCATAGAAAAACAATACAGTACAGTGTACAGAATAACAACGGGGGGGATCTCCCGAGATACAGTCTCGTAAATGTGCAGGGGGATCTCCCGAAATACCGTCCCGTAGTCCCAAAGTAAATATACAGGGGTATCTCCCAGTATACCGTTCCGTAGTCCCAAAAGTAAATGTTCAGGGAGAACACCCGAGGTACCGCCTTGTAGTCTCAAAAGTAAACATACAGGGGGATCTCCGGGAATACTGTTCTGTAGTCCCAAAGTAAATACGCAACTCAAACAAAATAAGGATAACAGTTACAACAAGAAAACCTACAATTCAGGCTAAGTCAGGACAAGGAACAGGAATCCGCTAAACATGTTGCAAAGAGTTCAGATAAGCAATTAAGTCACGTAAATATGCTATTCTAGGCTAACAGGATAACTACACATGCTAGTATGCTCAAATAAGATGAAAAATATGCTATTATTCGGTAAAAATCAGGTTTTTCAACAATTAGCCCGTGTACGCACACGTCACCTCGCGTACACGGCGCTCACATAACATAACAACACCAAATCCTAAGGGGAATTCCCCCACACAAGGTTAGGCAAGCCACTTACCTCGAACCAAGCTCAATCAATCGGTAACAATGCCTTTCCACGAATATCCGACTCTGAATGGCCCAAAACTAGCCAAAATCAATTACATAACATAAATATAACTATAAGAAACTATTCTAGTTAATGAAATCAAACCTAAAGCAAGAAATTAGAAAATCGCCCTAAAAAGTCTCCCTGGGCCCACGTCTCGGAATTGGGTAAAAGTTACAAAATATGAACACCCATTCACTCATGAGTTCACTCATACCAAAATTATCCAAATCCGATGTCAAAATCTCAATCAAAACCCAAAATTTTAGTTGAAGAACTTCTTCCCAGTTTTCCCAATTTTTCACCCCAAATCCGAAATTAAATAATGAAATTAACGAAAGATTAGTGGGATATACCCAAAATCAAGTGTAGAATCATTACCCAGTTGATATCTCTGAAAATCCCTCAAAATCTTGTCCAAATCCGAGCTCCCAAACTCAAGTTTTGATAAAAATGGCCAAACCCTTGTTTTGAAAACATTCTGCCCAGGTGCTCCCTTCTTCGCGAACGAAGAAGACCCCTCGCATTCGCGAAGAGCAACTTATTCTTGCCCAGAATTTCTTCATTGCGAACATGATGCCCTTGTGGCGAACACGAAGGCCTCACAACTCAACCCTACGCGTATGCGAGACCAACATCGCGAACGCGTAGGCATAAGGGCCTGGAGACCCAGCTGGCTAGTCCCTCTACGCGAACGCGGGACCTCCATCGCGAACGGGTAGGCCAACTACCCCAGTGCTTCGCGAATGCGGGACCTCGCGAAGAATAAAACCTCACCTGCCACCATTTCCTCGAACACGAGTCTCCTCTCGCGTACGCGATGAAGGAAACTAGAGCTGAAGAACACTAGAAATCTGTAACTTTCCTAAGTCCAAAAATGATCCGTTAACCACCCGAAATCAACCCGAGGCCCCCGGGACCTCAACCAAACGTATCTACCAGTCCTAAAACATTATACGAACTTAGTCGAGCCCTCAAATAACATCAAACAACGGTAAAATTACGAATCATCCTCTAATTCAAACATAAGAACTTGAAACTTCAAATTTCCACAACATATGCCGAAACCTATCAAACCACGTCCGATTGATCCCAAATTTTGCACATAAGTCATATTCAATATTATAGACCTACTCCAACTTCCGGAATTGGAATCCGACCCCGATATCAAAAAGTTCACTACCAGTCAAAAACTCCAAAATTTAACTTTTGCCATTTCAAGCCTAAATAAGCTACAGACCTCCAAAACACAATCCGGACATGTCCTTAAGTCTAAAATTACCCAACGGAGCTAATGGAATAGATGGAACTCTATTCCGGAGTCGTCTTCACACAGTTCCGACTACGGTCAAATCCTATGGCTTAAGCTTCCGTTTTAGGGACTAAGTGTCCCAAAACACTTAAAAAATCAAAACAAAACCTCCCAGCAAGTCACATAAGCTAAAACACTCTCAAAACGATAGGCCGGGTCGTTACATAAATACCTCTAATACACCATTATACACTTTTATACAAGCATCTTTAGACAAACTTCTTCCACGATTTTCAATTGCAATTCTTGTTCAAAATCAGTCTAAATCTCCATTAAATGACTTCAAATTTAATATATAACCTCCTTATACTATTTCTAACAAGTCTAAATAACACCCACTCCAAAATTCTTACAAAACTAAATTCAAAATTTAAACCCGCTTATTCAAGATTGTTCAACAATGGTGGACCCGTTCGAATCTTCATTAAATGACTTCAAATTTTGTATACAACCTCCTTATACTATTTCTAACAAGTCTAAATAACTTCCACTCTAAATTTCACAAAAAATCATATTCGAAATTTAAACTCACCTATTTAATTGTGTTCAACAATGATGGATTATCTTAAAATCTAATTTTTACCACCCAAATGAATTTGATTTATTGAACTAATATTTGAGTCACAACACTGATTTAAAAATTAGATTAAAAGCTTGAGCAATTTTTTCAAAAAAATTTGAATAGTAATTGAAAAACTTATTGGAGTTGAATGTTGAATCTTAGTCTATATTTTTGGGCTATAGCTTTGCAAAATTAAATATAGGCCACTTAATTGCAATACATGCTTGTGCGTTGTATTTATGTGTAATTTTCCCTCTTTAAACTTGTTATTGTGTATGATAAATAATATTTACAAAGTTAAAATCAGTCAAAAAGTGTAAGTTGATTATCTATTTATCGTCTTTTTGTAATAAAACAATAAAAGAAGAAGAAAAATATTGTAGAGAAAGAGAGAGAGAAAATTCTTATTAAATTTTTTGGGATGATTTACAATGGGGTAAGGCCCCTCTATTTATAGGGGGAAAATGACTTAGCCACAAAGTAAAACTCTCTAAAAGATAGACATTCACTCTAATTACAATTCTATTCATATCACTTTTAAACTTATATGCACTTTTGGCTTGATTAAAAATGTTCTATTTTATCCATAAGTTTTTTTTTTGGAATTTTTTTCTTCTTATACAATATTTGAAACTTATTTAACAAAATTGTCCTAGTATTGTATATTACCCGCTCTAAACAAGGATTACTTATAAATTATATACAATCCATTATTAGTGCCTTAAATTAGGAAATTCAGTTACACTCTTTTCCTTTTCTTTTTTCTCCTCTCCTCTTTTCTTATTTTTCTGCCGCCTCTCTCCATGTATAATCCACCTTAAATTAGGTAATTTGTTGTAACGAGCCGACCGGTCGTTTTGAGCCCTAGCGCACCGTTCAGCAGTTTGAGGCCATGAGCAGCTTCAATTCAGGCATTATGACTTGTACGCGTGGTCGGAATTAAATTTCGGGAAGTTCGGAGTTGACTTGGAAAGGAAATTCTCATTTCGGAAGCTTTAAGTTGAGAGAATTGACTAGGATTGGATTTCAGAGTAAACGACCTCGGAATCGAGATTTAAAGGTTCCAGCAGGTTCGTATGATGATTTCAGACTTAGGCGTATGTCCGGATCGGGTTTTGGGTGGCCCGGGAGCGTTTTGGCGCCTATTGTGGAAGTTAGCATTTTGGAGCAAATTTTATAAGTTTGGGTTGAAGTGCATTTCAGTGTTATCGATATCCGTTTGGGATTTCGAGCTGGGAGTGTCTCCGTATGGTAATTTTGCAGTTGGGAGCGCGATCGGAAGTGAATTGGGATGTCCGTGGAGCATTTTGGAGCCATTTGGCTAAGGATAGAAATTTGAAGGTTTTTGAGAGGTTTGACCGGAGGTGGACTTTTTGATATCGGGGTTGGAATCCGATTCCGAAAGTTGGAGTAGGTCCGTAATGTCGAATATGACTTGTGCGCAAAATTTGAAGTCAATCGCACGTGATTTGATAGGTTTAAACATCTAAAGTAGAAGTTTGAAATTCTAAAGTTCATAAAGCTTGGATTGGAGGTCGATTCGTGGTTTAAGAGTTGTTTGATATGATTTGAGGCCCCGAGCAAGTCTGTAATGTGTTTTGGGACTGGTTGGCATGATTGTTTGGGGTCCCGGGGCCTCGGGTGGATTCCGGGTGGTTAACGAGTCGAAATTGGAATTTTGGAGATAGCTGAAGGGGTCTGGTTGCTGGTATAACCGCTTCTGCGGAGGGTTCACCGCAGAAGCGGCCCCGCAGACGCGAGGTATTGAACCGCAGAAGTGGTTAGTCGTGAAGAGATCTGGGACCGCAGATTCGGTCGTTTTGCCGCAGATGCGGCACCGCATCTGCGGTAGAGAGGGCGCAGATGCGGAAGTGGATGGCTAGGCATGGTACCGCAGATGGGGTCATTTTGCCGCAGATGCGGGACGGCACCTGTGGAAAGAGAAGCGCAGAAGCGAGCTAGGGCAACTGGAGGAAGATCGCAGAAGCTGTATTGGACCGCACCTGCGGAACCACAGAAGCGGTCAAGTGACCGCAGGTGCGGAAAGTGCTGAAGGCAGTGAGTGTTTTAAAATCGGAATTTGACCCATTTCTTTCCTTTTCTCTTGGTTTTGGGCGATTCTTAGAGGATTTCAAGAGAGGATTTCATCATTCAATGGCAAGGTAAGTCATCCCCACTTACTAGGAGTTAAATACATTGATTATGTATGGATTTTAACATAGAAATTAGTGAAAACTTGGGGTTTGAGGGAAAACCTAGAAAATTGATATTCTTGGAATTTGACCACGATTTTAGGTAGGAAATTGAGATTAAATTATATATTTGAGTTCGTGAGGCTATGGGTAAACTTATTCTTCGAATATTTTTGGAATCCGGGCACGTGGGCCCGAGGGAGTTTTTGTCAACTCTTCGATCGGGGTTAGGAATTGTTATAAATTGGATTGTAATGAGTAATTGAGCATATATTAATGGATTTACATAACTATTGGCTAGGTTTGGAGCATTTAGCATCGAGTCGAGTCTTCGGGAGGGCGTGAAATGCTGCTTATGGATCTTCGGAGCGAGGTGAGTCTCCTTTCTAACCTTGTAAGAGGGAATTGTCCTGTGAGTTAATTGGTTATGTGCTCCTTTATGTGGGGGCTACGTACGTACGAGGTGACGAGAGTCCATGCGTAGCTACTATTATGTTTAAGTCCGGGTAGTCTAGGACCCAAAAGCATGCTATTTTTGGAATATTTGTAATCTTATTGACAGTTTGAATTGTTTAAATCACGTTGAGTTAGTAAATGAATTTCTAAAAAGATTTACCTTCATTTTCTTGAATTGTTAAAAGAGAATTGGTTTTCCTTGGATAAATTGCTCCCGGATGAGTTCTTAATTGACTGTTTGAATGTGTTTATATATTGTGGAACGGGCCGAACGCCTCGGTAGATTAAATAGATGCATCTATGGTTCGCGCCATTCGACCCTCTGGCAGTGCACATTTTAAATATTGTTGGATCGGGCCGTACGTCCTCATCATGATTTGCGCATGCTTGTATTGCTGCCTTGAACTTATTAAAGTTGTTATTGCCTCTTCCTGGCTTGAGAATATTTGTATAAAGGACTTAAAGAAATTTGGAGATTTCCTATAAAAGGAAGAATTGTTTACTTGCTTCATTCCGTTGAATTACAATCATGTTTATAAAAGCCCACTACTTAATGTATTATTGATATCACATTATTGGACCACTAGTAAGTGTCGAAGTCGACCTCTCGTCTCTACTTCTTCGAGAATAGACGGGATACTTACTGAGTACACGTTGTTTTCGTACTCATGCTACACTTGCTGTGCATTTTTATTGCACAGGCATATGTACTTCTAGTGTCCTACTGGGCGTAGCAGCATGGATGATACGGGGAGGTGCATTACTCGAGGCGACCCGCAGCTAGTATAGTCTCTTTCAGTGTATGGTATTTACTTTCTGTCCAATTTGTATTCCGGACGGATGTTGTATTGTATTGTTTCTTAGAAATAGCTCATGCACTTGTGACACCGGGTTATGGGGATGGCTATGGGATTATTCAGAATTTTAAAAGTTGTTAAATGTTTCATTTCTTATTTAGTGAAATTTACTATGTGTTGTCTAACCGTATAAAAGAAGTGACTTTGGAAATATTTTAAAACGAGAATTTAATTAAGTATTTGGGTTGGCTTGCCTGACAGCGGTGTCCGACGCCATCACGATCTTCAGTAGATTTTGGGTCGTGACATTTGTTACCCGAGTTTATAATCCAAAAATATTCAGTTATGATCACAAACAAATTAAAACGATCCAATAGTTCACACAAGTCATAAACAGTAATTTAATGGGATATAGTGTAGCTTCTTCCAAGCAAAAATCATGAAGCCGTCAATATTTCTAATTTAGTCCGACAATGAAGAACTAACTGATATTCTGAAATCATGCATTGAAACTGATTTGTCCTATAACTAACATGCACCAAATTATTGGCAGTCAATCACCAATTCCCCATTGTTATTACGAGGACCTTTTTACAGTGGCAGTGCTATTCTTTTAAATTGTAAGAATTGTGGAGTACTGCAATTCGTCTTTTTCATAGTGGCAGTGTTAGTTTGAATTGTAGGAATTTGTGGAATACTGCAGCCATAAGTGTTCATTTGCATTTAATTCTTAATATAGTGTTAGAAAAAAAATATATTATACAACTTTGATTGGCACTTATGACTGCAATCATAACATATTTATTTATTCCCCAATTCTAATAAACTAAAAATAAAATTTATACAACTAATTATATAATATATACAACTTATTTATAACTTATTATCAACTTTCATAGATGTTAAAAATAAATTTCATACATTATTTTTATCGGTTAAAATACAGCTACAACATCATACAACTTAAATATAATTTTCAACAAATTTTATATAATATGTTGTTTGTATATTTTGTATCTGATTTGTATATATTTTGTATGTAGTGTGTGCTTATTCTTCTCTAAAATTCCAATCAAAACTTTCTCTCTTAATACAATTTTGATACATCAATAACTTTTATGTAAAAAGATAGTATTGATAACTTAAATATAAATTTTATACAGCGATTCATACATTATACAATAGGGGTATCAAGTTGTTAATCCACACGACGAAAGTGTGAGAGAGGGTGATTGAAGGGAGGTTGAGGAGGTGTGTGTCCATTTTCGAGAACCAGTTTGGTGTCATGCCGGGACGATCGATTACTGAGGCCATTCACATTGTGAGCAGATTGGTGGAGTAGAATAGGGCGGTGAAGAAGGATTTGCATATGGTGTTCATTGACATGGAGAAAGCCTATGACAAAGTCCCGAGAGAGGTCTTATAGAGATGTTTGGAGGCTAGAGGAGTGCCTGTAGCGTATATTAGAGTGATTCAGGACATGTATGATGGAGCTGAGACACGGGTTAGGACAGCAGTAGGAGACTCTGACTACTTTCCGATTGAGATGGGGTTACACCAGGGATCAGCACTTAACCCGTTTTTGTTTTCCCTAGCGATGGATTCTTTGACGTGTCACATTCAAGGGGAGGTGCCTTGGTGCTTGTTATTTGCGGACGACATAGTCCTGATTGATGAGAAGCGAGGTGGTGTTAACGAGAGGCTGGAGGTCTGGAGACATACTCTGGAGTCTAAGGGTTTCAAGTTGAGCAGGATCACAACAGAATACTTGGAGTGCAAGTTCAACGGTGTTACCCAGGAGGCGGACGGGGATGCGAGACTCGATACGCATGTCATTCCCAAGAAAGAGAGTTTCAGATATCTGCGATCTATAATTCAGAAGGATGGGGAGATTGATGAGGATGTCACACACCGTATTGGATCAGGGTGGATGAAGTGGAGGCTCGCTTCCGGTGTCTTGTGTGATAAGAATGTGCCGTTGAGACTTAAGTTCTACAAGGTAGTGGTTAGACCGACTATGTTGTATGGGGCAGAGTGTTGGCCAGTCAAAAACTCCCATGTCCACCAGATGAAAGTAGCGAAAATGAGGATGTTAAGATGGATATGTGGGCATACTAGGTTGGATAAAATTAGGAATGAAGTTATTCGGGAAAAGGTGGGAGTGGCCCCTTTGTAGGCAAAGATGCGTGAGGCAAGGTTGAGATGGTTCAGGCATGTCAAGAGGAGAAGCGCAGATATTCCTGTCAAAAGATGTGAGAGGTTGGACTTGGGAGGTGAGAGGAGGGGTTGAGGTAGGCCAAAAAAGTCTTGGGGAGAGGTGATCAGGCGGGACATGGCGCAGCTTGAGCTAACCGAGGACATGACCCTAGATAGAAGGGTGTGGAGGTTGAAGATTAGAGTAGGAGGTTAGTAGGTAGTCAAGCGTTTCACTTTGTCTTCTCTAGTTCGATAGTATTAGTTCTAGTATGGTACCCTTTTTCCTTAGTTTGCTATATTCGCATGTCTCGTTCCATTATTACTTGCCATCAGTAATTCCGTAGTTTGCTAGCAGTACTTCGTTCATATTCTCGTTTGCTGCCTTGGATTTAGTTTTCTAAATATGTTATCTTGTTATTAATTGTTATCGGTACCCCTTCCATATTCTCTGTTGCTATCTTCGATTTAGTTTTCTAACCATTTGTCTTGCTATTACTTGTTATTAGGGCTTCTTTCACCGTCTTTAGCCGAGGGTCTATCGAAAACAGTCTCTTTGCCCTTCCAGGGTAGGGGTAAGACTGCGTACATCCTACCCTCCCCAGACTCTACTTGTGGGATTAAACTGGGTTGTTGTTGTTGATTCATACATTATACAACTATTTTTCAACTTTCATAGTACATATATATATATATATATATATATATATATATATATATATATATATATATATATATATATATATATATATATATATATATATATAACTACAATATAATACAATTATAATACAACTTTACTACAATTCTGTAAGTATATTGTATGTCATGCGTTCTTTTTCTTCTTCTTCTTCTTCTTCTTCTTCTTCGAGTTTTAATCTAAAATTCAGCCAAAATCAAGTCTAACATTTACCAAACACCCTCAAACTTGAGATATAAACTACAAAAAATATTCCCAATTATTTGCAACAACACCCAATCCCAACAAATAATGGTTTCTGAAAATCCAAATTCGAATTCAAAGCCTCAAACTTTTTTAATGACTGTCAATGGTGGAGAGTCAAACACCTTCAAAATTTATTGATTGACAATTTCAATTTGAACACCAATTGTGCATCATAAATGAAAAAATTACTAAGTTATTGATTGATAATTTCAATTTCAACACCAATTGTGCAACATGAATGAGAGAGAGAGAGAGAGAGAGAGAGAGAGAGAGAGAGAACATGAATGGGAAATAACTGATTCCTTATTCGATTCCTAATTTAAAGGGATACTCATTTAAAACTAATTTGTATATAATTGGTAAATTGTATATGGCCATGTAATTAAGTTAAAACTTGATTATGGAGGATAATAAAGTTTTATATGTAGTATAGAAATGTAAAAATACCCCCCCCCCCCCCCTTTTTGTAATTCTTGAATTACCCGTCTCAAAAAACCCCAAGGCCCTAACAACATCTCCTTTGCACTCGGCCATTCGTCCTTCTCCATTTTAACAAAAATAACTATTTTTTGAACTTTTTACCAAACAGGTTGTAGCACTTTATTAAAGGACATATAACTATTTATTTAAAAGATTAATTTATTTAAAAGTATTTTTAGTACTTAATATTTAGCAACTATTTTAATAAGCTAAACCAAACTAAGTCCTCATTTGTTTGTACTTAATGGAGGTCTGAATCTTAATCGTTCAGATCTCAAATATTAAGTTGTTTGTTTTTAAAGTTTGAATCTTAATCATTAAGTGTGTTTGTTTTTTTTACTTCACAACCACTTAATGGGTCTGGATAGGTCTGTATGATTAAGATCTATAACACTGACTTAATTTCATTAAGATGTTATCATCCACATTCATTACTAATTGTCGCCACCACATACCATTATCAACTACCACCAACATCCTCAACCAAAGCCGCAACCATATCACCACCCACCACCTCCACAGCCGTCATCCTCAATCATAACCACACATTCATCCACCTTAACTACCACCAACAACCACCCCGTCACCATCAATAACCATAGCCGGCACCGCCCACCATTATATACTACTACCACCCACCATCACCTTCCTCAATCACAACCAACATCACCACCACCACCCAACATTATTAACTATCACCACTCACCGCCACTATCCTCAACCATAATCGCTATCGCTACCAATGTCACGATCCAAAATCCGTTAAAGGTCGTGATGGCGCCTAACACCGCTGTCAAGCAAGCCAACAATACTTGATTAACTTAATTACTCATTTTAATATTTTTGAAATTATAATTTTTCCTTCAATTAAATAATAAGAAATAAAATTTACAGAGTGAATGATAATAATTTCCCAACTACACTACTGAACAACTCATAAGTGCCTCCAAAACCCGGTGTTACAAGTGCATGAGCATCAACTAGGGAGTAAAATAAAATACAACATCTGTCCGGAATATAAATTAGACAGGAAGAATATCGGAATATAAATTAGACAGGAAGAATATAAATAACTCTGATAAGACTCTGATGGTTGTGGATCGTAATATGGAATGCAGCTCACCTAAGTCCCCGCATCATCCGCGCCTCCATGCCCAAAAGACAACCAGACATAAAAGTACCTGCACAAAAATGTGCAGCAAGTGTAGTATGAGTACGTAAATCAACGTGTACCCAGTAAGTATCTAGCCTAACCCCGAAGGAGTAGTGACGAGGGGTCGACATCAACACTTACTAGTGGACCAATAATATCAGGTACAGTAAAGAGGTGAACAAATATAAGGCAGAGTAAATAAACGAAATAAACAAGTATAAATACGTGGTACAATTCTTCTCTTTACAATAAACTCAAGCTCTTAATTAGCAAATTCCTCCTCAACCGGAGCATATGTATATATATAGTGGACCTCACCAAATAGGTCGCTACACTTCAAATCAGGAAAAAAAACTCACAGATACACGAGCTTCTTGCCAAATATTACGCACGATTTCATGAAGATATTTTATAGAAATGCCGAGGTGTACGGCCCGATCCCGAAATAATTTGTGCACTGCCAAGAGTCGAACGACACGAACCATAGATGCATCTATTAAACTGCCGAGGCGAACGGCCCGCTCCCATGAGAGTGTGGTACATAAATCCTGCCGAGGTGAACGGCCCGATCCCAATAGAATAAGAAGCTTTAACGGGTCCTTGACCCCACTCACGAATAAACGTGTGAGTTATAATTTCTTTAGCGAAAACTTTTCGAAAAAACATATATATCGCGGGAACAATTCGTAAGAGGAGTACAATTATTCTGTGGCAAGTCATGAAGTTTGTCCGATCTCTTCAATAGCGAGTCTACTACTCTACACAAGTCTAGTCTCAGGTAGTAATGTGAAGTAAAAGAATCTAATAGACAAAAGATAACTCAAATAGTACAGCTATAACATGGCATGAACCTTAATCTACCCGGACAATAACATCAATGTAGCTACGTACGAACTCTCGTCACCTCGCGCGTACGTAGCCCACACAACAAGTAGCACACATCAATTACCGCACCTAGGGGCAATTTCCCCCTCATAGAGATAGACAAGAGACTTACCTCGCTCTGAAGTTCCATAACTGGCTCCAACGCCGCTCTAACACCTCA
Source organism: Nicotiana attenuata (assembly GCF_001879085.1). Taxonomy (NCBI): domain Eukaryota; kingdom Viridiplantae; phylum Streptophyta; class Magnoliopsida; order Solanales; family Solanaceae; genus Nicotiana; species Nicotiana attenuata. The sequence continues at coordinate 47,536,678 of NC_031991.1, forward strand.
AACTGATGCCCATCGCTCCAAAACTAGCCAACAATGTGCAAACTAATAAAAATATACTCTAATACTCATAACAAATCAATTTAGACAAATTCCTAACTCCGTTTGAAAAGTCGATAAAGCAACCCTCGGGCCCACATGCCCGGATTCTGAAATTTTCAAAGATAAACATTACCCATAACATTACTAATTCAAATGTATAATTTATTCTCAATTCCATGCTAAAATTCATGGTCAAAATCGTAAAATGTCAATTTCTAGGGTTTTCTTCAAAATCCTAAATTTTCACCAATTTTCATGTCTAAATCCATATATAAACCTTGTATTTAACTCACAATAGGTGGGGATAACTTACTTTGCCATTGATGATGAAAACCTCCACTTGAAGCTCTCCAAGAATCGCCCAAACCAAGAGAGAATGAAAGAAATGGGCCAAATCCCGTCTTAAAACAACTCACTGCCCAGTCCGACCCTTTTTTCCCGAATGCGGCACTGCCCTCGCGTTCGCGAAGCTTAGCAAACCCAGTACCAAAGTTTCTTCTTCGCGAACGCGGAAAGCCCCTCGCGTTCGTGAAGCACAACCTGCTTCAGCTCCCCCTCTACTCTACGTGAACGCGAGATAGAGATCGCGAACGTGAAGCACCACTGTCCAGCCATTCGCGAACGCGAAGAACAAAAGGCCCCAGTCCAACTTCTTTCTTCGCGAACGCGTGAGGCCCTTCGCGTTCGCGAAGAACAATACCAGCACTAGCAAACCAGCAACAATAGCTCAACCAAAATTGGCCCGAAACCACCCCGAAAGCACCCGAGGCCCCCGGGACCCTGTCCAATCACACCAACCAGTCCCATAACATAACACAAACTTGCTATTGGCCTCAAATCACATCAAACAACACCGAAATCATGAATCGCACCCCAAATCAAGCTTAATGAACTTTAGAACTTCAAACTTCTACATCCGATGTCGAAACATATCAAATCACATCCGATTGACCTCAAATTTTGCGCACAAGTCACATTCAACATTGCGGACCTACTCCAACTTCCGAAATCGGAATCCAACCCCGTTATCAAAAAGTCCATTCCCGGTCAAACTTCCCAAAAACCTTCAAGTCTCTAACTTTCTCCAAATGACCTACGGACCTCTAAATCCACATCCGGACGCGCTCCCAATACCAGAATCACCATATGGAGTTATTCCTAGACTCGGAATTCCAAACGGACATCGATAACATTAAAATGCACTTTAATCCCAAATTTATGAAATTCTTCCAATATGCCAACTTTCTACAATTGACGCCGAAATACTTCCAAGTCATCTAAAAATCGATCCGGACATACGCCCATGTCCAAAATCATCATACAAACCTGTTGGAACCTTCAAATCCCGATTTCGAGGTCATTTACTCAAAAGTCCAACATTAGTCGATTCCTCCAACTTAAAGCTTCCAAAATTAGAATGTTCTTGCTGAATCAACTCCGAACTTCCCGAAATTCAATTCTGACCACACGCACAAGTTATAATACCTGAAGTGAAGCTACTCATGGCCTCAAACCGCCGAACGATGTGCTAGAGCTCAAAACGACTGGTCGGGTCGTTACGTTCTCTCCCACTTAAACATACGTTCGTCCTCGAACGTGCTAAAAACTGCTCTGGAGTTGTCCCAAATCACTATTTAACACCTCGTGCACCTACCCGTGCTACCACAACCCAGTTGAGCACATTAGCTCGAGCCAGTCTGAAGAACTCTGCATTTTACTTAGTCAAATAAGCCTTAGAGCCCAATTCCAACATCCAGAATTCTCTGTCAGGCCTGTTTCCATCATACAAACACTGTATCAATTATTTCACGATGCACCACTACATGATTTCATACCTTTGCTGAATTCACACCATGCTGCATAATTCATATGGCCATAATAACATCCTCTGATAACAATAGCCGAAATCCCATGAATCTGATGCTCACAACACACCTCACGACACATATAAGTCCTGTTCCAACTTTTGCAATGCTGCCACAACGGAAGAGATGTGTAGAAACTCATAACTACCTGCTGAATCACAATTCATGGAGTCTCTCCTCCCGATAAGAACCATTACCTCATTCTGGGCTGAATATTGATATTTACTCTTTAATGTGTCTTATATAAATTTGATCGACTGATCCCATGTCCAATAATCTCGTCTCACCCAGTATAGGCTGCTCATGCAGTAAGCCACCTCAGATATTGCCAAAAAATCTCATATGATGCCACAATGTGCCAACAAGATACAAACTCAAATGTGATACATAAGGAAAACGAACTCCGGAAAGAACTACTCAACCCACATAACTAATTAAACAACCTTAAGGATGTTATGAACCTTCCTCAGAAAATGAGAAACAAAACACACGGGGATAGATATAGGGAACTGCACTCAACATCACAGTATTGCGGCGTGCAACCCGATCCATACATGATATCGTTGCAGCGTGCCACCCGGTCTACCATATTACCCCTGGCGGCGTGCCACCCGATCCAAACAACATACCCGTGGCGGTGTGCCACCCGATCCACACATAATAATCTATAAGGAAATACTTACTGAGCTAAAATGCTCATAACTACGAAATACCTGAATCAACCACAAGCAAACCAAGTGCGTAATACCATCCCTGGGGAGACAGATAGCGTCATACGCCACAAAACTCAAGCACGACTAAGGTGCGATATATTATCTGCATCTCGAGAGCCATCCTGCTCACGTAACACTATCGCTACGCGGAACCTCAACACATGGGATCTTAATACGAGTGCGAATAACCATACCGTCTCACAACACATATGGCACAATAGAGATTACACGGAATAGCTGACGATGGAAACAACGTCCAAGGCCCGAAAACTCCTCGGTAAACAACGCTATACTGAAATAAACGCATCCGGTATGATATAGAGCCCGCATTCATATTTAGATCCATCCACAGACCTCAAGCTGATTCTGACCGTATTGTATTGGTCTAATAACCTTTCAAGGATCCGCAATACCCCTTTTTCCCATGACACACAAGAGCAGCCGTCAAATTTGGAACAACCTTCCACAATCCACAACTGAATGAACTGAGCGCCCTTCAGGCATAAATTCTCATATTAGCGATAGTACCACAATCTCCCTACTTGGTTTCAATCTTAGATCAATTAAGTGACTACAAGTCATACTTATACAATCTTCGTGGAATACGCTCTCGCGACTTTCCACACCAGGTAACAAGTCTGCACACCCATACTATCGGTCATACTAATGTTGTAAAGTGAATCAAGGACCCGCAAATCAGTACACAAAGCCTCTTACACATGACACCGATCTCAGGTGATGCTGAAGACAATACCAGCTTACTCTAAACATCTAAATCCTTTTTTGCTCATCCGAGCTTGTGATATTCTTGTCAATACTGAACCGCAACCTTGATCCTCAACTCCCAATTCCTATGCTACTCACTGCGCCTAGTCATGCCAATACGCAAGAGTACAAAAATTTCATCACAACTCCTGAACCACTAATAGGGTACACACTTCATCATATAGAAACCTTTCGCTTAACTCATTTCAGGAGAACCATTGCAACACGTGACTGCATTCCCATAGCCGCAGAAAAATACAAACCTCGAGTAGTGGTCTAAACCACCATAATTCTTCTGGGATCCATCTCTACATAACAGGTCATAATACTCGAATGCCTCTCAATAAAATCAATTACGACGGCCGTCAAGCCTCGCACGTACCGCCACAAATCACATGTGTAACTTAACACGCTGAAGGAACTGATCATTGCAACCATTATGCCAATTCAACCCTTGCTAACCGATCCGGCTTCTTCTAATTTACTCTGGACCTGCCTTAGGAATAATAATATCTCCATTCAAGATATAACGAACCTAAATCTGCACTCATCCTGAGTGACCTTATTTCACTAGAACACGTTGTCTCAAAACCCACGAACCATCTCATACCCTCTTTGTGCGCATATTCGCATCTTCAACTAGTTCACCCATTCTAAAAATTCCTCTATGAATCTGAAGTCATTTTCTCCCATTCCTCCCATGTTACACCGCAGACCAAAGATAACACAGAACACTTCAAGCCCCTTTTCATAATCAGCTGCAAAAGCTCAATACTCAACCATACTACGGACTCGAAATCCTTAGGCACCGCACTTTAACTTTTGAATCCACTAGGACCGTTGTTTCCGAATATAATCAAACTCCAAGGCTCTACTAGCACATGAACACCCTCTCAAAGAAGCACCCGACTGAACCATTTTCCTTGTAAATCACCTCTACACGAAGCATAAATCTTGAATCTTCTCAAAGACTGAACATGAATCGATTACAACCAAATATAGTACACATTTCCCCCAAATCCTTTGCTCAAATTACCACTGATGTTCTCTTTCCTTAGTCGTAATATCCTACCAATATGCCGATAACCAGAAACCTCACAAGTAGACAACCACGCAATCAATTCGTAGACGGTGGGGCTCTCCCACTTGGCTTGAAGATACAATTGCATAACTCTGGTACCCACCAAGATTCATTATCCCCCATTGACATGATCTTGCACAATCAACCGCCAAATTCCTCGAAATCCTTCTGTTAACATTTCATGAACACTCAGAATCACTAGCCACATTTACATATTCGACCTCTTACCGGATAGCCAGTAGAACACTTCGTAGAAGTTTCGTCAACACCACGCGACCGCTAACCTGCTCACAGGAGATAACCCACCTGTGGAAATTACATGCTGACATCTTCCAACGTCGTTGCACTAGGTACAATTACTACGAAATCAGTATCCCATCATGAGCATGTGCTCATTCACCAACTGTACATGTCCATTCACTCCCCATTGGCATCCCAAAAAGTGCGACAATACATTCCACCCCGAAGTCATGTTGCATTCCCCTTCATATCAAGCAAGCTCATTTCTGTCGTACCAATCTTCCTCGGCATAGTAGTCAATAGGGGTGTTCGTCGGTCGGTACGGTATGGTATTTAAATATTTTAGTTCAGTATTTTTGGTATTCGGTTTCCTAAAATACAATACCAATACCGTACCTAATTAAATTTGGTATGGTTCGGCTTTTCTCTTTTCGGTTTCGGTTTATCGGTTTGGTAACTTCGATTTATTTGGTTTGAATACTAACTAGTGCATAGAGTCACTGTAATATTCTAAATTAAAGTACTAAAAAGTATAAAACTAAAAACATTTGTTGACAAAAGTATTGTCCAAAACTAGCAAATATCAACTTAGAGAGAGAAAACTGTACATAAAAGAATAAATTTGATCATTAGAAATGCCTTGTTACTTGCTTAGAGTTAATTGATGAACTTAGAGAATAAAGAAAATCAAAATTTTAAATTTTTATATTTATGTTATAATTAATAATATGTGTATTGTGTAATATAATATATATTTCGCTACGGTATCGGTATTTCGGTATTTCATTTTAAAATACCAAATACCATACCTAATACAAATATTTTTTAAAACTTAAACCAAATACCATACCGAATACCAAAATATCGAATACCAAATTACCAAAATTTTTGGTTTCGGCACGATAATTCGATATTTACCATATTATGCACAGCCCTAGTAGTCAATATTCCAAATTAGTCCGTAGACCTAGTCACTCTCCACCACGAGTTCCAAATCACTCTAAACTTTCCTCAATGCGTTTAGCTATCCTACCACAAAACCCATATGCTACCCGGACACTCTCCCACTTTGGTCAAACCCTCTCCTTTAAGCAACTACTCGACTTCTGTTTCTCACACTTGGCCTTCTAGAAGTTTGACCACCACAAGACACCTCCCACATGCCCTTACTCATCTTTTGTTGCCCAGTTGTTGCCTCAAATAAAAATTCATCTCTGTAGCACTTGAACCAATAGATCGCTACAACCTTTAAACCTCTCTGAAGACCATCTTCCTCGAGCCATGAACACTAGGATCACTGATTCGATCCTAAACCACTGCACACCGCGATCACTGACAGCCGCTTCCCCGGCACCATTTCGCAATACCCTGCCCCAAAGGCAAATTGAAGAAGACCATAACACCGACGAACTTAACACATTCAACAAAGACGACGACACCACATCACAAATGAAAATTCCACCACGCTAAAAAATACCAAGTCTCGTTACTCCATCAACCCAAACCTGAACATTCTTAGTTCGATTGCCTTTCCTTCGGTGAAAATAAAACATTGAACCTCTGAATCATGTATTTAGAAAAACCTCCTTTCAAATCATTCACCGCCCCGACACGTAGACAAGCATCCTACCATTATAATACTGTGCGATAACAACTCATGAACATCATAGCAATTGGTGCATAGCCCCAAAACCATTAGAAATACAGAGCTGAAATGACAGAGCATCCTTCCGCAAGGCGACGACCTTAGCCCAATTGAATATGCAGGGAGAAACATCCTGCACTACATCTGTAGTGCCATTAAAATTCCTCGATTCCCAATAAATAACAAGCGCTTTACGTCGCGTAAGATTGAATAGGAAAGAAATAAAGGCACAAGCCTCAAAGGAATCAAATTGCACGATAAGGAATCAAGAATGGAAGTGCTCCTAACAGCCCTGTAGCCTCTCGAAGATAAGTACAGACGTCTCTGTACCGATCCGCAAGAATCTACTAGACTCGCTCATGACTCGTAAGACCTAAGTGAACATAGTGCTCTGATACCATGTTTAAACGACCCAAAATCTGTTAAAGCTCGTGATAGCGCCTAACACCGCTATCAGGCAAGCCAACAATACTTGATTAACTTAATTACTCATTTTAGTATTTTTGAAATTATAATTTTTCCTTCAATCAAATAATAAGAAATAAAATTTACAGAGTAAATGATAATAATTTCCCAACTATACTACTGAACAACTCATAAGTGCCCCCAAAATCCGGTGTCACAAGTGCATGAGCATCAACTAGGGAGTAAAATAAAATACAGCATCTATCCGGAATATGAATTAGACAGGAAGAATATAAATAACTCTGAAAGAGACTCTGCTGGTTGCGGATCGTAATATGGAATGCAGCTCACCTAAGTCCCTGCATCATCCGCGCCTCCGCGCCCAAAGGACCAACAGACATAAAAGTACCTGCACAAAATGTGCAGCAAATGTAGTATGAGTACGTAAATCAACGTGTACCCAGTAAGTATCTAGCCTAACCCCGGAGGAGTAGTGACGAGGGGTCGATATCAACATTTACTAGTGGACCAATAATATTAAGTACAGTAAAAAGGTGAACAAATATGAGGCAGAGTAAATAAACGATATAAACAAGTATAAATACGTGGTACAATTCTCCTATTTACAATAAAATCAAGCTCTCAATTAGCAAATTCCTCCTCAACTAGAGCATATGTATATATAGTGGATCTCACCAAATAGGTCGTTATACTTCAAATCAGGAAAAATAACTCACAGATACACTGGCTTCTTGCCAAATATTACGCACAATTTCATGAGGATATTTTATAGAAATGCCGAGGCATACGACCCGATCCCATCATAATCTGTACACTTTCGAGGGTCGAACGACACAAATTATAGATGCATCTATTAAACTGCCGAGGTGAACGGTCCGCTCCCATGAGAGTGTGGTACATAAATCCTGCCGAAGCGAACGGCCCGATCCCATTAGAATAAGTAGCTTTAACGGGTCCTTAACCTCATTCACAAATTAACGTGTGAGTTATAATTTCTTCAACGAAAACTTTTCGAGGAAACATATATATCGCGGGAACATTTCGTAAGAGGAGTACAATTATTCCATGGCAAGTCATGAAGTTCGTCTGATCTCTTCAATAGCGAGTCGACCACTCTACACAAGTCTAGTCTCAAGTCTTAATGTGAAGTAAAAGAATCTAATAAACAAAAGATAACTCAAACAGTACAGTTATAACATGGCGTGAACCTTAATCTATCCGGACAATAACATGAATGTAGCTACGTACGGACTCTCGTCACCTCGCGCGTACGTAGCCCTCACAACAAGTAACACACATCAATTACAACACCTACGGGTAATTTTCCCCTCACAGGGTTAAACAAGAGACTTACCTCGCTCTGAAGTTCCATAACCGGCTCCAACGCCGCTCTAATACCTCAAACCGATGCCCATCGCTCCAAAACTAGCCAAACAATGTGCAAACCAATAAAAATATACTCTTATACTCATAACAAATCAATTTAGACAAATTTCCAACTCCGTTCTAAAAGTTGATAAAGCAACACTCAGGCCCACGTGCCCGGATTCCCAAAATTTTCAAAGATAAACATTACCCATAACATTACTAACTCAAATATATAATTTATTCCCAATTCCATGCTCAAATTCGTGGTCAAAAGCCAAAAATATTAATTTCTAGGTTTTTCTTCAAAATCCCAAATTTTCACAAATTTTCATGTCTAAATTCATATATAACCTTGTATTTAACTCACAATAGGTGGGGATAACTTACTTTGATATTGATGATCAAAACCTCCACTTGAAGCCCTCCAAGAATCGCCGCAAACCAATAGAGAATGAAAGAAATGGGCCAAATCCCGTCTTAAAACAACTCACTGCCCTGTCCGACCCATCTTCGCGAACGCGACACTGCCCTCGCGTTCGCGAAGCTTAGCAAGCCTAGTACCAAAGTTTCTTCTTCGCAAATATGGCAAGCCCCTCGCATTTGCGAAGCACAACCTGCTTCAGCTCCCCCTCTACTCTACGCGAACGCGAGACAAGGATCGCGAACGCGAAGCACCACTGTCCAACCCCTCATGTCGCGAACGCGAAGAACAAAAGACCCCAGTCCAACTTCCTTCTTCGCGAACGCGTGAGGCCCTTCACGTTCACGAAGAACAATACCAGCACCAACAAACCAGTAACAGCAACTCAATTAAAATTGGCCCGAAACCACCCCGAAACACACAGGCCCCCGGGACCCCGTCCAATCACACCAACCAGTCTCATAACATAACACAAACTTGCTCGAGGCCTCAAATCACATCAAACAACACCGAAATCACGAATCACACCCCAATTCTAGCTTAATGAACTTTATAACTTCAAACTTCTACATTCGATGCCGAAACCTACCAAATCACGTCCGATTGACCTCAATTTTTGCGCACAAGTCACATTCGATATTATAGACCTACTCCAACTTCCGGAATCGGAATCCGACCCCGATATCAAAAAGTCCACTCCCGATCAAACTTCCCAAAAACCTTCAAGTTTCTAACTTTCGCCAAATGATCTCGAAATGACCTACGGACCTCCAAATCCACATCCGGGCGCGCTCCCAATACTAGAGTCACCATATAGAGTTATTCCCAAACTCGGAATCCCAAACGGACATCTATAATATTGAAATGTACTTCAACCCCAAATTTATCAAATTCTTCCGAAATGCCAACTTTCCACAATAGGCGCCGAAATACTTCTGGGTCATCCAAAACCCGATCCGGACATACGCCCAAGTCCAAAATCATCATACGAACCTATTGGAACCATCAATTCTCGATTCAGAGGTGGTTTACTCAAAAGTCCAACATTAGTCAATTCATCCAACTTAAAGCTTCCGAAATTAGAATTTTCTTTCCGAATCAACTCCGAACTTCCCGAAATTCAATTCCGACCACACGCACAAGTCATAATACCTGAAGTGAAGCTACTCATGGCCTCAAACCTGCGAACGACGCGCTAGAGTTCAAAATGACCGGTCGGGTCGTTACAACCAATCACCACTAGCTACTACCCGGAATGTTAGATTAATTAGTATTTTATTTGAATTTATGTTTATTTTACTAAAAGATAAATTACATATATTCATATGCTTAGGAAACAAACAGTCTTAATAATTTGGTATTTAGATCTTAAAACACATATTATTATTCAGATGTGTATTCAGTTTCATATGTCTTAATCTTAATACACACCTTGAAATTCAGATATATATATCCAGATTCAGGCGTCTTAATCTTAAAAAACAAACAAACAAATGAGGCCTAACTAAACGTAGATATTTTTTGGGAAAAAAAATTTAAACTAAGATATTCAAGTTAAATTAAAACTAAAGCAAACTTACTTCCGGTAGTAGAGCTGTCAATACGAGTTAGTCTGGCCTAGCCTAGCCCAGCCCACACAGGCTATGGTATTTGACGGGTTGGACTGGGCCAACCCACTATTCAGATGGGCCTTAAAATGGTTAGCCTCAGCCCAGCTTTACGTGGGTCATGCCCCTCCACCGACCGGCCCACATTTTTAAAAATTATTTTTCATGTTTTTTGAAATTTAAGTTTTAACCTAAGAAGCACAAAATATATACATATTTACAAGTCTAAAAACATATTTGTTGGATAGAACGTTTCTGCAAAACTTACTAACTATCTAATCGATTATTATTAAACATAAAAAAGGAGGACAATATTTCATTCATTAAAAGTCATACTCAAAACAAACTACTCAAAAATACTTTTAAGATGCTCATGGCATATCCAACACCAACAAATCATCTTCATCAAGCACACTTGAATTTTTTTTGTTAAACAATGATGTCTTAATATCTAAATTTTCATCTAAATCTATAATTATATGCAATATTAATTAGTTAAAAATTAAAAAATAAATATAACTTAAGAAAAAAAATATTTAATTTCACATATAAAATATTACCAGTTTGAGATTGAACTACTCTTATTATAATTTTTAGTTTCCTATACATTTTTATATTTTTAATTAAATACGCTTATTAAGCTCGCTGGCCGGCCCAACCTAACCTCGGTCAAGCCTCATGGACCACATGCTTACTTTAGTCAGGTTTTAAAGCCTCATTTTTGCGGGAGAAATTAAAAAATAGCCAGATTTACATGTGGTCATTCAAAAATAGCTACAATTTTAAAAGTAATCGAAATTACCAATTTTCATGTAAAGATAAATCTAAACAAAAACATTATTCAAATTCGAAAAATACTCCGGCATAATATACTGAAGTTCCAGTATATTATAGTATACTGGAACTCCATTATATTATAATGGATTTCCAGCATAAGTATACTGGAACTCCAGCATATAATAATGGAGTTTCAGCATAAGTATATTGGAATTCCAGCATAATATATTGGAGTTCCAGTATAATATACCGGTTCAGTATAATATGCTGGAAGTTCATGCATAGGTGCTCCAATCTCCAGCATATTATGCTGGAACTTTCCGCGTGATGGAGTTCCAGCATAATATGCTGGAAGTTCATACACAGGTGCACCGATATCCAGTATATTATGCTGGACCGGTCCCTGTTGCAGCAAAATAGTGGCTATTTTTCAATGACTTTAAAAACGCTGGCTATTTTTAAATGACCAGTCCGAAAACTGGCTAGCCCGTACTATTTTAACCATTTTTGCATATGCTCCAAAACTTTTAGCCCAATTCTATTAAATTACGGGTTGAGTTGGGCTGGCCCAACAGACCAAACCCATATTGATGGTTCTATCCCGTAGATTACAAGTTTTTCAATGTTGTGCGACCCTTTTCTATAAGTTATTTCCTTTTCATTTTCACATGTTTTCCTTCTATATCCCAAATATATTGTATGCATTTTATTTATTGCTATTTCTTCCTTAAAAATTATAAACATAATTTTACTTTTTGACGATGCTTTAGACTTATTTTATGTTAACTCCTACTTTAAGAATACACTCGTTATACAAAGTACAATTAACAATGTGCAGGATTAAGTGACAGATCTAAGAAGTAAACGATTGCACTATCGTTTTATTATTTTTCTATTAAAAACTTATATTTTTATATTTTGAAAACATTCAATTAAACGCAATGGTTTCTGAAAACTAAAATGTTCTTAGAAAAAGTAGTAAACTGGAGTATTAATTTTCAATGGTTCTTTAATTTCTGAAGTATTTGTTAAAAAATTTGTCCGAAAAAAGCTCCTCTTCTGTCTGTCTTTGAGGAGATAAGGGGCAATGACGAGGGGACCCACCACCACCACTCCTTTTCCTCTCATTTTCGACCAGCAAAATATACTGATCTCTGTAAAATGCAATTTAGTCTCCAGATTTTGTTTCCTTATCTGAAGTCACTTCAATTAACCGCTACTTTCCTTTACAAGAATCATTTGGATAACACTAACTCCAATTCCCTAATTTGTGATCTCTTACTAAAACTTAGGGCTTTGAATTGACATTGTATTTTAGAACGAGTTGGTTCAACCCCACAAGAGGAATTCGACAAGGGGATCCTCTATCCCCCCGACATATTCATTCTACGTCTAGAAATGCTCTCCCGTCGTATCTCTATCGCGGTTGATTATAAACAATGGATTCCGATCACATTATCCGGTAATGGTCCTCCAATATCACATCTCCTTTTTGCAGATAATATCATAATCACCTCCAAAATTACTCAATCTAGTGTGCACTTCATAACTGAAACACTAAACCTGTTCACCCATTACTCGGGACAGACTATAAACTACAACAAATCAAAAAATTTCTTCTCATCGCACACTTCTCCCTCGGACAAACATTTTGTTCTTACGTTTTTTAACATGAAAAAAGGAACACTTTTTGGAAAGTATCTCGGCTTCCCCATTTTGTTACAAAACCAACCATGGCCGACTTCCAACACCTTCTTGATAATTTTAAAAATAGACTAGCCGGCTGGAAAATAAATATGCTTTCCATGGCAGGTAGATTAACGCTAATAAAATCCACACTAAATGCACTACCAAACCACATCATGCAGTTTATCCAACTACCAACACGAGTCAAGACACTATTGGAACGTTACCAACGTAATTTTCTATGGGGTACCACGACTCAAAGACGTAAATTACACCTCATTAAATGGGATACGATTCAAACACCAAAATCATCTAGGGGTTTGGGCATCCAAAATCTCACCGCAAAGAATAATGCACATCTAGCTAACCTAGCATGGCGACTATTCAACTCCTACTACACTTTGGAGCTCTCTCCTCATTTCCAAATATATGGGTAGACGCACAAAATTAGGCACGTCCTACACTTGGAAGGCCGTATTACATGGTTCGAATTTTTGTCAATACGGCTCTATATGGAACATTGCTACGGGTACAAATATCAATTTTTGGATTGATCTATGGTTAGCACCCAATTTGATACTAAGAATTGTGATTGAAGGGCCACTAACCCAAAGTGAATAATATTCCACCTGCACATACTTATCCCACCACACAATAAATACTAATAATATTTCCATCCAGTTGCGTGATGCAATACTCTCACGCATTAACCAAATATACCTCTCCCGATAATACACAATCCTCAGTCCTACGATCGCCTAATCTGGGGCCTCACCTCTAACGGGGTCGTCTCAATTAAATCAATGTATTTAGCCATGTATCCATCCCCAAGACTTGAAAACTTACAGGTGGATATGGAAACTACCCATTCCACCCAAAATAAGACACTTCATTTGGTTACTAAGCCATAATAGATACCCACAACTGCTTATTTAACCAAGTTACACATAGCACAGTCACCACTATGCCCATCGTGCCAACAACATGAAGAAAATATTGACCACTTACTCCTAAGATGCCCCGTTACCCATGAATTATGGCAGGCTCTAAACATTTCGACCATAATTCATAATATCCCTCCGCTCCATCTTGATCCACTGCACAACCTGTATAAACTTCTACTTCTAGACGTATCGCTGTCCATCCATTTACCGGCTAACCTTCTCCTACCATACTGCCTTTGGCGTATCTGGAAAACTCGCAATAAATTAATTTTTGAATCCATTCAAAACACGCCTAATATAGATCACATACTAAACCATGCAACAGAATATTATTATCTTATTCATCAACCCAAGCAATCAAAGATTCCTCAAACAATCAATGTCAAATGGCATCCACCAGACATGGGCACCTTCAAACTAAACACAGATGGTGCTGTTTAACCAAAAAAATTTTTTTGACTAAAGCTATATTTTAGAAGAACACGGGTTACTGATAATCGCAATAATATATAAAAGAGAATAATTTGAATAGCCAAAATATAATTGAATAAAGCAAGTTAACCAAAGTATATTCAGATGATTTTTCGTGTCCTTACAACTGATCATATATCTCCTTTTTATAGGTACCTTTGAGAATATACGTTTTGCTCAAATCATAATGAGGCTATTATGAGTAATTAAAGACATTGAATGCTACGTTACACAATCATTACATTCAAAATATATTCTCTAACGTATTCAACATTTAATGCTCATTAAATGCCGTATCTGCACTCTTTTCTATTTTCAGATTCATTCTTTCCGATTCTCGGATATAAATGACTTAAATAGGTACGGGCGCTGTGTTACTTGTCTGATGTCCCGTGCCTCTTCCTCTTTCTTTGCTCGTATCTGTTGTAACTCATGACTCTTAGCTAATTGCAATTCTTTGACCATTTGACCAATCCACCTGTCTTGACACGTCACCTTTACATATAAATATAATTTTTCCCAATACAGATAGTCCCCCACTTTCCATTTATTCATCAGTTGAATATTTGAGAAGTGGATTTCATTAAAAGAGAATTTTTGTCACCATTAATGCTCTGACAAAATTGACGCTTCAATTGTCACTTCAATTTAATGCGTTTTTACACGTGTCATCCTTTTATTAGCTCTACAGTTTTGCAGCACTTTCTTAGGCTTTCTTTTCGGCTTCCCTGTTCACGAAGTGTCAGTTATCATTATTATGGTCCTTCCATCATTGTACTTTTTCTTTTTGCCGGTTGTTCATCAGTATAAATATAACTTCTTTTCTTGTCTTTTACCACATAAAGCGTATTGAACACTTCAATTCTTCAAATCACTATTCACTTCTTCTTTACTTCAATCTTCTTCGCCATGACTTCATCAAACCCTAACCCTAGGAGAACTCTTATTTTAGATAACTTCCCCAATGCTCCCATTAGGCATAGAAGAGGTGGTAGACTTTGTAGCTTAGGGTCTGCTCGCGGTGGTAGCACATCCACGCCTTCTCCTAATTCTGGCCCCTCTTCTAGAACTAGAGGTTCCCTTTCTCAAAGGTCTTCTTCTAGGAACAAAGAACCCTCTGAGCCTTTACGTGAGCCTTTAGTTGAAGAGATAGTCCCAACAGAACTATCTTTTCATCATGATAAGGAATCTCTTAGGAACCAAGTTGCCACTTTAGATCGTGCCGATGCTTTCCCTACTCAAATTACATAAATTCTAGCTCCTATAGTTCGTAAGGACTGTCGCTGGAGTGATAATTTTCCCATTATCATTCCTAATCCAAATCAGAGAATCACTTCGTACATGATTGGATTCTCTTTTGTTTATACATACCCTTTTACTCTAGGGTTTAAACCAGCCATTGACCCGGTCATTCTAGATTTTTGCCGTTTTTTCAACGTTTGTTTAGGTCAAATCGGTCCAATTGTATGGAGGGTTGTCGCCTGTTTGAGGCACCTCACCAACATGGCAGATGTTGGCTTCACTTTCCCTCACCTAATTCACCTCTACTCCCCTAGGCTTTTCCGCAATGGCGTTTTTACCCTAGCGGTCAGGAGCAAAAGGGTTTTAGTGAGCCCTGAAGATGACAAAGACCGTGGCTGGTATGCTCGGTTTGTTGCTGGCCCCACTGCTGGCTTAGTGGGTGAAGATAACGTTCCCTTCCCTGAGAAGTGGAATTTTGCACGTAACTGTTATATCTTTCTCGTGCCTTTTTCTTTTAAGCTTATTAATTTCTCTAATGTCGCTTATTTTCTTTTCTCAGCAACCATGGGTGTTGTAGAGCATGTGCCCAACTTCCGTGGTTGGGTAGAAAAATTGTTGAGGACCGCTCCAATGGAGGGTAGGTCCTGGAAAAACCTTTCCAACCGTTACGGTTGGAAAGTAAAGACTCATGGTAAGAGTTTCTATTTTATCTTTCACGTATATAAATATTTTCCTTTATTGTTCTAACTTTCATCCTTCTTTTTATCAGGATTTGCTATTCGGGGAGTTACTGCTGAGGCAGTTGTGGCCTCTCGTGACTCTTCGGGTACCCGTATCTCTTTAGCCCGAGTAATAGTCTTGGGTTCTTCTTCTGCAAAAAGAAAAGCTTCTGAGGAAGAAGACTCAGAAGAAGAGGATGAAGGAGGCTCCCTGGTGACGAGACCACGAGCTAGAAGACGTATCGTCTCAGATGACGAAGCTGAAGTCTCACCTCGTCTACCTCTTCCCGAGCCTGTTGATACCCCGGTTGTTATTCCTGATGATGACGTCACTCTNGCTCAAGTTGAGTTGGTTGCTGTGAATCAAGATCAACCCGCAACCGTTGATGCTCATGTCCAAGTTGAGCCCGTTTCCATTGATGCATCTTCTTCAGTTCCCACATCTTCTTAGTGAAAAATTTACATTGTCTTGAATTCCTTCTTTTTTGCAGGCACCACTTTGGAAAGTTGTGTTAGAAATCCTTGGCTTCATTTGAGGGTTTATTTCAGAAAATTGTAATCAAACCCTTAGCTTCATTTGAGGGTTGGTTTTTGGAACGCAAGTCCCCAAGTCTTTTATGGGGCATTCTGTATAAACAATTCGTAGTTTTTCAACTAAGTTCTTACTTAGTCTTAAGCTTTTTAATTTTTAGAAGTTTTCTCAATACTATCTTAAACTTCTATTTATTTTATTCTTGCCTTCATTTCTAAGGACTTATAGAATAATCTGCATTTTTATTCTTTAGAAAATGCTTTTGTTAACTTCATGAATAGCTAAAGTTAACATGAGTTTTATAAAAGAGGGCCCTTTTATATTTCGACACTTAATGAAGAAGACGTCTCAACTTCATAATGGTGTTAACATACGATAAAGAAATAGGAACACACATGTTTCTTTTGGAATAACATTGACAAGTTTTTATTTGAACTTTGTCGAGTTTTGAATAGTTCTTTACATGTATTTGAATTACGTCTATAACTTTCTCGTAACTGTTTTTCTTGTAACAGATTTATAATTAGATTACAAATACGAGGTTTTTCTTCATAACCGTTTCAGAATAATAAAAACACGAGGTTTTTCTTTATACCTCGTTTTAGTACATGGCTTTTACCCTAACTACAGTAAGGTTTTCGTTGGCCTTGGCTCGTGACTTTGTAACTTTTACTCTGCACTTGACTTTTTCAGGCTTGATTTCTCCTCAATCTTCTTTGCCTTCTTTATAACATATACTCGTGTGTATTATGTAGTCCCCCAAGTGTTTGAGTGTTGAAGTATGAAGCCTCGAGCACTTGATTGCTTCTCTTATTTGGTCCTTTTTCTGAAAAGGAAAATCATACGGGACTCGGAGGTGCGATTTTAGATGAAGACTGCCTAACCCGTTTATATTTCTATCAGAATAATTATAACCCTAGGCCAGGAATTTTAGTTTATTCCGGGTGCCTTACAGGTCGTGACTCATCATTTAGTACAGGTTAGTTTATTGCCTAGCATCTAAAATCGTTAGTAAAATTTTAACAATTCAAAAAATTAAATGAAAAATGGTGATACCTGACCATGGGTATTCCTTAGGAATAATATCTCTTCAAATGAACAACATTTCAATGTGAAGGTAGTATTTTGCCATCCATTGTCTCCAATTCATATGCTCCCTTTCCTGCAATATGACGAACTCTATAAGGTCCTTCCCAAGTTGGACTTAGTTTACCCGCGTTGGCTGCCTTTGTAGACTGGAAAACCTTTTTAAGTACGAAGTTCCCAACTTCAAAGAATCTGAGGCGTGCTTTCCTGTTGTAATATCGTTCTATGACTTGTTTTTGTGCTGCCATTCTTATTAATGCAGCTTCTCTCCTTCCTTCAAGTAAATCTAGATTGACCCGCATCTCCTCATCATTAGATTCTTGTGTCGCTTGTGTGAACCGTGTGCTTGGTTCTCCTATATCAACTGGAATAAAAGCCTCAGCTCCGTAAACCAATGAAAACGGTGTTTCACCTGTGCTCGTTTTCGTTGTTGTGCGATACGCCCATAAAACACCAAGTAGCACCTCTGGCCAATTTCCTTTTGATTCTTCCAAACGCTTCTTTAAATTATTGATAATAACCTTGTTTGTTGACTCTGCTTGCCCATTACCTACCGGATGATAAGGTGTGGACGTAATCCTTTTAATTTGCCAACTTTGAAAAAATTCTGTGATTTGAGCTCCTATAAACTGAGGACCATTATCACATACGATCTCCTTTGGTACGCCAAATCGGCATATGATGTTTCGCCAAATAAAATATTTGACTTCCTTTTCTCGTACCTGTTTGAAGGCTCCTACCTCTACCCATTTAGTAAAATAATCAGTAAATACGAGCAGAAATTTTACCTGTCCCTTTGCTTGTGGTAATGGACCCACGATATCCATTCCCCATTTCATGAATGGCCATGTTGCGATGACCGGATGTAATAATTCCGCGGGTCTATGCATGTTGTTACCGTACCTTTGACATTTATCACATTTGGCCACGAAACTTTCNTTCCCTGAATGTTGTCATTGTTGTTCGACATGGTTGACGCAACAAGGGAAGTTAGGCTAAAATAAAATGGATTATCAGATTCCCGGTAGCGGAACAAATTTGTTTAACCAAAAAATAGAATTTTGACTAAAGCTATATTTTAGAAGAACACGGGTTACTGATAACCGCAATAATATATAAAAGAGAATAATTTGAATAGCCAGAATATAATTGAATAAAGCAAGTAAACCAAAGTATATTCAGATGATTTTTCGTGTCCTTACAACTGATCATATATCTCCTTTTTATAGGTACCTTTGAGAATATACGTTTTGCTCAAATCATAATGAGGCTATTATGAGTAATTAAAGACATTGAATGCTACGTTACACAATTATTACATTCAAAATATATTCTCTAACGTATTCAGCATTTAATGCTCATTAAATGCCGTATCTGCACTCTTTTCTATTGTCAGATTCATTCCTTCTGATTCTCGGTTATAAATGACTTAAATAGGTACGGGCGCCGTGTTACTTGTCTGATGTCCCGTGCCTCTTCCTCTTTCTTTGCTCGTATCTGTTGTAACTCATGACTCTTAGCTAATTGCAATTCTTTGACCATTTGACCAATCCACGTGTCTTGATCGTCACCTTTACATATAAATATAATTTTTCCCAATACAGGTGCATCTACTGGAACTACAACACTGAATGGATTTGGTGGAGTCTTTCGTAATTCCACGGGTGATTGGATCATATGTTTTGCGGGTAACAGAACCTCATACACTCCCTCTATCTATGGAGCTATGTGCTTTGCTGGAAGGATTACAAATTGCTCTACGTTATAGTTTAACACCACAGGAAATCAAAATGGATGCGATAGAGATAATTTTTGCACTACGATATCATAATCAACATTACTCATTTATCTCGCATGAATGCATGTACTTGCTGCACCAACTGGGGGAGCCCAACTCACTTAGTATTATCCAGCATCCACCGGCCTTTTTGGAATACCAATTACGGAATGATCAGCAGGAAACACCAACGCGTAGATGCGTTCCATACACTGCTATTACCCCATCTTTTTGTATGCCAATTAGTGCAACTTTTTGTATGCAAAGTAGTGCAACCGCCTCAAGTGGTTTAGAATATGTATTAGACTCTTTTTGTAACAATGTACCACCACCTCCCTGTAACACTGCTCCTTGATTAATAGAGACAAATCTTTTGTTGACCCCAAAAAAATAAAATAAAAAATAAAACACGAGAAGGAACTCAGGAATCTCAAGAGAAAACTACAATAAAAAAGAAAAAAGGTACTCCAGTAGAATAAAACTATTACCGACTTTAACAAATATTGAGAAAATATCTCCTATACATTTGTGAGACAGAAATACATACATAAAGGAAAGACGATTAAAGAGGAAAATCCAGTTTCTTTGCCTCCCATTCATCTTTCAAATCCGTAAACCCTAATTCTCTTTTGCGACCATGAGCNTAAATATATCTGTAACAGAAAATTAGTTTGATTTTGAATTAAATTGGGACAAAATAAAACTGATTATTGAATGCTCATTAGTGGGTAGACGTTACTGTTGTTGAAAGAATAATTAAGCATTTTACAACCTTAATGTCTTTAAATTTTAACGTTTGAATTTGAACGTTTTATAAGCTTTGAAAAGCTTATGGCTTAGACAATTCGATCAGATTGTGCATTTTCTATTGCACTATTTATACTCTTTATTTTTACATCTTGATAAGAGAGAAAAGAAAGAAGAAAAGACTTTCCTTCTAATTATCTTCTATTTTGCTGGGTTTATTTTGATTAATCTTTGTTGTTTCTGCTCCTAGTTATACTAGAAGAGCTTGTTGAATCCTGGGGGATACGCCTAATATTATTCATTTCGGTGTGGGGGAAATATCCTTAAGGACAGTGTCTTTGACACGCCTCAAGCTAACCTTTTATTCTCCATAATCATTCAATTTTTCCAACATATCCCACCACGACCCCTTAGGGCTCGTGTGGTATATATGAGGGATAAGGAATAAATTAATCCCATGACTAAATTTAAGAAGAGTTTATCCCATGTTTGGTTGGTAGAAAATTGCGGTATAATTAATCCCCAGATTAGTTATCCCGAGATTGTATTTTTTAATCCCCATAAAAAGTTGGATAGCTAATCTCGAGATAATTAGTCCTGTGATAGTTTGTTTCCAGCCAAACGACCCCTTAGTGTAGAAGCCATGATGTTAATCCCACATGCAAGCATGTGTAGTTTTTTTTTTCTTTTAACAAATAATTATTGTGTTATAAATAATGCAATAATAATAAATTACATGTAAAAATAAGGAAAGAAGTGAACGAAGATCATTATTTTTATGTATTTAATCAAGTAATTTTGCAAGTCTCGACGATTTAATTTCTAATAAGTTAATAGCGCTAACATAATATTAATTGAAGTTATTTTTCAAAATATTCAGATTCTGCAATTTCTCATCTTCATGTCATAAATTACGTTTCTCTCTTTCCTTTTTTTTTTCCTTCTTTCACAGACACCCGAAGTCATCCTCACATTTACATATGTACCTAATCGTTGGACTTTATGCACCTAGCTTGACTTTACAAAGTTCATAACAAAACTCATTAGTTTTAAAATTCGTAAACTTGAAAATGGAGAACGAAATATGTGGCACTTAAGTTGGAAATTTCAATTTGCTGAAAAATGTGAAAACGAGAGCAGGAAGGATTCATTCAAGATTCTTTCATCTTCTGTTTAATTTCTTCATCTTTTTGCCAACTACTTATAGTCAGCAATTACATTTAGAGTTAATGTTTTGCATCTATAAACTGTCTCTATAATGACTGGAAGCACAGGTTTTTATTCGTAGTCATGTTATAACTTTTGAATACTAATTTAATTATTTCTGTTAACGTCAACTGTAAGAATCGGGCAAAGACCAATTTTAGCCCGCGGTCGGAATTATTGCTTAACCAAAAAATGGAATTTTGATTAAAGCTATATTTTAGAAGAACACGGGTTATTGATAATCTCAATAATATATAAAAGAGAATAATTTGAATAGCCAGAATATAATTGAATAAAGCAAGTAAACCAAAGTATATTCAGATGATTTTTCGTGTCTCTACAATTGTTCAGTCTTCTCCTTTTATAGCTATCTTAGATGTAAGTGCCTTGCTTTGGTCATAATAAGGTTATTATGGGCAATAAATGACATTGAATGCTACGTTACATAATCATTACATTTAAGACAGATTCTCTAACGTTTTCAGCATTTAATACTTATCAAATATTGTATTTGGATCCTCGTATGCTGTCAGATTCATTCCTTCTGATTCTCGGATATAAATGACTTAAATAGGTACGGGCGCCGTGTTACTTGTTTGATGTCCCGTACCTCTTCCTCTTTCCCTGGTCGTATCTGTTGTAACTCCTTACTCGTGGTTAATTGCGATTCTTTGACCATTTGACTAATCCACGTGTCTTGACACGTCACCTTTATATATAAATATAATTTTTCCCAATACAGATAGTCCCCCCACTTTTCATTTATTCATCAGTTGAATATTTGAGAAGTGGATTTCATTAAAAGAGAATTTTTGTCACCATTAATGCTCTGACAAAATTGACGCTTCAATTGTCACTTCCATTTAATGCGTTTTTACACGTGTCATCCTCTTATTAGCTCTACAGTTTTGCAGCACTTTCTTAGGCTTTCTTTTCGGCTTCCCTGTTCACGAAGTGTCAGTTATCATTATTATGGTCCTTCCATCATTGTACTTTTTCTTTTTGCCGGTTGTCCATCAGAATAAATATAACTTCTTTTCTTGTCTTTTACCACATAAAGCGTATTGAACACTTCAATTCTTCAAATCTCTATTCACTTCTTCTTCACTTCAATCTTCTTCGCCATGACTTCATCAAACCCTAACCCTAGGAGAACTTCTATTTTAGATAACTTCCCCAATGCTCCCATTAGGCATAGAAGAGGTGGTAGACTTCCTAGCTTAGGGTCTGCTCGCGGTGGTAGCACATCCACGCCTTCTCCTAGTTCTGGTCCCTTTTCTAGAACTAGAGGTTCCCTTTCTCAAAGGTCTTCTTCTAGGAACAAAGAACCCTCTGAACCTTTACGTGAGCCTTTAGTTGAAGAGATAGTCCCAACAGAACTATCTTTTCATCATGATAGGGAATCTCTTAGGAACCAAGTTGCCACTTTAGAACGTGCCAATGCTTTCCCCACTCAAATTACAGAAATTCTAGCTCCTATAGTTCGTAAGGACTGTCACTGGAGTGATGATTTTCCCATTATCATTCCTAATCCAAATCAGAGAATCACTTCGTACATGATTGGATTCTCTTTTGTTTATACATACCCTTTTACTCTAGGGTTCAAACCAGCCATTGACCCGGTCATTCTAAATTTTTGCCGTTTTTTCAACGTTTGTTTGGGTCAAATCGGTCAAATTGTATGGAGGGTTGTCGCCTGTTTGAGGCACCTCGCCAACTTGGCAGATGTTGGCTTTACTTTCCCCCACCTAATTCACCTCTACTCCCCTAGGCTTTTCCGTAATGGCGTTTTTACCCTAGCAGCCAGGAGCAAGAGGGTTTTAGTGAGCCCCGAAGATGATAAAGACCGTGGCTGGTATGCTCGGTTTGTTGCTGCCCCCACTGCTGGTTTAGTGGGTGAAGATAACGTTCCCTTCCCTGAGAAGTGGAACTTTGCACGTAAGTGTTATATCTTTCTCGTGCCTTTTTCTTTCAAGCTTATTAATTTCTCTAATGTCGCTTTTTTTCTTTTCTCAGCAACCATGGGCATTGTGGAGAATGTGCCCAACTTTCGTGGTTGGGTAAAAAAATTATTAAGGGCCGCTCCAATGGAGGGTAGGTCATGGAAAAACCTTTCCAACCGTTACGGTTGGAAAGTAAAGACTCATGGGAAGAGTTTTTATTTTATCTTTCACGTATATAAATATTTTCTTTTATTGTTCTAACTTTTATCCTTCTTTTTATCAGGATTTGCTATTCGAAGGGTTACTGCTGAGGCAGTTGCGGCCTCTCGTGACTCTTTGGGTACTCGTACCTCTTCAGCCCGAGAAATAATCTTGGGTTCTTCTTCTGCAAAAAGAAAAGCTACTGAAGAAGAAGACTCAGAAAAAGAGGATGAAGGAGGCTCCCTGGTGACGAGACCACGAGCTAGAAGACGTGNGTACACATTCACTTCGTAATTTATACGCAGGAGTATTATGTTTCTGCATAAACTATACAAGCATAGAAACTCTGTTGGCAATAAAGTTTGAATCTTGTGATTGGGGGTATTCACTATTTGCTTGTGTTTCTCCGATTGCAGTGATCTAGTGGGTCCACCTCATATATATTCTCGGCCTATGCCTGGTGGAGCTGCGGCTAGCTACGGTCGTGGTGAGCCCCTTCCTTATGGCGGTCCTCAAGCACCGCCTATGGACTCTGGTGCTAGAGGGGGTAGTGGAATAGGTAGATCTGGACCTGTTGGTGGCGGGTTCAATGGGTATTCACCTTTTGAAGGTGGTTTTTCAAGAGGGGCTGGTATGGGCCGGGACAGTGGCTTTGGAGGTGACAGAGTGGCTAACGGTGGTATGGGAGACCGGCCTGGGCGATTTGGTGCGGGGTCAAACAACACTGGAAGTAGGAGTGGTGGGAGAGGAGGTAGGGATTTTGATGGAGGCTACAGTGGTGGACGTGGAGGTGGAAGGTTTAGTTCGGATGGAGGCCGTGGTGGGAGAGGAGGAGGTAGGCATGGGAGCTCGCGAGATGATCTAGACAACCTTACTCTTCCAAAGGCAGACTTCGGAAACTTGGTACCCTTCGAGAAGAATTTTTATGTTGAACATCACTCTGTGAGGGCAATGACTGAAGAGGATGTTGCTCTTTATCGTGCACGGCGTGAGATTACTGTTGAAGGCCATGATGTCCCTAGGCCAATTCAGATGTTCCATGAGGCAAACTTTCCTGGTATTACTTCTGGAGACCTAAATGTATTGATGATTTAGCTAAATCTTTTGAAATTTGTCTGATTGAATTAGTGTGCTAGATTATTGCCTCGAGGTTATTTCAAGATTAGGATTTGTTGAGCCAACACCTATCCAATCACAAGGATGGCCAATGGCTTTAAAGGGCAGAGACTTAATAGGGATTGCTGAAACTGGTTCTGGGAAGACTTTGGCATATCTATTGCCGGCTTTGGTCCATGTCCGCGCACAACGGTTGGGTTAGTATGGTGTTTCCTGTTTGTTTTTGATTGTGTAGACTGGCTTGCTGCTTTTTATTGACTGGCTCCATCTTGATCTTTTCTCCCTCACAAATCCAGCTCATGGTGATGGCCCAATCGTGCTAGTATTAGCACCTACGAGAGAATTGGCTGTTCAGATTCAAAAAGAAGCTGTCAAATTTGGATCGCGTGCCAACATTAGCAGTACTTGCATTTATGGTGGTGCCCCAAAAGGACCTCAAATCCGTGATCTTAAAAGAGGTTTTCTGTTTCTTTGTTTGTTTCTAACTTGTTTGTTTTGAATCCTTTTTTGCCGAACTGGTTTTAAAACGTGAAACTTCATATCAGGAGTTGAAATTGTGATTGCAACCCCTGGTCGGTTAATAGATATGCTGGAAGCTCAACATACAAACTTGAAAAGAGTGACTTATCTCGTACTGGACGAGGCTGATCGAATGCTGGATATGGGGTTTGAGCCTCAAATCAGGAAAATAATTTCCCAGGCATGCATATTCATTTCTTTCTTTTTTCCTTTATGATTTTAGTTGCACAACAATCTGTAATTTCGTACAATATCATTTTGGGCCCTCATCTGTGTCAATACTTCATCATGTTCGTCCACTGTAGTGGAAAGTAAGGATATTATTTTGGGCTATCCTGCAGCCAGGCAGCTACAATTACTCAACTTGCATAATGATTATCTTTTTGTTTGACTTAGTCTGTGGATGTTACTAACCATGAATAATATGTGAGAGACAGAGGTTTCTCGACTGAGTTTCTTACATGCTTGATTTTGCTCCTTAAATATGGAAATTTTCCTGATAGCTAAATTTCGGGGAGCATTGAATATTTTAAATTTTGAAGGGGTAAGGGAGATTCTACTTTTTTTGTTGTTGTTGATAAATAGGGGTAATGGACTGGAGATACTCAACACGTTCATGTAACTTTTCTTTTCCAAGTCATTGAAGAGGTTTTAATAGTATAGTTATCAATGCAATGGAGTTTAGAGGTATTTTGATGGAAGTAGTCAGCTCTGCCGTTTGCTTTAAAATTTGGCAAAAATTCCATCGTTATCTTCCCGGACATTGCCTGGTTGATGGGCTGGTATCAGATGGCTTCTGGTCTTCTCATCTAACTTAATGCAGGATTTAACCGTACATGGCATGCTGAACTTCTGCATTTCTATGGCTCTGCGGTGAAAGATGGATCTTTCATAAGGATATGTTCGTTTCTCCCTATTTGTTTGACTGTGCACTAATTTTGTTCTGCTGTTTCTCGAACCCTCTAATTATCTATGTTTTTGCTCAAAAGGGGTTGAAAATGTATTATCTATTTCTTAAATTAGAATCTGAACGAAATAGCCTCGAATTACCCCTATTCCTTGGGGTAGGGGTAAGGTCTGCGTACTCACTACCCTCCCCGGACCCCACTTGTGGGATTTCACTGGGTTGTGGTTGTTGTTGTTGTGATGATGTATTTTGTCTTGGTCGTATTCTGTTTCGTTATTGGTTGTGATTGAATTATTGCATGGCAAAGTCCTCTAGGAGAAGCTCAGAGTCTGAGGTTGAAAATATTTCTTCATGATGCTACAGATTAGACCAGATAGACAAACCTTGTATTGGAGTGCGACTTGGCCCAAAGAGGTTGAAAGCCTGGCTAGGCAGTTTCTACGCAATCCCTATAAGGTAAGTAGAAGTAAGCAGTGATGCCATATTATAATGCATTGACTTTATAGTGTGTTAACATACAAGTGCATCACAAGTAACATCACTGTTTTTAAAGATGTTTTGCAATGTGTTTAAACATGCTTAAATTGTCAGGTCATCATTGGGTCTCCAGACTTGAAAGCAAATCAATCCATAAGGCAAATCGTTGAAGTTGTCACAGATTTAGAGAAGTATAGAAGGTGTGATTTAATAGCCACCCACATGTTATTCTATGATTTCCCTCTTCAAACTTGATTGCTCATGGTCATGGTTTTATGATTTCACAGGTTGATTGGGCTTTTGAAAGAAATGATGGATGGAAGCAGAATCCTAATATTTGTAGAAACAAAGAAAGGATGTGATCAAGTGACAAGACAGTTGAGAATGGATGGATGGCCAGCTTTATCCATCCATGGCGATAAAAGCCAGGATGAGAGGGATTGGGTCCTGGCTGAATTCAAAAATGGCAGAAGTCCCATAATGATTGCCACTGATGTTGCTGCACGTGGTCTTGGTAGGATCAATAATGTTTAGGATTACGATTTTTTAGTCTGTCCATTTAGGTCTTTCACACTAGAGGAAACGAGTCTCCGGCTGCTGTCAACTTTCCTGGGTTAGTAATCTGTGGTTTGGGTACATAGGTTTGGGATGCATTTAGGGGCGCGTTAACCACAATAACAGAGAAACAATATTTTTGCTCAGTTGAGCAGGAGAAGATAGGATTTCTCGGAACTGTCAATATCAGAACAATTAGTTGAATTAAATGCAGAAACTTAATAGTAATCCCTTAACGTATTATGTGACCAACTCTTCAGTAATCTCAAAAATTGGAGGGATCTTTAAATAGGAGAATCCGCTCTTACAGTGAGCACTATGATGATGTAATAATGTAGGGGAATTTGAATGTTTTCACACACTTCTAAAGGAGAGGAATCCCTCGTAGAGCTGTAAGAATGTCCCCATTGTAAAAATTTTGGTTTAGTAGCACGTCTTAACTTCCCTTTTCTGGTCTGCATTTGATAGTTTGGTCACAAGGAAACCAGAGGTCGGACATTAATTTGGACTATCCGAATACATTTTTCAAGTTGGGATATATTGGAAAGTATAGTGCTGAAAGAGGTTTCCAATCAAGGTCAATGATAAGATTGCCTTGATTTGCGGTTGTTGGTAAATGCTAAAGTTTTTAGATAGGGGTCAATCAGTTTGAGGCAACCTGGGTTTAAAAGAAAGTTATACAGGCTGTATGGAGGGAGTCCTATTCTCATTAGTGGAGTTTGTTTATGCAGCCTTCTTAGTTTGTCATACAATTTCAAGTTATGTTTAATGTCTTATGGCATAGCATCCTTATCGAAAAATGTTTAATGTCTGTTGACAAAGCATCACACAAAAAATTTATAGCTTGTGTTCTTCTGATTTGCCCCTATATCTTATCCTCAGAATAGGAAACCTGTGAGATCTCTTAAAAAAAGAGAGCCGATGATGGGGCGAAGGTCGCATTGCTTCATTTCCTTGGTAAAATTAGGTGTACAGCTTCTTTTACATATGTGGGCTTACTTGAAATTTTTACATTGTAGTTAGTGGAAATTGAAATTTTAATTCATAATACAGGCACTTGTGAGTATTACACTCGTCACCCCATCCTTAAAGCACACAAGCTAATTGGATGGCTGATTGTGTTTCTATCTACACTTAGAAAGTTGTTGGGTGGTAATGATACTATAGGGACCTAGTATTATTGCAGCACCCTGCACCCTACCCTGCTAATCAGTGGAGCATTTGAGCATTCAAGCTGAATGAATGGCCAATTGTTCTTTTCTACATTAGAAAGTTTGGTGGTGGGTATAAAGGGGATATGTTTTCTCTTCGAGCTGAATTGATGTTGGTTTTTAAAATATTGCCAACTGCCGTTGTGAAAAATAGGTATTAGAAGGAAAATGGGAACTGGTATAGTGAAAAATAGGTGTCAAATGAAGGTGTTAAACTTCATGGTGCAATTAGTGAAGATCCATTTGTTATATTTTAGGAATTTTAAGCTTAGGGAGGCGGCTTTTGTTGAATTTCCTAGACTTTTTCCACAAAGGGTATGTCTCAAGTCATTTTGTCTAAAGTAAAGTTGAGGTTAACGTTGCCCATCCACAGTTTTGGAGCTGGTTGCCCTGACAGCCCGGTAGACTCATGCAAGATTATCGTGTCACTGGATTTGATTTTGGAAGTTGTGGTGGAGCTGCTCCTTATCCCTGCCAGGTTAAGGTGGGCACATTTATGTAAGGAATGTGTTATATCTTACATACGATCACTTGGATCTCAGTACTGCAGGGATAAGGTTGCAAGTTATGTTGTACTTTTTTCACCAGTTGGGTGTAACTGGAGTTATTGTTTGATTTGATGCAGATGTTAAGGACATAAAGTGTGTTGTCAACTATGATTTCCCTTCAAGTCTTGAGGATTATATTCATAGGATTGGCAGAACTGGACGTGCAGGTGCCACGGGAACTGCATTTACATTTTTCACCCATGCAAATGCCAAGTATACCCGACAGCTTATTAAGATCCTTCAGCAGGCAGGGCAAATTGTTCCACCTCAACTTTCTGCATTGGCAGGGTCTACTGCTCACAGCACTGGAGGTTTGTGTTTAAAAACTCAGCTTTTAAATCTATTCTGTATATTAGTCCAACTTGTTAACATGAGAATAAAGGTTAGTAGTCGATTTTATTTGGATTTTGCTTTTCTTGCTACAGGGAGCAATTTCCGGTCTAGAGGACGAGGTGGCTTTGGAAACCGGGACCAGAAGTCTGGATCCAACGTAATTCCTCTTGGTAGAAGGCCTTGGTAGTTACTGTGCCTACTCCAATAGAGGATGCTATATACATATAGGACTATGTATACTAGTTTCTAAAATCCATGGGTCTTGGGTTACTGTATTCTGTTCAGTTTAGAACGAAAAATGTTCTTGCTAGTTGATTGATTTATTTAATTAATGGGGAGAAGCTAACATGTTTCCTTTATAGTCGTTGTCGAATTGGTTCATTATGTTGACATGTTTTATGAATGTGGTTATGCAAATGGAGTTAACATAGTTTTTTTGCAGAAAGAGTAATATTATGCTGTTAGGTGTTCCTTCTAATTCAAGTATGGGATTTTCTCCTAGCCTAAAAAATCAATATTCACTTTATAACATAAGTGCATAGTTGTTACTTAAAGTTGGAAGCGAACCTCAGCAGTCAGTACCAAATATCATAGTACATAAAATCAGCAAACAAGTAGATAGTATAACATGTATGGACATGTCAACTGGACAACAATCTTCTGAGTAAAATCAAATAAACTGGAGTACTTTCTTAACTCGTTAAGTCGTTCAGAAGCAAATCATCACCAACACTTACTATGTAATGAAAACACAAGGTGAAACTTCAAGAAAACGTGGATTGATTACTATGCTGATATATACGAATATTTTGCTTAATAGTTCTTTAAGGTTACATGCATTGGTCTATTACTATATAATAGTATGAATCCCTTAGTATTTCACATACTACAATAATTAGCTTATTTTATTTTTCGACTGAAAATTGACCCTCAAGAAGAGTAATAGAAAATTCTAATTCGGAAAGAGCAGGGGTGTACATAGTTCGGGTTGATTCAGATTTTTCAATTAGCAAACCAAATCAAATCAATAGTGTCGGATTAAATCTATAAACCAAACCAAACTAATAAAATCACAATCAAATTTGTTTACGATTTAATTCGAATTATCGATTCGGTGCAATCTTATCGGTTTTCTTGTACAAAGAGAAACTCAATTTCAGAAGAAGAAAACACATAAAATTGGAAAACATAACACGTCTGGGGATAGCAGGCCCAAGCCCAAAATATTCGGTTTCTCTCTATATACAGAACTGTCATAACCGAAAATAGCTAAATCTTCGCCAGGCCCAAGCCCATAATATTTCTTCAATCTATAAATATCTGAAACCCTAAACTCGTCACACTCCTCTAGGGCTCTTTACCTAGTTCCCCATTCCCTATCCCCTTTCCCTCTCTCGCAGCCGACGCAGAAATGACGACCCGATTCAAGAAGAACAGGAAGAAGCGGGGCCACGTCAGCGCCGGACACGGTCGTGTCGGTAAGCACAGGAAGCATCCAGGTGGTCGCGGTAACGCCGGAGGTATGCACCATCACCGTATCCTTTTCGACAAGTACCATCCTGGTTACTTCGGAAAGGTCGGTATGCGTTACTTCCACAAGCTTCGCAACAAGTTCCATTGCCCAACAATCAACATCGACAATCTCTGGTCACTTGTTCCTCAAGAGGTGAAGGACAAGGCTAAGAGCAGCAACGGCACTGCTCCTTTGATTGATGTTACCCAGTACGGTTACTTTAAGGTTTTGGGTAAAGGTGTTTTGCCCGAAAACCAGGCTGTGGTGGTGAAGGCTAAGCTCATATCAAAGAATGCTGAGAAGAAGATTAAGGAGGCTGGTGGTGCTGTTGTGCTCACCGCTTAGGTTTGCTTATTCTTAGTAGTTTTTGATGTTTGGATTAAGGCGTAGTAGTTACTTTCAGTTTTGTTTTTGATTATTAATGGATGTTTAAACTTGAGATTACTGGGTTTTTTATCTTGTAATACATTTGGATATTGCTATGCTTTTTCTCTTGCTCAATTGGGTGAGATATTACCTTACGAATCTCGTGCCATAGTGTGTAGTGTCATGTTATGCTCATTTTGTGGTTTTATGCTATTGCCATATCGCTTATTTATTTCGGATTGCCATGTTAATGTGCTTTGTCTGCTTTTTGTGACTACTGAGTACTGACAGTTCATGTTAGATGCATAAAATAGTTTAATTAAGGTGGTGTCAATGTTTGTATCTGAATAGTATTTATTAGGCAAGTGGTTAGTTTGCAAATTGGCAAGTTTTATGACAAAATTTTCTTTTGGCAAAACAAAAATAATAAAGTTTGTGCAATACTTGAGGCGCATACTTTAGTATGGTTGTTGTCAAGTTTAATCTGGCCTAAATGGTCTTGATTAAGAAGCGCAACTATGATGCTTGATCTAGTGAAGTTTCGGTTGGGAAAAAATATGTAAAGTCCATTTTCTTGGCTGAAAAAGCAGAATGGGACATGAGCCTGTATCTGAATTTTGTTATTATGCATTGCTGATAATCAATCCATGTGTTTGCTGTCAATGCTTTTCTCGCTGCAACACAATTTCCGCTGCTCGTTTTTTGTCCTGCTTTCTGGGGCTAATATCTGCTAGTATTCATTCTTGGTATTGATGATATTAGAGTTCTTGTTAGCTCATTTTTTATACCAAAAGTACTTGTGGCAGTTAATTGAGGAATGACTTTGGAAGATAAATTTACAATTTACAAAGCCGAGATCTATTTTGTATGTTCTTTTCTTTGATACCGAGTGCAATTGTGGCAGTTAAAAGGGTGATTTCGAAAGCTAAAGTTGAAATGCTGCTCTTCTTTTTGGTAAATGAGAACATAATGTGCTAGATTAGACATTATACCATATACCCTACCCATTCTGGTATATAGCTGTCCTTTTGTATCCTCTTCCATTCCCGTTTCTCTGTATAAGGTCCATTGACCATGCAATTGATGTCTGCATTCCATGCCTTCAAGTCTAATTTTGGTTTCTTGCCTACACTTGTTAAAGGTCTGTATTTGTATGAACTGCACAAGGAGCTGTGTCGTATAAGATGTTGAAATCTATATATGAAATGTGGTCGCTGATTGAAATTGTAGGTTTTGATAATATTAGGATTATGCTGTATTAGTGCACTTATCCTGAATTGTAGGTTTTGAGAATATTAGGATTATGCTGTATTAGTGCACTCAGGATAAGTGGTCAATGAATTGGGAAAGGCTTTGAGAGATTAATGCTCACATTCAGTAGAAATAACAACGCCAGGTGATTTGTCTAATGTGTTTCAATGTGAAGTATGTCCTGTGAAGTCATTGCAGTTTTTTTTTATTTTCTAAAATTTGTCTGTTAGCATGGTCTATGCTCTAAACTTAAGATTTTGGTTTATGAAAAGAGTACGAACATGTGCTGTGATGTTGAATGGGACCTTGGTTGTGCAAAAATTTATCCGCACACGGTGCGGGGAAGCAGCAGTAACCCACCATCTATTATATATATAACGTGTGAATGCAGTAGAATTTTGGCGAAATACATAAATGGCCC
Source organism: Nicotiana attenuata (assembly GCF_001879085.1). Classification (NCBI taxonomy): domain Eukaryota; kingdom Viridiplantae; phylum Streptophyta; class Magnoliopsida; order Solanales; family Solanaceae; genus Nicotiana; species Nicotiana attenuata. The sequence continues at coordinate 47,569,396 of NC_031991.1, forward strand.
CTTTAAGTTGTCCTCAACGATCATACAAACACTTCAATTGATCCATTTACCATTTAGACACTTCAAGTGGCTATTAAATGTATCAAGTAAACACTCGAGTGCAACACACCATGAGCGTGAGTTACACTTGCCAATGACGTGTAAAATGAATCAATTAAAAAATGCCACGTATTATTTGCAATAAAAAATTAGACACGTGTAATATTTAAAAAAAAGATATTGAAAGAAAAATGCAAGGAGAATACATTCTTCCTTGCTTTGAGCTAGACCAACGCCTCCCCCCCCCCCCCAAAACCTATTCTTCTTCCTTTTACCCCATCTCCCCCTCACCTCCTTTCACTTGTGTCATCCCAAATACAGAACTCAACCCTTCTTCTTCCGTCATCTCTTCCCAAAAATAGAACCCTCAACCCACCTTTCACTTATGTCTTCCATCTAATCATCGTGCTTTTTTGTAACCGAATATCGATTTGGAGGCTCCAGATCTTCTTGAACTGGTGAAGGATTTGGGTGGTCGAGTTTTGAGATCGGGTCGGGTTCGGAGAGGCTTGCTCTGGGAAACGAGGTGGTGAAGGAATTTGATGATGGATCTGAGTAAGCTAATGAAAGAGTCGTCGCAGTCGTCCAGTTTGAGTCGTCGCAGTCGTCGGAACTGGTGGCGGAGATGACCCGGTCGACCTGAAGGCGGAGCATCTAGATCTTCTTGAACTGGTGAAGGATTTGGGTGGTCAAGTTTTGAGATCGGGTCGGGTCCGGAGAGGCTTGCTCTGGGAAACGAGGTGGTGAAGGAATTTGATGATGGATCTGAGTAAGCTAATGAAAGAGTCGTCGCAGTCGTCGGAACTGGTGGCGGAGATGACCCGGTCGACCTGGAGGCGGAGCATCTGCTTGAGGACCTCTGTGGCCTTGTCTAAGAATGTAGGGACCTCAATTTTGTAGTTTAATTTGCAAGTTCCTTATCAGTTGTTGGCAGAGGATGTTGGAGGAAAATCGGAGAAGAAAGAGGTATGAATTAGGTGGGGTCCATATTGATTTTAGAGAGAAAAAAAAAGATAGCTAATTTTAAAGAGATTCACGCGCTCAGATATGAGTGTAACACACAAATTTTGCTAATGTCAGTGCGAGGGGTTTAAGAGATACAGTTCTTCCAAGCAAAGGTGTCTGTCTAGTCATATGCCAAGTTAAGGTGTTCAAATAATCGTTGGGGACAACTTAAGGAGGCGCTTTATGTATTTCGCCTTTTTTTTATAATAGAGTTTAGGGCAGGGTAAACTAGCAAATGATCAACAGTCGACCATCTTCATAGATTAGATAGTGTTGAGTTTCCTCCTTTTGGCTGCTGCTTCAGTAATTCCCCATTGTTACATCTACATACTTGCTCCTTTATACCCCCAATCCCAGCCCAAACCCACAGGGCTTGAAGCTTCGTCACTAGTGATAGCGTATCTGCAATATTGCCTTAACGGAACATCGTCTTAAAAAGCATAGAAAATAGTCCTTATAAATATATATTACACATTTAATAATTTGCGGTAAGAACTGGTGTAGCATTGTATTAAAATCTTTTAGCTTAATGTCCTCTTTGGAGGAGAGTTATTTATGCTAATAAAATTGTAAAAATTGTACAGGTCGCCCCTATTTAAGTTGTACTCACTTTTTTAATTTTTTTTTAACTTGTACCCACTATTTAAACAACTTCAGACTTTTTCCTCTTTCTTCTTCTTCTTGTTTTTCTTCTTCTTCTTCTTCGGGTAATAGTGATTTTATATGGTGTTTGTGAACATATTTTAAGGTAGTTTATGACGTGTTTACTGTGTTGACTTGTTGTGGCGCTTTATTTTTTATTATTGCTAAATTTTTTTTCTTTCTTAATTGCATAATTGGTTCATTAGATTTATTGTTGTTTTGACAAATTGATGATTGGGGCTTGTTCTTGATGATATTTGGAGGTTATGTTTAGAATTTGAGTTCATTTGGAGTAGATTTAGGTAAGGTTGTCCAACAGGATGTGTGGTGGGGGGGGGGGGGGGGATAATTACATATTATCATACTAATATTTGCGGGGTGGCGGGACAGGATGTTAACGGGCCAGCCCACGGGACAAAATGGGCAGCCCGTCCCATCTCATGTCCCGTTTAATATGGGCCCAGTCCCGTTTAATAGTGGGCCGGGCCGGGACACAGCCGACCCTTCCCGTTGGACAACCCTAGATTTAGCTATTAAATTGTATATTTAAAATTCGAAGAACAAATTTCTATTTCTGGGCGATTTGCACTTCAGTCCTATTTGGCCTGAAGTGCATGAAAACATTGGTTGCACTTCGGACCTTTTGGACTTAAGTGCAGCTGAAGTGCAAATTTTTTTACTTCAGACTAATTTTTTTTTTAATTTCAAACCCGATAAGTCTGAAGCTGATCGTAAAGTGGGAAGGCTTGCAATTTTTTTTGCAAAGTGGGTATAGGTTCAATTGTAACCCCATCTGGGTATAAATACAAAAGCCCCCTAATAATCCCTAATGACCCAAAGAAACTATGAAAGTTTCAAACATAATCAGTTGACCTATTGAATTTTGTAAATTTGAGAAAAGCTGTACCTCTTGATGAGATTGATAATCCTAAATACAAAATTGACTTTACCTGTATGAAATTACTGATTGTTGGTCGTTCAAATAATTTGCTATTAATAGAAGGTAAGAATATTTAGAATCTATAATTGACACATTTTTAGAGGAATAGAGATTTTTTCTTTTCTATACCATATATGAAACCTTATTATCAAAAATGTGCATAGTTTCTAATTTACCGTCCTGTTTCGAGATTTTTTCTTTCCTATACCATATATGAAACCTTATTACCAAAAATGTGCATAGTTTCTAATTTACCCGCCCTGTCCACATTTTTTCTACAGTTATTATACCAATCATTAAATACTAATTAATAGTAGTTGAATCTTCCTAATTTGTCGAGCTAAAATTGAGGAACAGAATATTCTAAAAAGATTTGGCGTAAATCAGATCAAATCATATTCTTCCAAATATTCCTATTTAGGCGCGCTACAATTATGGAAGTAAATATTCTTTCAGATATTTTCCACCATTGATAGCCATTAAAAAGCTTGAAAGCTTTGAATTCAAATTTGGGTTTTCAAAAATCATTATTTGTTTGAATTGGGTGTTGTTGAAAATAATCGGGAATATGATTTGGAGTTTATATCTCAATTTTGAGGGGTTTTGGTGAAGATTAGACTTGGTTTTGACTGAAATTCAGATTGAAACTCGAAGAAGAAGAAGAAGAAGAAGAAGATATATTGCAGAAATTGTAGATAAATTGTATATTATTTGTATTCTGATTGTAGATGCTTTATTTTCTGTTTTCACAAATAAAAAACGGCTAAAACTTCTACAAATCTTCTGAAAAAACGTAATTATGTCAAAGTTCACAATTATGCTACAATTGAAATGAGAATTGGGATATTAAAATTCAATGTATCCAATTTGTAGATAAATTGTAGATTATTTGTATTCTGATTGTAGATGCATTATTTTCTGTTTTCACAAATCCAAAACGACTAAAACTTCTACAAAATCTTCTGCAAAAAACAGTCTACAATTTATCTACAATTTATCTACGATTTCTGCAATATGTCTTCTTCTTCTTCTTCTTCTTCTTCTTCGAGTTTCAATCTGAATTTCAGTCAAAACCAAGTCTAATCTTCACCAAAACCCCTCAAAATTGAGATATAAACTCCAAAACATATTCCCAATTATTTTCAACAACACCCAATCAAAATAAATAATGATTTTTGAAAATCCAAATTTGAATTCAAAGCTTCAAAGCTTTTTAATGGCTGTCAATGGTGGAATTGCTGCTCTCTTGTCTCTTTGAAGGTTTGTTCTTCTTCATTGAGAAAATTTGAAGCTGAAGGTAAATGTGTGTATGAACTTTGAAGATTTGACTTCAATTTTGATGAACTTTGTTATTCTTCATTGATGAACTTCAACTGGAGTAAAATGGGGAACTAACTTTGTTGAAGGGTTTCTTCAATTTTCTGTGAATTTAGAGGGAGAATTTGGTTTCAGAAGATGGAAAATGGTAAAAGGAACGTGGGTATGGGTAAAACGTGGGTGGGACTGAGGGGTTAGGAGAGAGAAACGTGCAGATTCCTTTAATTAAGGAGTAAAAAATGTACCATTAATTATACCCTTAATTAATTATGGTATAGAATTGATAATTTGGTATACTAAGTATAATTAAGTCAAACCTTAAACATTAAGGGTAATAAGATTTCCTATGTGACATAGGAATGTAAAAATCTCTTTTCATAAACTTGGCAAAGGACACGGGCAGGCCACTTATAACATTTAGGACCCTGATTCGGGGCTCAGTCTGGGCCCGATGCTTCTAAGGGGTCAGTTAAAAGCAACTGGGCCATTAACCTCTCAAAGTGGGCCGGTCCCTGGACGTGAGGCTAAATTTCCAGAAGAGCAGCATCTCTCAAACACAATCTATGCAAAATATGACACCTTTTGGATTAGTCTTTAACTTTTGACCCCTGCTTAGCCCATAGACAAAACTTTAAGGTCAAAGGTTAAAAGTGTTGCCCATGGGACAAGCAAGAGGCAACACTTGTTAAACTTGAAGTTCTGCCCATTGGGCAAGGGAGAATTAAAATTCAAGACCATCCATTTTGAGGGCTATTTGTGTACTTACCCCAATCTACGGTTGGTGAGGAATTAACTACTGGTTCAAGCAAGACCAATCTCTGGAAGAAAGTGACATAGTTCTCTGGTGAGTTCTTTTATAGCAGATCCCATATTTGTTGGACAAAACCAATTTCTGAAGTCCAAATGGTACAAATCGTGGGTTGTTATTGTGATAGATAGTTCTTTTCGAAAATGCTGGATACGCTAGAGAATTGCATGTGTGAGCACCTGATTTTTGCCTGACTAGAAATACTCCTACAAAATTAAAAATAGATTTTTTAAAATTATTTTCATTTTTATAGATGTCTTGTTAATTGTTTTGCATTTAGTTGTATTTTTGTGCACATTTTATATTTTTAAAATCATGGAAAATACCCTAAAAATATTTAAAATTTAAGCATTGCATTTTAAGTTGTTATTTGCATTTTTAAGGTTAAGACGTTAATTAATTGTTATTAAAACAAAAGTCACAAAAATTAATATTCATTTTTACATTTTAGCTTTTAGTGTTAAATTAGTAATTTTGAATTAATTATGTAAATAATATAAATGGATAATTAGCTTAATTTTACAATTTAGAATGATTTAGGACTTAATTTAGGGCTTTATTTAATTTAATTAGATATTAAATCAAAGAAGAGAAAGAAAAACAAATAAAAAGAAAATGGGTTTTTGTTTCTTTTAAACCGGACTGGGCCAGTGAACAAACCAAGCCCAATCCCAAAATTCAATTCAAAAATACCCAGCTCAATCCCCAAATACACGGTCCAAATCACCCAAGCCCAATACCCAAACCGGTCCAGCCCTTCACTAACCCAAACGACAACGTCTTGGTGCCAATCAATCTCAGCCATTGAACTTCACAAGATCCAATGGCTCGGAACTCCCTCCCCTTTTAACATATATATGTCCTGACCCTCCCCTACCCCCCTCATTTCAAAACCCTCACTCTCTATCTCTCTCTCTCAGCCGCCCCCAAAAACCTAGCCACTCTAACACCCCCGTCCCAAAACCTAGCCGCCTCTCCACCCTCCGCCTAGAGCCGTCGCCGGAAATCGCCTACGGCGGCGGCAAAACCTAAAACCACCCCAAATCCACCCCATTCTCTCTCCCACTCTTCCTAAACTCTACCTCACCTATCAAACCCCAAAAAACACCATGAAAACCGTTAGGTTTTAAACCTAGAAAGATCCAGAAACCTTAGCTCCACCCTAGCCCCGTCGCCGGAAATCGCCTACAGCGACGATGGACCTCCAAAATCCCTCAAACTCACCCCATACACTCTCCTCACCTCCTTGAACCTGATCTGACCAACTAAATCTCCGAAAACCCCACCACAATCCCTAAATCTTAAATCTAAAAATCCTGAAACCCTAGAGCCGCCGCCGAAAATCGCCTATGGCGGCGGCAAATTCCTAAACCTACCTAAACTCATACCCCACAACTACCACACCCCCTAGAACCCCAATCTACCCATAGATCCTAAAAATACCCTACTGAGAATTCCAAATCTTAGATATGAGATTTTCAAAAACCCTAAAATCAATCTAGTCCGTATAATAATCCTCGTGCCAATATCTCCCATCAGGGATCTCAAATCCCAGATGGGTGTATTGGCATGAGGGTTTTTAACGGCTGGATATTTTTTTTTCAAAACTTTTCTTAGTTTGTGTAATAATCCTCGCGTCAGGATCTCTCACCCGGGATCTCAGATTCCAGGAGAGTGTCTTGGCACGAGGGTTTTTAACAACTAGATCTTTTTCTAAAAGTAGTTGTTTAATTTCCTTTTCTGTTTTTATTATTAATTTTATGTTTATTTCCTTTCTTTTCCCAGTAATACTGCTTTATTTTTGTTTCATGTTATTTTATTTAAATTATTTAAGTAGAATTTTTGTTGTTTTGTTTATTCACTGTTTTCATTTAGTAGTTGTTTAAGAACTGGGCCTCACTGAAGTGGCTTGTTCCATTTGGCTCATAGATTGGGTATGTTTGATAGCCATGCCCATAACTTTGCTAAAAGCTTAAGAGCCCAAGATCCTTAGGCCAAGAGTCACCTGACTCAGGCGCAAAACCAGTCTGGTTCTAAGGCAATTCCAAGACCCTTTAGGATCAATTTTGGAAATTTTAATTCTAAAATCTTTCAGAAATTGCTGGAAACTTCTAGAATAGGGACAACTGTCCCAATGCTGAGTAGGAAGGATAGGGACAAGATCCCAAAATATCCAGAAATTAGACAGTTGTCCCTTTTCTGAGATAAGAGAGTACTAGAAATTGGACAGCTATCCATTTCTGCTGAAGAAAAGATGCTTTTTCCCTGATTTAGAGATGATGGCATATTCCTTTTTTGTACCTTAACCCTTATCCCTTTCACTCCCTCACTCTATATAAACACTCTTTTTCTTCATTATAGATACACACACATTTTTTTTTATATAGACCTGAATAGATCTTGAATACATACTTAAAGATCTGAAAATCCCGCTTTTAAGTTCTTTGCCTTTCAATTTTCAAAACTTTTGAAAAACTAGTATTGGTATTTCAGAAACAAAAACCAAAAAAAAATTAGATTACTTTCCTACTAGTTTGGTCAAGCTGGGACTAGGAATTCTTGGGTATTCTACTTGATTTCCTGCTGCTGTTTACTCAAGTTTCAGAGACCTATTTTCTTTATCTAATTGTTTGCTTGCTGTTATCAAGGTAATCGTTTTAACAATGTAAAGTTTAACTTTGTAATATCATGGATATGACTCTGCTTGATTATCAAAAATCTGTGTTTTGTTTGAATATTGCATGAATCATGTTGGTTGTTTGGTTGGAAATTATGTGTAAATTCATGCAGAGTTAATTATTTACACCGTTTTATGCAATTTCAGTTATATTAGCTTTAATGTTAAAGTGTTCTGAAAATTACAAAATCTGTTTAAGGTTTCATGTATTCATAAGATCTGTACGTACGTAATAGTAAAAACGAGAAAATCATTTTTGTTCAAGTAGTAATAGGCAGATTTGTCATCACTGTCCATGTTAGTAAGATGTAATAATTCAGCTTTGTTTTTATAACATATTCTCTTATGCAATGCGCTAGTTTAATTAGTAGCTTTACTATATCGTTTAGAACAATTAAATATAGCAATTCCGATTCTTTATGTTTTCAGAACTATGAAAAGTTGGGTTTTACGAACAAGCTTAACAGCAATCAGGGTACATTTCCAGGCCAAATTAATTGGGTCTATGAGATTGTACTCTGGGTTTGGCTAATAAATCAAATTGATAATCCAATTAAAAGTATTTATTTTTAAAGTTTTAAATACACAGTGAGTTTTAAATTTATCACTTTAATATAAGTTAATATAAAAATAGAAGATTTAGGCAATCAGTAAGAAAAATTATCCAAAATTTAACCAGAATTGTAATTTATTTTATTCGTCCCAAACCCCTTTAGTTTTCTGTTTTAAAAGATACATGAAAATATAGGTAGAATCTTATAATTGCTGTTACAATTTTTAATCTAAAACTCATCTATATTGGGCTAGAGTCACTTGGACTTATCATTATCAGGCCCAAATCTTCCTGAATTAATTTCGTTTAGTTGATTAAATGTTTGATAACATTGTATTAGGACAGAGTTATTTGGACTCCATGATCACTAGGCCCAAACCGTTTTGACTAAATTCATTTAGCTGCTTTTTAATATGCATTAGGGCCAGAATCAATTAGACTCAATCAGGACCAAATTCTTTTCAAATTGAATTCATTAGCTAGACCCAGTAACTGATAATATATGTCATGGGCTAGAGTTCATTTGGACTCAGTCCTTGTCCGACCCCAAACTTTTAAATCTGGGCCTGTTTGGCAGTTAATACATAAGTTGCCCCATTTAATTCAAATAGATGTCTCACATATTATTGGGCCCTTACACCTAGTTACATGCATAGGATACTTAGCCTAGAGACATAATCATAACTTTAGGTACACTTTAAAATGCACTAACTATTACAATTATGTACACGCATGCTTGACATAATTGTGATGCCAAAAATAAACCAAGGTATACGTTCGCGTGACCATGGTCAAACCTTCTTAGTAAATAAAACGCCTTAATCAAATATTCGTAGAAGTGCTTTAGGCGCGGTTTTTTAAATTACTATCATGATTGCGATCTTTTTTTTTTTTTAATTCAAAGTACGTGTTCGCGCGACTTTGACCAAACCTTTTTCTTAAATAAACTAAGTGTTGTGAATTGTGCACACGTACGCGTGACATGATTCTTGACGCACCATACTAAAACGAGTATACGTACGCGTAACTCGCCTTAAGTTATTTCTTTAAATACGGGTTATCAAGTGATAAGTAGCGGTAAAAGGTAAAATAAACATAGGTCCTAAAATGAGTAATTAGATAAAATAAGCCAAGTATAAATTGCTAAGCGACCATGCTAAAACCACGGAACCCGGGAATGCCTAACACCTTCTACCGGGTTAACAGAATTCCTTACCTAGTTTTTTCTGGTTTCGCAGACTTTAAATGAAGTCAAATTTCCTCGATTTGGGATTTAAAATAAATCGGTGACTTGGGACACCATATAATTATCCCAAGTGACGACTTTGAATTAAACAAATAATTCCATTTCGATTGATGTCACTTAAATTGGAAAAACTCCCTGTCCTCTCGGGAAAAAGGAGGTGTGACAGCCTGTTTAAAGAGACCTTATCCATGTGCAGTAACACATTGGACACTTACTGAGAAAAGGTAAATTTAGCAGCATAACTTTTTGATTCATCTGTTGTGAAGATTCATATGTCTGAATTCGTATATGATGTTTGCTTTATTGAAAAAACTGCGAAACCGAAAAAATCACTCTCTTTCAATACTGTTTTAACCTAAATATTATCCAGTCCTTGTCTTTGTTTTCACTAATGTCGTACCCTATGCAGAGGCGTATCCAGCTTGGGAGATATGGGTTCACGTGAATCCATACTTCTCTCCCTAAATCATATATAATAATGTGTTATTTCTTTAAAATTACTTAAATATATGCGTGTGAATTCATGCTCAAAGACTCTTATGGTGTAACTATTATTGGGTGCACCTTTAAAAGTGAAATTAGCGGTTCAAATCCTACTCCGAATGGTCTTATTTTCAGCATGGAGTATAAATATATGTGAAACTTACTAAAATTTCAAAAAGAATATAATTTTGAACCTTTAATTTCAACAGTGTAGTGGATTCATGGTAAAAGACTAAAGTTATATCCGTCAAATATAAATTCTAGTTGCACCTCTTTACAATAGTGCACCCATCCTCTTGAAATCCTGGATCCGCCTCTTACATTTTCGCAGGTCAAGTCTACTCTAGTAGTAATATTTGACATTCTATTAAATTCGTTTATGGTCAATGACGTCCAGCTAACGTGATTAAGTTTGTGTCCTTTTCGTAAAGGGGTTGACGAAGACTCATGTTTTCGATTTTCCGTGATAGTTTGAAACAACAAGACAAGTAGATGAGGTGTTTAAAATTGAAAGAAATCAAGTGGCTATATAATAACAAAAGTTCCTTGATATTACTCGAGCATTTCAAACTAGTATAATAAATGCTCCCCAGCACGTAAGCTATATTTAGTTAGAGAGTTGTGGCCAATCAAACGTATGTTGTGTCAGTCTAACAAAGAATTTTCTCAAGTAAACTGGATGGAACCGGAGGGAGTACATAATGTTCTAATTAGTTTGGTTTCAGCGTAAATACGTGTGTCGATAAGTTTTCTTTTGTTCTTGCCACAGGAATTTTTCCTAAAGCGATATACCCCGTACCAAACTTTATCACGATACCTATTTTATTCATTGACCTATTGACGATTAAACAACTCCGTCAAGATATGTTAATTAATCTCCTTTAAATCCTTAAAATTCCCATTATTTTTCTGTGGAAAAGAAGGTATGTCAGCTGGTCTCCCAGTTATTATACTACTACTACTATAATATTAAAATTCAGCTGCTAGTTCTGTATTTTATCCCTCTCGTCCCCTCCCTCAAACCCCTTTACCAATTCAAAGAACTCAATTTTGATGGCGGAAGAAGAGAAATCAGTACAAGAAGAGCTTTCACTTCCGATTCTACTAGCTGACAGAGTCATTAAATCAGCCCAAGAAGCTGAATCATCCAAAGTGGAATGTGCCGAACTGGCTCGTCACGCTACTCAGCTCAGCCAATTCCTCCGAGCCACTGTTCGCCTTACCAGTTCTTCACAATCTCAGTCCCTCTACGACCGGCCCATCCGCCGTATAACTTCCGAAGTTACCAAAACTCTGGACCGGGCACTTACTCTTGTTCGCAAGTGCCGTCACAAGCCCAATCTCCTCCGTCATGTTCTCGCCATCACTTCTACTGCAGATTTCCGGAAAGTCTCTACCCTTCTAGAAAATTCCACGGCCGATGTCACGTGGCTGCTCTCCATTTTCGATCCGGATGCGGGCCCCACTCTTTCACTTCCACCGATTGCTAGTAACGATCCTATAATGGCTTGGGTTTGGTCTTACATAGCTACTGTTCAAATGGGTAATCTCCAGTACCGAATTGACGCTGCTCAGGAATTAGCTAACTTAGCTCGCGATAATGACCGCAACAAGAAAATGATTGTGGAAGAAAACGGAATTCCGCCTCTGCTGAAGCTACTGAAAGAAAGCAGTTCAGCAGAAGCACAAATTGCTGCGGCTACTGCTTTGTACAACTTGGCTGATGATGAGGAAAGGGTAAGGGCGATAGCGAATGATCTCGGTGTTCAAATTGTTGTAAAGATGCTCGCTGAAGCGCCCATGAGAGTTCAAATTCACATTGCGAATTTGGTCTCAAGAATGGCTGATTTGGACGCGTACACGCAGGAAGAATTTGGGAGAGAGAATATAACTAGGCCGTTGGTAACCCTTTTAGGAATGGATGTAGTTTTGGATGATAACAGGGAATCGCAGCCACATAAGACGCCTAGTTTACATTCTTTAGTTCAAATAAATAAAGAGATGGCTCGGAATAATTTTAGTTTTCATTCTAATTCTATGGATGGGAGTAGTAGGGGCGGACATTATGGTAATAAGAAAGAGAAAGATAGAGAATTGGAGCCCCCTGAGGTGAAAGCTAGGCTTAAGGTCAGCTGTGCAATGGCATCGTGGAAATTGGCTAAAGGTAGTTTGTTAAATAGCAGGAAGATTACTGAGACTAAGGCTTTGCTTTGTTTGGCAAAGATTATTGAGAAGGAGAAGGGGGATTTGCAGATCAATTGTTTGATGACAGTGATGGAATTGGCTGCAGTGGCAGAGTCTAATGCTGAACTTAGACGAGTGGCGTTCAAGCCTACTTCACCGGCTGGAAAGGCGGTTATTGATCAGCTATTGAGGTTGATAAATGAGGAAACCAGCGCCCCATTGGTGATTCCGGCTATTAAGGCAATTGGGTGTTTGGCTAGGACATTTCCTGCAAAAGACACACGAATCATTGAGCATATAGTGGTTAAACTTGGGCATAGAAATACTGATGTAGCTGTGGAAGCATGTATTGCTTTGGAGAAATTCACATGTCCGGACAATTTTAATCGCGTGGAGCATTCAAAGGCAATTGTTGAATTTGATGGAGTACCAAAGCTGATGAATTTGCTGAGGAGCAATGACCGAGGCCAAGTACACGAGCTTCTATTGCTCTGCTACCTTGCTTTACATGTCGGTAACAGTAAGGCCCTTGAGCAAGCAAGAGCATTAAGCTTCCTTGAGGGAGCTGCTCGTCATGTAGTTTCCCAGCGTCCTGATTTGAAGGATTTGTTTGCCAAAGCGATCCACCATCTTGCACTTTATCAAGCTGGAGGTCATACACAGAGACAAGTTTAATGCTTCATCGTTGGGATTCCTATCCAACGAGAACGTCCATGCTTCTCGAATAATCAGGTTTGAAGCACTGTCCTGGCAAAAGTCCTATTTATTATTCCTGCAGAATTTTCAGCTTCTACATTTGAAGGTTGCTATGTGAAACTGATGTGCATTGTACAGATCAGGAATTATCACACCTACACAAATGTTACATTGTTTATTAAAGGTTGTCTACAGTCTCGATGGTCACTTAGGTTAACTTGCTGATTGTGCTTTACTGAGATATTAGAAGAACCAAAATAATTCTTGGTTGCCACTAAAACAGTTCTCTCCCACACCAATGTGATGGAGAGATGCATCATGCGAACTATTACCGATCAGTTCCCTCCTACTCCTATGGATATTTAAGGGAATCACAGTTCTCGAATAAATCTAAGCCATTAATGGAGGTTCAATATCATCATTCTAGTGCTCTAATTATCTCCAGGCCAAATATGTAAAGTTTCTGGCAGATGGTAACATGTTTTTGGCCATCAGCTTTCTTTTGCCGTCGCACTTTTAATTTGGTATTGCAGAGTCCTAATTTGACGTGAAATAACTTCTTGCATGTATTATCTCAATACCTGGTAAGCTATCTTTAGAGGATGTAACAGTGGACAATTCCATCGTAAGGGTGCAATCCATTCGTTTATAACATTTAGATTAGACCTTCAGCAGCTTGATTAGTATATGTATAAGTCAACACTATTTGTCTCTCCAGGGAAAATTCAGTGGGGGTAATGATAAACTCCTAGTGAAAACATAATAACACAAGAACAGTTGTAGAATAAATGAAAAATTAGTTAACAATTTTAACTTTATGCATCTATCCTGTTGTGAATCATTCTTTGGTAGGGGAATTGTCGCACGATGTATACCAGGTAGAGAGCCTGCTTCTTCACATATCTTCATGGTTTCAAATCCTAGGGTTGCATTGAGCAGAGAGAGCGTTGATTCTATGTGATAAATGATAGTATTTGACATCTATTTGGAAGAAGTGTATTATCAGAATAAGGGTGTCAACAGCATGCAGAATCAAAGCTATTTTGTGCGGAGTAATAATGTTCATATGTTTTACCACTTTTTAAGGCAAGATTATATATGCAGTAAAGCATACCTATTAATATTGGTCAATTATGCAACCAAGGATGTGGCGTAAAGGTCAATGAAGTGGGTGAAAACCATGAGGTCTCAGGTTCAAATCCCAACAGTACCAAAAATACTGGTGATTTCTTCCGATTTGTCCAAGCCTTGTTACCCTGGTACCTTTTGCTGGTGGGAGGTAGCAGGTATCCCGTGAAATTAGATGAGATACGCGCAAGTTGGACCGTACACCACAGTTATAAAAAATAAATTGGTCAATTATTAGGAGGCGGAAAGAAAATAAATTTCCCGAAAAGGCCCCTCGAATTAGAGAGACAACTAACAAGAAGTACGATAACTACTAGAAATACACATTCTAGCATAGATGGGAAATGCAACATGTGCCATTACACATTTGAATTTGCCATACTTGTGTGCATACAAGTCGATCTATGGACGAAATAAGGATTAAATATGGTCCATTGAGAGGATCCGCAGCAATGTCCAGCTTTTGCACAAAACAAACTTGTGGCACGAAAATAGCCTATTTGTGCAAATCACCCATCCCATCACTTTACACCCCCCCCCCCCCACGAGAACCAGGCTGGAAATGATAATCCCTACGGAATAACGGAAAGATAGTTGGCTGCCATCCTAGACACCGTCTTATTGGCCCATAGAAATTATCTAAACCGAGCGGATCAACCTTTCTTCTTCTTGCTCAAGCAGATGCCGAACCTCATTATTTAGCGGCTCTCCGAAGTCAGAGAGATGGGTGGGGGCCTTTCTGATAGGCGGGACAAAGCGCTTTCAATGCTGATGAAAGAAGGGGAAATGCCCCTCACATAATGTGTTAAGGTCTATTCTAACTTCATTTGCAAATTGAACCTTTGGTCTGGGAAATTTTCTGTTCACGCTTTTATGATACTCCATTACAATCCACACGAGCGCAGAAAATATTAAAACAGAATAGAAAAGACTCGCTACATATCCTATGTTTATAGCACCTTTGTATATTTATCTTTTATCTGATATATTGGAAAGAAGAAAGTGGGAAAGCAAGAAAAAAAAAAGGATAATAACAAATCGAGTTTACAATTTAAATTTGCTGGAAAACATCTAGAGTCGCCCCATTTAACTCTTCAGTTAAGGAACTCAATGGATTATTCATGAAATCTCCTGAACTGTGACCATAGAACTCTCTTTCTTGCCTTGGACTTGACTTCAATTCTTCATTCTTGATCGAAATGTATGGATACTGAAACAGAGATCCAATTTTGTTCTCAACTTCCCACGACAACTCGTCACTATTTTCCAACATTCTTGTCATCTGAATTTCAGCTGTATTCTGATATCTACATACATTTGAACTGTTACTTGAACTCATTCTTGAAGTTGAGCTACTAGCAAAATCAGTTTCTGTGATCTGTCCATGCTCTAATTTTGTTATACTTGTCTCTGAACAAAACCCATAAGTTGGATTTCCGTCGAATTCGCTCTGACGATGATCATTAGGTCTCATATTTTGCTGGTATTGAGCTAATATTTCTGAATTATACCCACTCGGATTCGGATTCGGATTCACATTGGCTTGGAATTCATGAATAAACAAAAGATCAAATACCTGTTTACTTACAAATTCGTCTTTTGAAGCTTCTGCTAATTGTCCATTTACCTCACTGTTAAAACTTCTACTATTAGTCAGGTGAAATGGTTGGTCCATTAATCCAGCTGAAGGTATCTGCAACATTGAGGTGTTATTTGTACAATTCTCTTCATCCTTTACTTGATTCTCACTTAGTGGCTTGTGAGTATTTGGATCAATCCCCTGCTTTATTAGTTTCTTTTTCAAACTCGAATTCCAGAAATTCTTTATTTCATTATCTGTTCTCCCTGGTAATTGTGCAGCAATTTGTGCCCACCTGTCATATAGCTAAATAATTAATTAAGTATTAAACTACCAAAAAGATGAAAAATGAGAAGATGAATAACCTATTCCCGAGAACTTGATGGAGGCTAATAATCCTATCTTCTTCATCATGCGAGAACATTCCTCTTTTAAGATCAGGCCTCAAGTAATTTATCCATCTCAATCTGCAACTCTTTCCACATCTTTGCAGGCCTGCAACATTTCACAGCATAAGGAAAATGTCATTAATTGGCATAGAGCAGAAAAAGCATCTCTACGCAAGGTCCGGTAAAGGTTCGCACCCCGAGGGGTGTAGGCAGCTTCCTGATGCATCAGGTCAGAAAAAGCATCTCTACGCAAGGTCCGGTAAAGGTTCGCACCCCGAGGGGTGTAGGCAGCTTCCTGGTGCATCAGGGGCTGATTCTAGTGATTGAACCGTGACCTATAGGTCACATAGAAACAACTTTACCGTTGGTTCAGAAAAAGGAAAACAGTAAAAACGTTTTTATTAATTACCAGCCAGCTTAGGGACAGAACTCCAGGAGCCAACACCAAATTTGGTGATATAATTACACAGTTTCTCATCTTCTTCTGGTGACCATAATCCTTTCCTTAGCTTCTGCTTCACACAACAAGAATAGCGCCCCATTTATTTGACTGTTGCCGCCTTAGAGTATTTCTGCACCTAGCTTTTAACACTGACTACTTGTCTTATAGCTGAAAATTTCAGGTATGGAATCGAGATTATAAAGTCATCAGCATTAATATTTGAGAGGAAAATATCAAAGATAATCTATAATTCGAAAGAAGTCTAGAGAAAAATCATACTTAGACCTCGAGAGAGAGAGAGAGAGAGAGAGAGAGAGAGAGAGGCAATAAAGTGGTTTTGAAGCAAATTTTGGTGCTGCTTTTGAATTGGACTGGATTGATTTTTAAGATATCTCTAGATTCTACAAAGTTGCAGAAAAGAAAAAACGAATAAATATAAGATAGAAAGGAGAAGTCCATAAATGTGCTGTTAAGAGTAAGAATACAGTTAAGTGTACTCAATTTTAGCTCTACATTCGCAATTATACAGTATGATTGAGTTTATGTAGTGTTAGTTGCATCATTTTCCTTACAAATAATCGTTTAGACAGATGTTGCAATTTGATAAGAGGCTATTGGGACCCTTCATTTACTAATAAGCATCATCAGTTTAATTTGTAGCTATATGCCTATATCTTGTAACCTCAAATTCAGCACCATCGTCATCAGAGATTGAACCATTTTTTCTTGTTTTGTTTGTTAGTCACTGTCTAATAAAGATTGAATTAGTGTTAATGTCAATATAACTGACCAAGTTTGAACGATTCGAACTATATTTTTGCACATTGTATTCAATTTTCTTGGAACAATGGTAAAGTTGTCTCCGGGTGACTTATAGGTCACAGGTTCGAGTCGTGGAATCAGCCATTGACGCTTGCATCAGGATAGGTTACATACATCACACCACTTGACGTGCAACCCTTTCTCGAACTCTACATGAACACAGAATACTTCGCGCTTCGGGTTTTCCTATATCCAATTTCCAGGACCATTTCTTAGATATCCATAAAAGATCACTACTTGGAAAAACAAGCAAGATGGTATAAAAGGAAAATTGAATACACCTGAGAAGACATTTTGGCATTTTTATATTCTGGGGTAAAATTAAAAAGAAATAGTTTGAAGCTCGACCGACACAAAGATTTCAGAGAAGTGTAGGGTCCAACATATAAATTTGACTCTTACGAAAACTCAAAAAAGATTAAAACTTGGAAAGGGGTTACCTTTTAAAGATGTGAGATTTAGTTTTGGATTTTACTTATAAAATGAACATTTTCTTGTAGGGTAAAGAAGAAATATGAAAACTACGTATCGGAAATTTATTTGGAAATGTTCGTAGCGTATTGTTTTCCATGCAATGTCATTCTCCAACATATTATTTTTCAAGATTCGTTATCAGTACTTCAATATACACGGCATACACATACCTTAGGAAATTTATGTCATTTTCAAAAGATTTTTAATGAGACAATACACAAGTGGCAGTATACATAATTTATGTAGTTTGTCCAGAATTGTCAATTACTTATTTTTTTCAAGTAGCGAAACATAAATAAATTGCTTTCACGTCCACCTGTATACAATTCAAGGAACAGTTTCACCAAAATCATACGTGATAATAGTTTATAACATTATTGTTTTGGCCCTACGTTTGAAATAATCGTTAGTATAATTTGTAAGTCTTTTTATATAGAAAGAGTAGTCTTCTTCTTATCTTAGCGAAAAATATTAGTGTCATCAATGAACACAACTAGTTCCTCTAATAATCATTTTGTACCATATCAGTATTTTACATTCAATTTAAGGTCTAAATTATCTAAGAGAGAAGGAAGGAGAAGAAGGGGATAAATCCTTTTTTTGTGGAATGCTTTCAGAATTTAAATAAACATTTAAAAAGTTTTAGAAGTCTATTTAAAGTATTATTAGGAGAAAAACATTGAAGGGTCGTATTGAGTAACAATATTAAAAAGTCCAAAAATCCTTTAATATTTTTTAACCTAGACTTGTAGTAAAAATGCACCTCGGAGTTTTGTGTGTTTGAGTCATGAATTTATCGAATTGAACCAATGCCATATATGGAATAGCTATAACTCATGGCAAGACTTGAAAAATAAATATGGGGAATAAATGGTTAAAAGGAGTAAACTAAACCATGAATTACTACTAAAGTTTGTTGACATTGATGGAATACCTTTATCCTTAACTAAAAATTTTATATTCGTCCTTAGGAATGACTTTATATATATATATATATATATATATATATATATATATATATATATATNATTACCTGCATGTACTAAGAGAGCTCTTATTCATCCTCTTGCCTACTACAAGGGACCCAAACTTGCTTGGGTTCCTAAAACTAACTCTTGATCTCCTTGTGCAGGGAACAGTGAAAGGAAGCAGTCTATTGGCCCAAGTAAATGTTAGTTTTGAAGACTGACAAAGAAACTCATGATGAACCAGGTCCATCACTCAGGTTCACAAAAACAGGCAGATTCGAGCATGTGGGTTGCACGTGAAGGAGATAAGCTTAACTTGGTGTATCTAATATCTCCTGATCGAAAAGGTTGCATAATTGATAAGGAGAAGGAGTCCTTAATCAAAGAGAACACAATTCAAGATAGGGAAGGAGTTAGAAGTTGAAATCAACTAGAACTCTTCCACCAAGGAAGAGTTGCATTAGAATTCTAGTTATTTCCTCATCTACTAACTCTATAAATTGCAGGATGTTCTCACATTACACGTTGCACAAAAACGCAAAAGTTAAACGTGAATTGAGAGCAAAATAGCAAGGCTTTTTGCAAGCAATTCGTGTGTGATTCAAGTGTGCAAACCTGAAGCTACATGAACCAGATTGAAGAACCAGCTCCATAAAGAGTTTTATGTGTCTTTCTTTATTTCTAGTTCAATTGTAGTAGGTGTTTTCATATTGTACCTTTCAGCATTATCTAGAAGCAATTGTAATAGGTATTTTGAGTATTCAAGTTAGAGTTAACTTGAAGTTGTTGTAACAGTTAGAGGCTGGTTGCTACAACGGGATTAGAGGTAATCCTTAGGTTTACAAAGAGTTTTGTAAATGTTGTTTTGGCTCAGTGATTTTAGTGGAAGTTTGGGAAAATCCTACTGAGTAGTAGGTCGTGGTTTTTTCACCTTTTGAGCCAGGTGTTTTCCACGTAAAAATCTCTGTGTTCTTTAGTTTATGTGCTTATTATTCCGCAAACAGTAGTAGTTAGTACACCTAGAAGAACCAGGTTCTTCTAGAGCAAAAATTGGGTACCACACAAATCACCCCCCCTCTTGTGTGGTATTGACGTTAAGAACATCATTTGGTATCAGAGCAGGTTATCCTTGAAGAGGCTAACACCTTAGGAAAAGATCAACATGAGTGCACCACCTAGAAACTGGGAAGGGCAATCCACTGATAGGCCTCCACTCTTTAATGGTTAGTACTATTCTTGGTGGAAGAACAGGATGAGAGATCATATCATAGGAGAGAACTGTTAACTCTGGGACATAGTCACTGATGGTCCCCTGCAAACTATAAAGAAGAATGATGAAGGAGTGGACGTGCCAAAAACAAGAGCTGACTGCACTGCTGAAGATTTGAAGAAGTGGGAAAAGAATTCTAAGGCCAAGAAATGGCTTGTGTGTGGACTGGGTCTAGACGAGTACAGCAGGATTCAAAGTTGTACCACTGCTAAGGAGATATGGGACACTTTACAAGTGGCTCATGAAGGAACTCCTCAAGTAAAGAGATCAAGAGGAACACTGCTATATTCTCAATATGAGAATTTCACCATGAAGGAAGGAGAAACCATCCAGGAGATGTACACAAGGTTCACAACACTAACAAATGAACTTAAGTCTCTTGGAAGGGTTATTCTTGAAGAAGACAAAATTGAGAAGATTTTGACAAGGGTACTGCCAATCTCTTGGGAAAGCAAAATCACAGCTATTCAGGAATCAAAGAACATTGCCACTCTTAAGTTGGATGAGCTAATTGGAAATCTCACTGCCTATGAACTTATAAGGCAAACCATGAAGATGGATGCACCTAAGAAGGAAAGGAGCATGGCATTCAGAATCACTGAAGGTGCTGATCTAGATGAGGATGAAATGACCATGATCACAAAGGATTTTAAGAAGTACCTAATGAGAGAAAATGGTCCTTCAAGAAATGGAAGCTTCAACAAACCAAGGGTTCCTGAAAAACAAACCAATGAGGGGTGCTACAAGTGTGGGAAGACTGATCACCACATCAAAAATTGCCCTCAATGGGAAATTGAATGGAAGAAGGAAAGAGCTGAACGAAGGAACAGGTTCAACCCAAGAAGAACAAAGGATCAACGAAGGCTATGGTTGCTGCCTGGGGAGAAACATCAGATGAGGACTCAGAAGATGAAGCTGAAAATGAACAAGCACTTATGGCCATCAGAGAATCAGATGATGAACAAGAGGTAAGTGTCCTTCATCTTATAATTCAAATTAATTTGAGCTAAAATACTGATAGTGAACACGGGTTAGAAACAGTGTTTTACAAGGCGTGGGCGTAAGGCGAGACGTTTTACATGCCTCAGTGAGGCATAAGCCTCGAGGCTTATGCCTCATGGGTATTTTTTAATATTTCATATAACAATATCATTACAGTAAATATTTTTAAGCATGTAAAATTACATAAAAATTGAAGAAACCTATAAATAAGTTAAAAATATATGTAGATGTGCTCCACCCCCATAAATTAGGAAACTAGCAAACAAGATAAAGAATTAGGAAAGACCATAAATTAGAGTTTCTAGTAATAAAAGAATATCTTGACTTTTAAATTTAATATTTCAGTTCCTTTTTAATATTTTCAAGTAATAAATGTATTTTAAAACATTGGTTAGAAACAAAAGAAGAAATAAACGAAAAAAGAAATAATGGAAGGGATATAGTTGGAGAGCAGGCTGGAGTGGACAAGGGAGGCTGTGCAGATAAATGAAGGAATCAATGATTGGAGCGTCGATAGACGTTAACGTGTCCTCCGACAGTTACACGTCGGATTGACATAAATTCATTTGTCTTTGGAAATTACGTTCACTATTATTATTATTATTATTATTATTATTATTATGCAAATAAAAGTATGGCACTGACGTATACAAGAATACAATTTTCAACTACTTTACTAGTTTTAGATCTAGTACTATAGAATAGTGAACTTAACCATACTATAAGAGAAACTTCAACTGGATTATTTCTGATATATACATGTGTATGTAATCAGTCAAAGTAAAATACTTGAATATAAATATAAGGAATTCCCTTCGAAGTAATTCCTTCTCCGAGTGGCTCAAAATACTTCCTTTGGAATACCTTGCAGATTCTGTTAGATTTATATATATTTTAAAAGGAAAAAAATGAGAAGTAAAAAGCAAGTATTGAAAAGATGTGATATTAAACTTTTATGTGGGGTCCAGAAAACATCTTGGATCACACGTGAAAAACAATGTGTCGGGATGTGAAAGATAAACATCTATTTTATAAAAAGCGAGAAAATCCAGCCTGTTCTGAGGAAGGTTTCTGTCGGGTCATAGTATTCTTTTGAGTCCAATATATAGACTAAAAAATCGTGAAATTTTAGAGACGCTAGAAACTGTCAATTACGACGTTTATTAATAGTTTTGGCAAATTAATTTATTCAAAATTATTTAACATTGTTTTGAAAAAACTAAAAATTAGTATATCTTTTTTGCAAATTCACGTAGTTTTAGTTGATGGAGTGCAAATTTAATGAGATGTTTAAACGAGACAAATGTATTTTAAACAATTGATGGCTAAGGCTATTAAATATTTTCTTAGTTGAAAAAAATTAAATATTTTCTTAAGAGATATAAAGAAACATATGTAATAGTAACCGGAGACAGTATTAATTTTACTTGTTCTTTTTGGTGTCACCCCCTTAATTATTTAGGGCAATTAGAACGGAAGTACCGTTTCTCAAAGAAAGTTATTCTTGTTCATGTGAAAAGATAGTATTTTCAATCGGCAAATTATTTGAATTTTCAGGCAAAAAATTACCTTTTTTCTTTTCTAGAGATACGAGGTTGAGTATATAATTTGAAGAGTTATAAAGTTATATATTACAAATCAATCAATATGGCACAAAACTCCAGCAAATAAAAATACATATAGGACTTTCATATTTCATCATTTGTGTGTCGTGATCAAATAAATTCATGCAATATAGTATCTGTTATTATAATCATATATTCATAGCTGTTATACAGCGAAGACAATCTTGATTTGCTTGGTGACAAGACATGGAACCATGACTGCAGAAAATAATTACAAGTCAAAAAGAATCCACTTTATAATTTGAAAATACTTGTTGCATATCTTATTCAATGTTTAAATTTAACTTTTAAGGTAATTCCCATTTTGTTGTTTCTACTTGTTCTTTAATTTTTTACACTGAGGTGGACCCAAATTTCTTACACTGAGGTGGACCCAACTCTTTTACTAGGGTGATATATATATAAGAAATTTCTATATTCCAGTACTAGTAACGTATGTCAAACATAAAATATATTTCTTTTTTCGGTTAGACTGAAGAAGTTCTCCCAGCATCTGAATTTCAGAAACTTCTATTCCTGCCTCCCGTTGTAATTTTTAGTATGTATAAGATTGTTTACCCGCACAAGGTACAGTTAAATTTGTTACGTGATTTATAGACAAGCAAACTGATTTGATCCAAAAATGATAAAGAAAAACGATAAAAGTAAAAGCTTAGCAATAGAAATTGAAGAATATGACAAGTCTGACTCCGAGCGCAATATCTCCGAGGATAAAAATAAAAGCAATGAACAAGAGCAAATAAAGTTGTTCAATTGAGAGTAAAATACAGCATATGTTTCTTCAAGAATTTCATGTGTTATGATGAGCGCAAAACACAACACAAAATTTATGCTCGCTAGCCAAAGATAGTATAGTATGATTATCATCTGCACATGGATTAAATTTAAGCAATGCTCTAGTAATTCCCCGTTTCACCGCTATTCAGGATGATGAAAACTTGATTGGAATGATTACGAACTACGATTAACTACTAAAATAAAGCAATTGACAATTGAGTAAAAGCACTAGAGATTAGCAGAGTTGATTTCTTATCAATGTGAGAAATAAGAGTTTTGACATGACAGGTGCAAGATTGTTATTCTAGATATGATGCTGTTATATTTCACTCTTGATCAGGTTCTATCGATTCTCACAGATTCAATAGGTGATTAGCTTATACTTCCGATACAGATTCCTCTCTCGATTAAATCTAAATCTTTCAAATAAACTATTGTGAAGTGAAATGAAACTTGCAAGAATCTATTGGTAGGACTGATTTAAGAGAAACTTCTCGCGAGTATTTCTCAATATTAATTTAAACGGTAACTCAAAAAGCTCTCTCGATTACTTCAAAGAATCACCAAAATAAACGAAGGCATACACTTCAATAAGATGTTTCTCTTACGATTAAACACTATAAAGAATAAAATCACTACTATATTAAAGCTCCTCCAATAAATTCAAGCAATTAAACCGTAGTCGAATCCATAAAAAACAACCAAGTCACCAAGTCATGTCAAACCCTAAGGTAAATTACTCCATAATTATGAAGAAAGTCATCACAAATATAATTAAAGAGTGAGAAAGCATCAATCTAACGTTACAATCCAAAATCCCGTATGAATTGATAGAAAGATGATGAAATCCCGTGTCTTATAGCCTCCAATGTTCTCGCAAAGCTTCCAAGGTCAAAAGTCCTCTAAAAATCATACTTTTGGTGTATTTATACCATGTAGGAACGGTCCCGTACGAAACTATCCTATCCAAGACGAAGTAGGAGAAATACTTTGTAAAATTTGCACATGCGCGGCGCATGGCGCATAGCCCCACGCGGTGCGCCTGTGGAGAAGTTCAGGGAGTTGATTTTTACACTATGCAGGAATTTTGCACTAGCACGCCGCGTCCCGCGGCGCATGGCGCGACGCGATAGTATATTATTTTTAGAGTAATCTTTTTTTTTCTCACTTTTTACCTTCCAGACGTGGTCCTCGACCCCCGAACGTGATCTCGACTTAATTTTTTGGGCTTCTACTCAGCCTTCAATGTTCCAAATCATCCATTTTAGCTCTAAACTTGTTTCTACACTTGAAATCACATCCTACACACCATAACACACATAATAAGTATAAAGTATTAGCAATTAGGCTCAAATAAAATCAAAGTGTAGTAACTAGAGTGTAAAATATAGCTAAAAACGTGAGTTCCTAGCCTACCATCAATACCCCACACTTAGACCATTGCTCGTCCTCGAGCAATCAAACTACACTTCAAATATAGACGACTTTTTTCAAGCAACTTCCCTAACTCATCATGCCAAGAATATTTAAAACAGACTAAGCACCCTACCGTAATATCTTAGCCTCAAGACTCGACTTACAAGCGTCACATAGTTTCTTCAAAATCCTGCTCACTTACTCTAATACATAGGCCAAAGATATTACTTTTCCTTCGCAAGTCATGTGCCCTCACACAATCAATAGAGAGTAGTTCCACACACAATAAAGTTCAAGAACAATTAGGAACTCAAGATAGGAGGAATTTACTCACTCTTAGAAATAAAATTCATGTGCCACAGAAACGTACCATAGAATTTCCCATGGTATAATACTCTGCTAATTGAGGTCATTTAGTCAAGGATCAAGTAGGACTTTAATTGGTTGTAACGTAGGTTGCGGGACGGGTATGATACATGTGGATATAGTGACTACACCTACCTAAGCACTTTAATATATATATAAATTAATAATTTAACCCCACACTTATGTTGAACCAAACCCCGACCTTCACATATAATAGTATCAAGCTTCCAATATCTTTAAGCACAAACAAGATGAGAACTACTACTAGTAAGGAACCAATTTTTTTTCTTTTCTAAGTTTTGATTTTTTTCCAAGCAAACTCACATTTTTTTCTTGTTTTAATTCTTTACAAGTGGCTCTCACAATCTTTTCAAGCAATGCACCTTTCTCCTTTTTCAATAGTTCCACTCAAAAATCCGACCATACCTCACTTAGCTTTTACAAGCTCATAACAAAATCAGGTGCTCAAGAGAGGTAGAAAGTTCAAACAGATACTCAATTCAAATAAGGATCAAGCTTGCAGTGTGGTTGCCAAAGAAGTAGGGTTACAGGCTCAAAAGGGCCAACTAGGATACACAACAATCAGGCGGGTCATAAACATTTAATTGGCTCAACAAAGAAATGCCTATATCACTTCCTATACTCAACAAAACTGCTATTTTGCTTTGCAAACATATGGGGCAAGTTCTAGACATCAACTGGCATGCGCAGGATATCAACAAAATCTTACACACTCGTTGGCACATAGCTCACTTAGGATCGAATCTATCCCGACTCTCATGTCAAAGCAATTAAGCACATCAAATAAAATATTTTACGACACTTATATATGACTCAAGAACTGATCCTAGGCATCACAACTAAGGAACTCACTACTCTCAAGGCGTAACAAAGTCAAGAAAAGTCATCGCCATTTAATACCAAAGTACAAGACTTCACTATTCCTAATAAAAGAAAAACTAACTATATTTGGTTCGAATAGAACCCTTGGATAAGAACCGTGGAAAAAAAAAAAAATCAAAGAAAAGTTGTTACACTACCTAGGAAAAACAAAATATATTTTTTCTTCGACTTTGATCTCTCAAGAAGACAGTCAAGAAATCCATCGTCGGGAAAAGTCAGATTTTTTTCCAAACAAAACACATGAAAACGAACATACATGTACATATTTACATCCCCCACCCCACACTTTAAATTATGACATGTCCCCATGACACACAAATAAAAATCAAAAGGTAAAGAAACTCCCCGAATTTATCTTGTCGAGATCTCCTTTGCACGCCTAACCCAGTGCACACATCCATGCCGAGAGCTTTTTTTCTGCCTTCTTTGGGTACACCACACACTATCATGCTTACTCTCTCCAGTTTGTTCCTTTAGGGCCCCCATTGCTCTTTCCATCTTGAAGACCACCTTTTCTTCCCCCACTCTGAGCATGAGCGTCATTTCTTGAATATCCAAAATCACTCTGCCAGTAGTCAAGAAGGGTCTCCTTAGAATCAGAGGGACTTCCCTATTTTCTTCCATGTTCACCACGATAAAGTCCATAGGGAAAATAAATTTGTCCACCCTAACTAGCACATCTTCCACTATTCTTTCTGGTATGACTGTGGTCTGATCCGCCAGCTGCAAGGACACTGGTATTGATCTGATTTCTCCAATTTTTCCCTCTAATTTTCTGAAAAAAGACAAAGGCATAAGATTAATAGAAGCACCTAAATCACACAAAGATTTTTCAAACTTAGTACTTCCTAAAGAGCCAGGTATAGTAAAACTCCCTGGATCTTCACACTTTTGATGGAGCTTATTTTGTAGAATGGCACTGCAATGCTCCATGAGCTTGACCACCGATGTCTCTTCCACCTTTCGCTTGTTGGAAATTATCTCCTTCAGGAACTTAGCATAGGCTGGCATCTGTGAAAGCACCTCTACAAAAGGTATATTCACATGCACTTGCTTGAGCACTTCTAGAAAACGCCCAAATTGTTTGTCCAGCTTCTCTCTTCTTTGCTTCTGAGGGAAAGGTAGAGCATATATATATTTACTCTCTTCGATCTCATCATTACTTCTTTGTTTGTCTTTCTTCTTCCTTGCTGGAACTTCAGATTTGTTCTTCTTCTTCTTCTTCTTCTTCTTCTTCTTCTTTTTTTTCTTCTTCTTCAGATCATCCTCTTGCTCTGCCCTCACTTCATTCCTACGATGCTCATCACTTTTCTACTCTGCTTTATTCTTAACTTGATTTCTCGTCAACTCATTCTTCTCTGCTACCAACGGATCTTGCAATACTTTTCCATTCCTTAAAGATACTGCATTTATAATTTCCTTTAGATTCCTTTCGGTATCCGCATGGAGGGTTCCTGGAGACCTCTCGGATAACAGACTAGAAATCTGCTCCACTTGCCTCTCTAAGTTTCGAATAGCTACACTATGAGTTTCTAATCTCTCATCTGTCTTAAAATGAAATCCTTCATTAGATCTTCCATGGTAGACTGACTAGAATGTGCAGGCTGGTATTGCTGCCTCTGCTGATTCTAAAATCCTGGAGCTCCTTGTTCCTGGGGTCTCGGATTATTCTGATGCCATGAGTTCAGTCTACCATTTGGTGAACTCCAAGAAAATCATGGGTGCCTCTGTCCCATAGAGTTAAAATTATTACCACTCTGGTAGTTGCCTCTATCAAAGCTTACCACAACATTTACCACTTCATCTGCAGCTGAGGCCTGAGACTCATGCGTTGGATGACCCATTCTACAGGAAGTGACAAACTGATGATGGTTAGCCCTGGACCTTGGCTAAGGTCAACTTTCTTATCTTGTTGGCCGTGGCGTCTAGATGGGCTTGCACTGATGTGTTAGAATCCACTTGATGAACCCCAACTGATTTTCTTCTATCATTACTCTCAGCAGGCCTTTGGTTAGCATCTTCAGAGAGCTCATCAAGAATTGCAACAATCTCCTCAGGAGTCTTCTTCGTTAGAGGACCTCCAACTGCAGTGCTCATAGTTCGTCGTGAGGAAGGTGTCAGTCCATCCTAAAAGTCCTGGAGTTGCATCCACAATTCAATCCCATTATGCCAACAATTTCTCACTATTTCCTTGAATCTTTCCCAAGCCTCGAAAACTATTTCAGTGTCCTTTGGCAGAAATTGTAAATTTCCCTTCTGAATTTCACTATTTTTGCAGCTGAGAAGTATTTCTCAAGGAACTTTTTATTCATATCTTCCCATGTCCTGATCGACCCAATTGGTAAGCTACGAAGCCAGTGCTTCACGTCATCCTTCAGCGAAAAGGGGAATACCCTTAAGTAGACTGCATCTTTTGACACTCCGTGTATTAGAAGGTGTTCATGATTTCCTAAATATCCATCAAGTGAGTGTTAGGATCTTCATTCACCTTCCCTCTGAAGACACAATTGTTCTGGATAGTTTAAAGCAAACCTTGCTTCAACTCGAAATTATTTGCTGCTACAGGTGGAGGTTTGACACTGGACAGTCCCCGATTGTAGAATGGTATGGCATAATCACCCAACGCTCTACCAGGACTAGGTACCATATTTCAAACTGGTTGTCAACCAAGGGATGATTAGATTGAATCTTCGACCCCCATCATCTTTGATAGTCTCATCAGCAACTCTACGGGCTGCTTCAACTGCTATTCGTGCAGCTTCTTCACTATGTTGTGCTACCTCTCTTGTAGCTAAATTTACCATGTCGTCACCGTTATTAGCCATGTGTTCTTGGGTTGAAGGTTTCCCCAAGAACTTTCTGTTGAGCTTTTTCTCTTTCCTCAACTATCATAGACTCTTTTCCACCTTTGAATTGTAAGGCATTAATTCCTTTGAAGAAGATCGACTCATACACCAGAGAAGTCAACCTGTTGCATGCACACAGTAGAGAAAAACCGCAAAGAATAAAATAAAATAGGTTCCTAAATTAGCACCGAAACTTGTTTTGAACACTGTTGATTGCCAATCCCCGCTAAAGTTGCCAAAATTTGACGAGCGCAAAACACAACCCAAAATTTATGCTCGCTAGCCAAAGATAGTATAATTTGATTATCGTCTCCGTAAGATCGAATTTAAATAATGCTCTAGTAGTTCCTGGTTTCACTGCTATTTTGAATGATCAAAACTTTATTGGAATGATTACAACCTACGATTAACTACTAAAGTAAAGCAATTGACAGATGACAGCAAAGAACTAGAGATGAGCAGAGTTGGTTTTCTTATCAATGTGAGAAATAAGGGTTTTTACATAATAGTTGCAAGATTGTTATTCTGGATATGACACTATTATATTTCATTCTTGAGGTTCTATCGATTCTCACGAATTCAATAGGTGATTAGCTTATACTTCCGAAACTATCCTTTCCAAGTCGAAGCAGGAGAAATACTCTGTAAAATTTGCACATGCGCGGCGCATGGCGCGCCGCCCCTTGCCGTTTGCCTGAGGAGAAGTTGAGAGAGTTGATTTTTACACTCTGCAGGAATTTTGCACTAGTGGCCCACGCCCTGCAGCACATGGCGCAACGCGGTAGTGTATTTTTTTAGAGTAATATTTTCTTTTCTCACTTTTTGACTTCCAGACTTGGTCCTCGACCCCCAAACGTGATCCTGACTTAATTTCTTGGGCTTATTCTCAGACTTCAAAGCTCCAAATCATCCATTTTATCTCCAAACTTGTTTCTCCACTCAAAATCACATCCTACACAGCATAACAGACGCAATAAGTACAAAACATTACTAATTAGGCTCAAATACAATTAAAGTGTAGTAACTAGAGTGCAAAATATAGTTAAAAATGTGAGTTCCTAGCCAATCATCATGTTACAATGGCGGCTGAGTCTGCTATTTATAACTATACCAAGAAAAACAAGATCCTAGGATCAAGCTTCACTTAAAATGATAATAAAGGGGTCATTGATAAATATGTGACGACAGGCCATTTGAATGCAAATATTCTCTGTAACGATTGCTCATTAATGTTAAAGAATATTTTCTCATTGTATGCTATTCGATGGCAAATACTCGATCTGTTCCCGTTGATCATGCTCCCTTCTGGTATTACCCGATGTCAATTGTAGTTGTTGTTCCCGGTGCTGGCTATTACTTGACTCGCTTTTTACTTGTTTTCGGTTCCATGTGTCATGCTATCATTCGATTATTTATTATAAATGAATTTCACCCTATACAGATAGTCCTCCTACTTTTCGGTGGATATCTTTGTGTTACCGAGAAGTTGGTGAAGATCCCTTTCTTGGTGAGAAATCTCTTGAACAGTCTCTGAAGTTTGAAAGGACGCACGTCTTCTTACATTTAATACCCCGAACACATGTTGCCCAACGATTCAGCAAATATTTTCGTCGGTTTACGAGGTAATCATGACTACGATTTTTGTTGTTTATAACTTCACCTATACTTATCATTTTACTTCTTTTACTTCCAAATTTTCACAAGTTCTTATTCTTCTCTGCACTCTTCTGCTTAGAAAATATTCCATCTCTTCCAATTTTCTCAGCAAAAATTTTACTAAACAAGGACGCTGATGTTGATTCTGAACCGCCCACTGTAAACACCATTATACCAAAAAACCTCAGTATGGTGAATAACTTCCAAGAGAAGTTCCCTTCTGCGTCTTCACGAACTTGGGCTGTTAGTAGGTATCCCTCATCTATTCGGCTTCTAGTTCCCCACCCTAAAGGACAACTGCAACTACCCCAAACATGACATCCTTTCTCCGGATATGATAGAGCGGGTCACCTTCACCAATGAGGGTTTTACGTATGTTTATACGTATCCCTTTACCTTGAGTACCATTTCTCTGGGGTCGAGTGCATGGCTCGACCCCATAATTTTGGAGTTTTGCCGTTGGTACTGGGTCTGCTTAGCACAAGTAGGCCCATCTGTATGACAAATGATGGCTTGCCTTGGCCAACTGTGCGCGGAGACTGGGGAATCCCTAGCCCTTGCACACATATGGATCTCTACTCCCCCAAAATTTTTCGTGGTGTCATAATAAACTTTAGCAAACGTCGCCACCACGCTCTTCTCACCAACATGGATGATGACAATGATCGTGAGTGGATGGAGTGGTTTGTCGTTATCACTACCAGGGACATCATCCCAGCCATACCTCCGTCATTTCCTGAATCATGAGACCGTTTTTCTAAGTTTACGATTTATTCATTTCTTTCCTTCGTGAAAATATTATTTTTCGTTATTTTTGACCTCTTCGTTTCCTTTGTTCCAGCTATCAGGTGGTAACCACCACGGGTTAAAGGCCTGGACCAGTGGGTTCAGAAGATTCTAGAAATCACAACACCAGAATCCCGTCGGTGGAATGAGATGGCCCTCAAATATGGGTGGATGGCCAAGAAGCATGGTAAATAGAGTCCTTCTTCCTTTTATCTTTGTATGAACAAAAGTAAATTTGCTAACTCCTTGTTTTACTTGATTTAAGACTTCCGCAGGGCTCTTTCACCTACTTTGAGGTTGATGTTCTGGCTGCCCTCGAGGAGGCTATGAGGGTGTTACAAAGTGCCCTTGCTCGAAGCAGTGCCCGCGGACTTACTTCCGGGAAGGTGCTTCTTCTCGAAATCCCCAGCCAAAGAACAAGCAAACAAAAAGGAGACGTTCTTCATCAGCTGGGTCTCAATGTAAGAAACCAAAGAAGACAACGATCAATTCGGCCACCGTGGTTGTTATAGATGAAGGGAAAGTCAGTGATAAAGTGGCTCCCCTTCAAAGGAGGAAAATATCTTTGTTGGCCCAAGTAAAGGTTAGTTTTGAAGACTGACAAAGGAACTCAGACATGAACCAGGTCCATCCAGTGGTCCATCCCTCAAGTGCACAAAAACGGGCAGATTCGAGCATGTGGGTTTCACGTGAAGGAGATAAGCTTAACTTGGTGTATTTAATATCTCCTGATCGAAAAGGTTGCATAATTGATAAGGAGAAAGAGTCCTTAATCAAAGAGAACACTATCCAAGATAGGGAAGGAGTTAGAAGTTGAAATCAACTAGAACTCTTCCACCAAGGAAGAGTTGCATCAGAACTCTAGTTATTTCTTCATCTACTAACTCTATAAATTGCAGGATGTTCTCACATTAAAGCGTGAAGGGAGCAAAATAGCAAGGCTTTTTGCAAGCAGTTCGTGTGTGATTCAAGTGTGCAAACCAGAAGCTACATGAACCAGATTGAAGAACCGACTCCATAAAGAGCGCAACAGTTGAGGCTGTGTGCCACACTGGGATTAGAGTTTAATCCTTAGGTTTACAAAGAGTTTTGTAAATGCTGTTTTGGCTCAGTGATTTAGTGAAGCTGAAACAGTAGTAGCACCTAGAAACCTGGTTCTTCTAGAGCAAAAATTGGGTACCACACAAATCACCCCCCTCTTGTGTGGTATTGACGTTTAGAACATCAATTGGTATCAGAGCAGGTTATCCTTGAAAAGGCTAATACCTTAGGAACAGATCAAGATGACCTAGAAACTGGGAGGACTCCACTCTTTAATGGCCACTACTACTAAAAGGGATGTGCCAAAGACAAGAACTGATTGCACTACTGAAGATTTGAAGAAATGGGAAAAGAATGCCAAGGCCAAGAAATGGCTTGTGTGTGGACTAGGACCAGACGAGAACAGATTCAAAGCTGCATCATTGCTAAGGAGATATGGGACACTTTACAAGTGGCTCATGAAGGAACTCCTCAAGTAAAGAGATCAAGAGGAACACTGCTATATTCTCAATATGAGAATTTCACCATGAAGGAAGGAGAAACCATCCAGGAGATGTACACAAGGTTCACAACACTAACAAATACCTAAGAAGGAAAGGAGCATGGCATTCAGAATCACTGAAGGTGCTGATCTAGATGAGGATGAAATGACCATGATCACAAAGGATTTTAAGAAGCTGAGGGGTGCTACAAGTGTGGGAAGACTGATCACCACATCAAAAATTGCCAAAGACAAGATTAAATTCCTGTCTAAAGAAAGGTTGTCTGAGCTATTGCTAGACTTCATTGATGAGTCTGAGATAATTAACAATGAGAAGAAAGCACTGTCTAGGGAATGTGTGATCCTAAAAGCCAAGTGCAAAAATCTAGAATCTAGGGCTAATGAGAGTGATAATAAAAAAGCAGAGTTGAAGAACCAGGTTCATGAACTTGACACCACTATCCTAGAGCTTAGATCTGAAAATCTAAAATTGAAATTAGGAACTGGTAAAAAGAAATCTGATCACACACAACTCACTTTAGAAGAAAATGTTGGAAAAATGAAAGATGAGTTGTACAAAAGAGATGAGCAGATAAGAGTCCTTAAGGAGGATCTAAACAAGGTTAAGCACGAGATAGATAGAACCTGTAAATGGAATAGGTCCTCCGATGCACTTTCATGGCTACATGAACACCATAGTAGCAATAAGAGAGGATTGGCTACGGGACCCCTGCACCTAAGTGGGATCCCAAAAGCAAGTACCTCACACTTCCTGAGAACAAAATTTGCATATACTATGGTAAAACTGGTCACTATAAAAGTGATTGTATTGCAAAAGAAAAGGCTAGTCAAAAGAATAAAGAATTTTTTCAAGGGAAAAATAAGCTGCCAGGTTGGGCTAAAAAGAATTTGATTCACCCTTTTGCCTATAGAAAGGGACCCAAACTAGTTTGGGTTCCTAAGACTAACCCCTGATTTCCTTTCGCGGGTCCAAGTGAAGGGGAGCAGCCGAATATAATATATGGATAGTGGCTGTTCAAAGCATATGACAGGAAGCAAGAACCAGTTCCTTTCACTTGAGGACCTATAAGGAGGTAATATATCCTTTGGAAATGGGAAGAAAGGTGAGATCATTGGGGTTGGAAAGGTAGGTAAGACTGATTCTCACTCTATTGAGAATGTCTACCTAATAGATGGCCTAAAGTACAGTCTAATCAGTGTATCACAATTATGTGATAAAGGTAACTTGGTAGCATTCACCACTACCAAATATTTTGTGATTAATCTTAGCATTGACAAGATTGTTTTGCAGGGAAAAAGAGTAAACAATACATGCATTGTAGATTTGTCCACACTTTCAGAAAATGAACTCACTTGCTTAAGTGTGTTGGACAATGATCCCCTCCTTTGGCACAAGAGGCTTGGACATGCAAGTTTAATTCAACTCAACAAATTAGTCTCCAAGGATCTGGTGATAGGGCTGCCTAACATCAAGTTCAAGGAAGACAAAGTTTGTGAGGCTTGTGCAAGGGGGAAGCAGGTAAGATCCTCTTTTAAATGCAAGAAAGTGGTAAGTACCACCAGAACGATGAAACTGGTCCATATGGATCTCTGTGGTCCAATGAGAATATTAAGCAGAGGTGGTAAAAGACATGTGATGGTGCTTGTTGATGATTACTCTAGGTCTACTTGGACATTGTTTTTAACATCTAAAGATGAAGCATTTGACATGTTTACTTCTTTTGTTAGAAAAACTCAGAAACAACCAGGTAATCAACTTGCATCAATTAGGTCTGATCATGGAACTGAATTTGAAAATGCTAAGTTTGCTGAATTTTTGCATGCTACATCATAAATAGTTGCATGACTAGACCTCTTGTTAAGAAGATTCCCTATGAGTCACTTAAAGGGAGAAAGCTAAATATATCCCATCTTAGGGCATTTAGATGCAAGTGCTTTGTGCACAATAATGGCAAAGACTCCCTAGGTAAGTATGATCCCAGAAGTGATGAGGGAGTATTCTTAGGATATTCTTCACATAGTAAAGCTTATAAGATATACAATAAAAGAACTATGTTTGTAGAAAAAATGTATATGTTATTTTTTAAAAACTAACATTCTTTCTGAGAGGCAGGAGCAAGATAATGAAGAGATTGGGCTGATAAGAAATTCAAATAGTGAAACCACAGTCCAGTCTGAAGATGCATCACAGGAAGGAACAGGTGATGGACCAGGTCCCTCCACCCAGGGCAACATGACAGGGGGAACTAACTAGAGAGGAACTGATCCTCAAACCTCGAGGGAACCTATCCATGAACCTATTCCTCAGTAACAAAACCAGGAAGGAACATCTAAAGAAATTGACACTCCTATTGCAACATCCACAAAATTGGATATAGATGAACCTGGTTCATCTGTTGATCAGAAGTTGTATAGGGGAATGATTGGTTCTCCTTTGTATCTTACTACTAGCAGACCTGATATTGTTTTCAGTATAGGTCTTTGTGCTCGATTTCAAGCAAATCCAAGGAAGTCCCACTTGACTGCTGTCAAGAGAATTTTGAGATATTTGAAAGGCACCACTGACCTTTGCCTTTGGTATCCAAAAGGTAGTAACTTTAACCTAGTGGGATATGCTGACGCTGATTATGCAGGTTTCCTTGTGGATAGGAAGAGCATGTCACGACCCCAAACCCGGTCGTGATGGCGCCCAACAAAATTGCTAGGCAAGCCTGACCACAGTCGTTCCCAAATCAACCGTAAACCTCAAAAACCGACAATCTGAAGAGAATATAATAGTTTTAGAATAATAATCCAATGTTTATCGAAGAATAATACTGAGAAAATACGAAGTATGATAAAAACACTCCCAAAAGATCTGGGGTCACGAGTCTAGAGCCTCTAAAACAATCTGAATAACAATATCTGAACGGAAATACTCAAGTCTGGAAATGTATATATAAATAAAACTGAAATAGGAAGAGTAGTCAGGTCCTGCGAACGTCAAGCAGCTACCTCAACAACTCTGATAAGCTCTGGGAAACAAAGACTGCTCAGCTAAGCCTCCGGTGCACCTGAATCTGCACACAAGGTGCAGGGAGTAGGGGTGAGTACTACCGACTCAGTGAGTAATAAGCATATAAAATGTCTGAAGATAAGAAATCCACGAAATTCCACAAAGCAAAGCTAAAACTAACATTCCAACACCTAACTATGAACTAACAGCAAAACAACTTCAAATATATCAGTCAAGTATAATGTAAGGATGCAATGCAATGCACATGACCGCTACGGCGCGTAGCCCGATCCATTTAACGTCGACGACGCTCACTGGGGGTGTGTACAGACTCCGGAGGGGCTCCTTCAGCCCAAGCGCAATATAATCATACCATTCGCTGCGGCGTGCAACCCGATCCATACTCAGTCCACAACATGCATATGAGTCACGTA
The DNA here is from genome assembly GCF_001879085.1 of Nicotiana attenuata. Classification (NCBI taxonomy): domain Eukaryota; kingdom Viridiplantae; phylum Streptophyta; class Magnoliopsida; order Solanales; family Solanaceae; genus Nicotiana; species Nicotiana attenuata. Next base: position 47,605,407 of record NC_031991.1, read on the forward strand.
ACAGATTCAATTAATTTCCCAATTTCCAATTTATTAAGAAGAATATACTTTAGATATTTAACTTCAGGAAAAGTGACTTAGCATTTCATAACAGTGATTAAGCACAGGACTGAGATCAATGATTGTCACACCTCCCTTTTCACTACACCCCCGCAGGGTGTAAAGGAGTTTTTCCACTTAAAGGATAATCGGAACGGGATTTATTATTAAGATTTTAGAGTCGCCACTTGGGAGATTAATGGTGTCCCAAGTCACCGGTTGAATCCCGAACCGAGGAAATTATGACTCTGTTTAACAGTCCGCAATCCAGAAATCCGAGTAAGGAATTCTGTTAACCCGGGAGAAGGTGTTAGGCACTCCCAGGTTCCGTGGTTCTAGCACGGTCGCTCAACTGTCATATTTGGCTTATTTGTTTGATTTTAGTACATGTTTTAATCTATGTGCTTTTAACTTTGAACCGCTTTTATTATTATTATTTTAAGAGAATTGCAATGTCGTGAAAACACGTCTCGAACCGCGTCACATAAATGCACCCGCAATTTTTGACACATTTCGACTTCGTTGAGATTTGGATTTGGGTCACATAAATGTGCACCCTTATTTAGGAAGGTAAAATTATTTAAATTGCGTGCCAAAAGAGACTATCGTGTTATTATCTTTAGAGAAGGCCGTGAAATTCGCTAAACGGCCCATCTCGAAGTCTGAGTATTTTAGTATAAGCATTTATCGAGGGCCCCGCAATTTACACATTTTGTTCGGCGAGGCTCATCTCATTTATTATTTAAAGGCTGATCTAAGGCAACTACAATTTTTCTACGTAAGTTGTCTCTAAAATAAAAGAAAGAGTCCTAATTAGCTAACAATGTTTAGGAATTACTACATCTGGGCCCATGGACTTAACGAATTCAGAAGAGCCATTTTGGGCCTTGAAAACAGCCCATGTGAAGAAATCATAACCCAGGTCCTATGCAAAAATGGACCAGTCATAAGCCTGGGCCCAGGTGCAAAGGCAGGTCAGCATGTTGCTTGGGCCCAAGTCTGGGGCCGCCTTTTAAGGTACCAAAGCCAAATGGCCTGAAGACAGGCTAATTGCAAAATCAGATGGACTAGGCCCAATGGCTACAGGTACTAATATAAGTTGATCTGAGTGCCGTCAACAACAAAAGAAAACAATACGCAGTTATTCAAACTAATGAGATGTTGATCGTTTGAAGTTCGATCTCATGCTCGAATCATTTTGTTCATTAACTACTGGGAAGTTCCTAAGGATTCTTAAAGGCGAACATTATTCACTAACAATATTCATTATGCTGTTCAAACTAACATTATTTCCCCAAAATGGCTCATGATCTCAGAATTAGGCACATTGAAATAGCATACAGAAACAACAATCTATTTGAACTTTTTTTTTTATCTTTATAACTACTGAAAGCAACTTAAAGCTACCTTACACCTTCCTACATTATACTAGTAACACAAACTAAGCCAAATGAAAACAAATAACCACTGGATTCACATGCTCACACGAATTAGCTTAGTAGTTCACGAGCTATAAACAGTCCAAAATAATTACAGAGTTTTAAATAAAGCGAACGACTAATCAAGTCATAAAAACTATCTAGAATATGACAGGATCATTAAAATGCAATTCAACAGCAGAGGCTTCAATTTCATTTCGTGTTTCAACAGGTGAAGCTACATCGACAGAGTCTCAAGGTGTGTACCTGGAATTGCAAAGTAACAAAAGGAATGAGGAGGATCAGCAGCAATTTACACAGCAAACCACAGCAACAAAATCAGTAGTAAATCGACCCAGGAAATGATATCAAATGACCCAGTAGAAGTTTCACACCAAATCAAGCACAAAACCCAATCAAAACAGCTTGAATAATACCAAGCTGACTCGAAAATGCATCAATAGACCAACACTTGACCAAAATCAGCTTATATGAACCCAAACTCAATCGAAGTCAACTCAGCAAACAAACTAGATCTCCAGCAGCCAAGTATTAGACTAGAAAATGAAAATCACTAGCTAAGAGTTGAAATTATCCTAAAATTTCTGATGGAGCAGTACTTTTTTTGGATTTTTGAAGGGTTTTTCTATTGTTTTTGTTTTTGAATTTTGAATGTTAGTCTTCATATCTGAAAACTGGAGACTACTCTTTTGGGGGGTAGTTTTAGAGCTTAG
>NC_031991.1:47615011-47615689 GCF_001879085.1 Nicotiana attenuata
ATGCAAGGAGAAAATTGGAATATTACCAACCTATGATATCAAAGATTATGGACAAACTACAAGCATGGAAAGGAAAGTTATTATCTATTGGAGGGAGAGCAGTACTGATCTCTAGTGTATTACAAAGTATGCCTGTACATCTGCTATCTGCTGTAAATCCTCCTAATTTTGTGATAAATAGGTTGCACAAGATTTTTGCACAATTTTTCTGGAGCAGTGCTGTGGGAGGTCAAAGTAGGCATTGGGCAGCATGGTCTACATTATGTATGCCATGTGAAGAGGGAGGAATAGGATTCAGGTCACTTCATGATGTGTCTAAAGCTCTCTTTTGCAAACTGTGGTGGAATTTCAGGACTAAGCCAAGCCTATGGAGTGCATTTATGTCTCAGAAGTACTGCAAGAAACTAAATGCAGTAATTGTGCCATGGGAGGGAAGGATCTCATGTATGGAGGAAGATGCTTGACTGTAGAGACTTAATAGAACATCAGATCATCTGGAAGTTGAGAATGGGATCTTCTATGTTTTGGTATGATAATTGGATTGGATTGGGAGCCCTTTTATTTTCTGGTACCACAGTAATTTTGGTATTGATGAAGATATAATCAATGTGACTGTATGTAGTGATCAAGTGGAGCATGGGATACGTAATAGGCTACTGCAGTATTCTTCCAGAGATT
>NC_031991.1:47620308-47620933 GCF_001879085.1 Nicotiana attenuata
GCATTTTACGGCCATAAAACTGGAAATCCGCCCGAGTCCCAAATTTTCGTGTGCTATAGCCCTTCCCTTCCGCCGTGGGCCCGGACAGATCCGTACCCGGATCGCCTAATATTTGTCCGAGACATCAAATAAGACCTGAGGAACCATTGTCACCACCCCGCCATGACCAGATTACATTTTTCGGAATTTTACGGCCATAATATTGGAATTCCACCCGAGTCCCCAATTTTCAAGTGCTATAACCCTTCCCTTCCGCCGTGGTCCTGGACGGATCTGGAACCGGATCACCTAATATCTGTTCGGTTCATCATATACGACCTAAGGAATCATTATCATTGCCCCGCCATGTCCAGATTACACTTTTTGGCATTTTACGGCCATAAAACTGGAAATCATACCGAGTCCCAAATTTTCGTGTGCAATAGCCCTTCCCTTCCGCCGTGGGCCCGTACAGATCCGTACCCAAATCGCCTAATATTTGTCCGGGACATCATATAAGATCTAAGGAACCATTGTCACTGCCCCGTTATGACCAGATTATATTTTTTAGCATTTTACGGCCATAAAACTGGAAATCCGCCCAAGTCCCAAATTTTCGTGTGCTATAGCCCTTCCCTTCCGCCGT
>NC_031991.1:47622964-47623473 GCF_001879085.1 Nicotiana attenuata
TTCCGCTGTGGGCCCGGACAGATCCGTACCCGGATCGCCTAATATTTCTCCGGGACATCATATAAGATCTATGGAACCATTGTCACTGCCCCGCCATGACCAGATTATATTTTTTAGCATTTTACGGCCATAAAACTGGAAATCCGCCCGAGTCCCAAATTTTCGTGTGCTATAGCCCTTCCCTTCCGCCGTGGGCCCGGACAGATCCGTACCCGGATCGCCTAATATTTGTTCGGGACATCATATAAGATCTAAGGAACCATTGTCACTGCCCCGCCATGACCAGATCATCTATTTTGGCAATTTACGGCCATAAAACTGGAAATCCGCCAGAGTCCCAAATTTTCGTGTGCTATAGCCCTTCCCTTCCGCCGTGGGCCCGGACAGATCCGTACCCGGATCGTCTAATATTTGTCCGGGACATCATATAAGACCTAATGAACTATTGTGACTGCCCTGCCATGACCAGATTATATTTTTTGGCATTTTACGGCCATAAAACTGGAAAT
>NC_031991.1:47623573-47626170 GCF_001879085.1 Nicotiana attenuata
ATTTGGGTGTAAGCACTGCCCGGAGTTCATATGAGACTCTTAGGGAACTTTGACACACCCCAAATGGGAGAAAGGCTTTGAAATATGATCTCTTGGAGTTGGTTTACTTCATACTTCAGAAACGAAGTCTGAATCAGGCTCTCCTTGGTTGTACTTTTTTATTTCTGATGTATTTTCTTTACTTTACTTCTTTTCTGGGCTGTAATAACTTTGTAATAAAACTCGGGGATGGCTAGTGAAAAAGGGAGGGGTAACCATGTATGCAAAGGGGTAGATATCCTGCCAATAGGAGTTTCTGAATTTCTGCATTCTCATATAGATAACTTGCCTATAGGTTATTTCTGAATTTCTTCACTCTCATATAGATAACTTGTCTATAGGTTATTTTTGAATTTCTGCACCCTCATATAGATAACTTGCCTATAGGTGCATTTCTGAATTTCTGCATGCACATAGAAAATATGCCTATAGGTCTTTCTGAATCTTGCATACACATTCTTCATCAGGCAATCATGTTTATAGGTCTTAATCAATCAACTGCAAGTAGATATCATGTTCATAGGCTTTAAATGAAATTCAGCACCTAGATATCATGCTTATAGGTTTTCTGCATTTTACCATGTCTGTTAAAAGGGGTTTAAAATCAACACGCATAGGAAGCATGCCTATAGGAGTTATTAATCAAGTCTGAATCGCTTCAATCGCATATAAGTCTAAAACCAGTAATAATGACGACCATCAGTTGCAGAACTTATGATCTCTCGCTAAAACTTGCCTTTCTTTAATAACTGACAACTTTTCTCAAATCAGTATGTATTCAGTCTACTTCATTGCTTCTGAAATCAGTAGATATCATACCTATAGAACCCTCGTCCAACACTTAGGCAAACCATAGGGTAAACTTTATAAACTGAATCAGATTTTATTAGCTACAACCAGCAGGCATGCCTGATTCGGACTTCTTATCTGAACTATGTAACAAATCAGTCTGCCTCAACCTTTAAGTTTTAATCAGACCCTAAACAGTATGTGCAAGACATGCTAAATTACGTGCTTCTCTGTCAAAGGAGGTATATCTGAGCCTTTTACTTGTTATGTGCTTCCCCAACTTGCTATACGTGTTTTTGTATGTCGCCTTAGAGTTTTGCCTTTGAAACTATAAACAAGCCTAATATCCCTTCCCTTTAGGATTAGTAGTCCTAAATGACTCCGGGACTGATAGGATTGGGGCGGGTAATAGCATGCAATAAGTAAACGAGACCATTCCGCGCTCTAATACCCTAACGGGGTGGGAAAGGGTAGATATGGATATGATGACCACACGATAACATCACGTGTAGCCCCTCACTGAGGAGTGATTACCGGATGTTGTGTGGGGTGATCCATATTATTTATAAACCTAGGACCCCCCTCCCTTGTTTCTTTGTTTCTTTGCTTCTTCTCCAATTTCAAACCATTTCTTTAAGAAAAAAAAATCATTCTCCCTTTCGTTCTTTCTAACTTTGCTTATTTGTAACCATTATGTGAAAATCCCCTCTTACTTGAAGTTTTTATTTGCCTATGTGTTATCTGCACTTAAGTCACAACAATAGTCTGGCCGGGAACCACACTAGTAGATCTTGAGGGGTGCCTAACACCTTCCCCTCTGGATAATTTCAAGCCCTTACCCAATCTCTGGTTACTCAAATCAAACCCTTCTTAGTGTCCTAATGCACTTTAATCATTAGGTGGCGACTCTTCAATTCAAACCTAATTTCCCAAAAGGGAACAAGTTGTCCTCCCAAATGTCATAAACCTGCGAGAAAAAGGGGGCGCGACAAGTATATTCCCCTCTATGTGTGTTTCTGAGCATGTCTTATCTCTTACTTGTTGTGTACTTACCATCCTATATCCTATGAATTCCCAAATCCCTATCACCCCTCTATATGCTTGTGTTCTTCATGTCTGGTTTTATGACTATGCCAGTGTCAGCTGTTTCTGAGCATGTCCAAACCAGTCCTAGACCTTTGATGGATTATGTGTTTGCAGGCAAATGTTCTATGTATCCCAAACCCCTTGACCCCTGTGTGTGACTGCTGAATTTACTTGGTTCTGTGAACTAGATATGTATAAACCTATCCTAAGGTGTTTTGACTTCTGTTCATCTCTTCAAACAAGTCTCTGTTGTTCTACTACATTATTTTCAAAAGAAAAAGACTTTTTGTTAAATACAGTTTCTTACTAAAACCTTTTCAATTTGTATCCATCACTTCTCACTCTACTCTTAGTCAATAAGTTCTTCCCCCTCTAGTATGTGTACTGCCTTGGGATCCTTTTCAGAACCGTCTGAACTCTGGCATACTGAGGCCGGCCTTTCCACACTGCACTTGTTCAATCTTTGGTTACTAAGTCTAGGTGTAAGCACTGCCCGGGATCCTTGAGATCCTTAGGGAACTTTGATGCACCTAGACTCTGATTTGTCTATGGAACTGAGGCATATGAGGCCATTGGAGGCTTTGGGAAATCTGGGCCTAATTGAAGGCTCCCTATAGAATAGCTTCTTGATTTTCTATTTCTATTTATGTAATTCATTCATTGGCCTGTAATAATTTGTAAAT
>NC_031991.1:47626360-47795819 GCF_001879085.1 Nicotiana attenuata
ATAGAAATCATGTCTATAGGATCTCACTTCTAATTTCGTTTGCATCAGATAGAAATCATGTTCATAAGGTTTTGCATTCTATCATGTTAGAAACCATGTTTATATGTTCCAAACAATCATGTCTTGAATCAGTAGATGTCATGCCTATAGGACTCAACCCCGATCCAGTTTAATAAGCGCTTTTGTATGTTGCTAAAATCAGTAATACGCCTAGATGTCATGCCCATAGGGATCCATACTCGCAATTCTGTCTGGTAACTTAATTTGGCCTAATAAATCAACTTCATCGCGCCTAGTTCATTTTCTTAAAAAAAACTAGTCTTATTAAGCGTTAACAGTTTTCCGAAACAAGTTCTTTCCAAATTGCATTAGTCTCGTTAGACACCATGCTTATAGGTATTAAAGGAGTCTATTTCTAAAAATCTGCTTATTCCTGCATTAATGTCGACACAGCATGCTGCATATAGGCAAGCCTTAGGGCATTCTCAAAACCGCACTCCCCTGAAGCTCTTTCTCCGCTGTTCAATGTTTCTGATTCTAATAATTTTTAAATGAATCCCTTGGCAACTTCTAGGTTATAACTTCTGGGTATAAAATGTGGTCTATTTTCGCATCATCACTTAGAGATCCTGTTTTTGGACTTTGATTAATAGAGACCTTAACTGTGTTTGAGTCGTGCTGCTTGTACGTTTACTTGTGGAGGAAAATTGAGCATTTATCTACTCTTTCCTGTTCTTGTTTGCTCGAAGTCCTAATTGTTTTGCTTGTCGATTTAGAATTTTCACCTTTAAAACCTTAGGGCTTTGTCTAGAACTACCTATAGGTAGAGGTCCTAACTCCCTCCAGGACCACTAAGAAGGGACGCGTAGCAGCACGCAATAGGAATCCGTGACCGACACTCGCTTTGCATGACTAATAAGGGAATGGGAAGGGTAGACGTGGATATGATGACCGGTGCGCTAATGCCACACGTGACCCCTTTTCAAGAAGTGATTACCGAGCATTGTACTGATGATCCTATAGGCTAACCAACCTAGGACCTCCCTCTCCCCCAAATCCTTTGCTTGAAACTTCATTTTTTCCTTTTTTTTCACAACCTGTTTAAATTCTTATTTTTATACAATGCCCAACATGGTCTACTTGCAATTACTTGCTTCAATTGTTTATTTATAGACTAATTTGTGAATATAAGTTCGGTCGGGACCCACAGTTGTGGACCAATAGGGGTGCCTAACACCTTTCCCTCGAGGTTACTTCGAGCCCTTACCCTAATCTCTGGTAATGCAAACCAACCCAAGAGTTAATCGCTTTAGGTGCCCTAACGCACCATAATCCGTTAGGTGGCAACTCTTCAAATACCCAATTCCCAAAAGGAAATGAATCATTACACCCCGTGAATGTCGAAACCCGGACTTCTCCCCCGCGAGGAGGGGGAAAAAGGGGGCGTGACAGCATGGCGACTCTGCTGGGGACATTTTCAGGCTCTTACCATAACGAACTTATGAATTAGTCCAAGCATGCTTCATCCCGTACCCTTCTCCCTTATTTGAATTCAACTGTCTATTTTAAGCATTTATGATTCCTTTATTACCCTGAAAACTGATTTGTCTCCTTGTTTTCCTTTCTCTGTAACTGTCTTTTCAATTATTTAAATACTGTATATATTTCTTCCTACGTGAAAATACTTGCCTACATGTTCTTAACTTCTGCATAAATCATGCTCCACATCATATTCCACTCGTGCGTATCAAATCCTATAGCAACACTTTAATGAGTGGATGCGCTCTTCCTATTTACTCCCCTTAAATGCGGAAAGGCTTATTTGCGATAAAACCAGTCGATCAGCAGTGCAGTCGACGGTTCCGTGCCTTCCCCCTCAAGTTGTCCGCTTGAGGTACCAATCTAAAACCCTATAGAAACCTTACTCTGTTTAAATTGTGCATGCATCATGGTCAAACCTAGTCGGATCAGTTATGTTGTCCACGTAATGATCCTTTAAGATAAGCCTTATCCAAAGTCCATTGGGTTTTCTATAATCCCAACGGACGCAGCCACATTTTGTACATTAATTTGGAGAACTAAATGTCGATATACTGATCATAAATGTATAAATAGTCGAGTCCGGTGGGGGTAAGGTCTAACCTTTTGTTTTCCAGAAATTGAGGCACGAGGTCCCCAGCTTCGGTATGGTTAGCACACCCTCACTCTTGCTAGGCTGGTGGAGGAATCTTCCATCAGATGACCAAATCAACGAATGGAAAGAGAGGGCCGTCAATACTAGCGAAAAGCTTGAATATCTGGAATACAGCTTGTTGGAATTGGAAGGAAAAGTGAGGAAGAGAGTCACCGACTGCCAGAACGCTGAGGGAAACGAAGAAGGACATCTGGAAAAGGCATTCTTACTAATGAGCCTGCGCGAACTAGGGGATTTGATCGACAAGAGCATTCAGCCTGAAGAAAGTCCTTCCGAGACCAAATAGGCTAGATTTACTTGCTTTCCTAAAATGTAATAAGGCCAAGTGCTAGTAGCAACTTATCTTATTATTATCTTAGTACCGTTTTGGGATTCGTCTATTTTTATGTTATGAAATGAAGCATTTATTGGCATTAAAAGTTCTCCAAATCTACTTGTCGCTAGGCCTACCTCGGGCACAACGAGGCTCCCAAATTAGGATGCGAATTTATATTTCCGCATATTTGTTTAGATCCTGCAAACATTTCAGAATCCTTACTGACTTGTTTACCTTTTGTTTTTTCCTTTATTTTGATTATTCCCATCCCCTGAGGTTGGTTCGCACATACTGGCATCATCAGCATACCTAAAGGTCTTCCACCTCCTCTTTTTCCAAGTGATCCTAAAAGCAAGGGAAAATTCAGAATAGATGATACAATGCAGTGCAATAATTGAGGAGGAGTAAGAAGGCCTCACCATTCAGACTGTGGCGAAGGGAGCTGTTCTCAGAAACTGGACCGTTACACCATCCCGAGCCCGCCGAGTCCCTGGGTAGCTTGGAGAAATTTATAGCCGTTCTAGGCATTTAAAATTTCCAGCAATTTTGTTTTAAGATTTCTTCGTTTCAAAATAAATGCTCGATCCACCGAGCCAAGCTTTGTTTGAACAATTTTCTCAGTTTTAATCGAATGCATTTGTCCTTTATCATTATTCGTTACTATTTTTATACTTTTCCCTTCTACAGTGTTATTATTACTTTTCCTGATGAACCAGTGACTATGACATGTAATGAGGCAACGCGACGTGAGAATAGTGACTCAGAGGAAGAAGATGAGATACCCGAGGAAATTGTCAGAGAAGTTGAGAATTTTGAGAACAAGCCTAAGTCCAACTTGGACGAAACAGTAGCAATAAATTTTGGGAGACGCCAAGACCATCAAAGAGACCCGCATCAGCATTCACTTGTCGCCAACAGAGAAGGAAGAATACATCCATTTTCTAAAGGAGTATGAGGACATCTTCGCATGGTCGTATGACGATATGATCGGTTTGAGCACATCTATAGTGGCTCGCAAGTTGCCTACTAACCCTATGTGTCCGCCAGTCAAACAGAAACTCAGAAAACTTAAACCAGACATGAGTTTGAAAATCAAGGAAGAAGTTACCAAGCAGATCAAAGCCAAAGTTCTCAGAGTGGTTAGTACCCAACCTGGTTAGCTAACATTGTGCCAGTTCCGAAGAAAGACGGGAAGGTTCGAGTATGTGTTGATTATCGGGATTTAAATAGAGCAAGTCCCGAAGATGACTTCCCACTGCCAAATATACATATCATGATCGATAACTGCGCCAAGCATGAACTCCAATCCTTTGTAGATTGCTTCGCAGGTTATCACCAGATCTGGATGATGAAGAAGATGCCGAGAAGACATCTTTTATTATGCCTTGGGGTGTATACTGTTACAAGATGATGCCATTCGGTCTAAAAAATGCTGGGGCTACTTACATGAGGGCCATGACAACCATCTTCCATGATATGATACACAAGGAAATAGAGGTATATGTGGACGACGTCATTATCAAATCCAAGAGGGTCGCAGATCATATAGCAGACTTGAGGAAATTCTTCGACAGGCTCAGGAGGTACAATTTAAAGTTGAACCCCGCAAAGTGTGCATTCGGGGTTCCCGCAGGAAAGTTATTAGGGATTCATTGTCAGTTGCTGAGGGATCGAGCTAGACCCGACTAAAGTCAAAGCTATTCAGGAGTTACCACCACCTAAGAGCAAAAAGGACGTGATGAGCTTCTTGGGATGACTTAATTACATCAGTCGATTCATGGCACAGTCCACAGTAATATGAGAACCTATCTTCAAGATGCTGAGGAAGGATGCCGAGACAAGTTGGACCGAGGATTGTCAGAAAGCTTTTGACAAGATCAAGGAATACCTGTCCACACCACCAGTTTTGGTCCCGCCTGAACCAGGACGACCTTTGCTACTTTATCTATCCGTATTAGATAGAGCCTTTGGATGTTTTTTAGGATAACATGATGAGACAGGAAGAAAGGAGCAAGCCATATATTACCTGAGTAAGAACACCTTATGAAGCATGGTATTCTCTGCTTGAACGCACTTGATGTGCTTTGACCTAGACAGCCCAGAAGTTGAGGCATTATTTCTGCGCCTACACTACGTACCTCATATCCAGGATGGATCCTCTGAAGTACATATTTCAGAAGCCCATGCCTACGGGGAAGGTTGCTAAATGGCAGATACTACTGAGTGAGTTCGACATCGTCTATGTAACTCAAAAGGCAGTCAAGGGGCAAGCATTGGCAGATCACCACGCCAAAAATCTGGTGGAAGGAGAATACGAACCCTTGAAAACGTATTTTCCTGATGAAGAAGTATCATTCGTAGGAGAAGACATTACCGAAGCATATGACAGTTGGAGGATGGTCTTTGACGGAGCCGCAAATTTCAAAGGAGTAGGCATTGGAGCAGTTTTGGTATCAGAAACAGGTCAACATTATCCCGTATCTGCTAAACTCAGATTTCCCTGCACCAACAACATGGCAGAATATGAAGCCTGCATACTAGGGCTCAACATGGCAATCAACATGAACATTCAAGAGCTGCTGGCAATCGGCGACTCAAATTTGCTTGTGCACCAGGTACAAGGAGAATGGACACCAAGAATTCCAAGATATTGTCATATCTGCACCATGTGCAGGAATTGAAAAGGAGGTTCACGAAGATAGAATTCCGACATGTGCCCAGAATTCAGAATGAGTTCGCCGACGCATTAGCCACTTTGTCATCCATGATACAACATCCAGATAAGAACTATATTGATCCCATTCCGGTGAGGATCCATAATCAGCCAGCATATTATGCTCATGTCGAGGAAGAAGCAGATGGAAAGCCTTGGTTCCATGACATCAAGGAATACTTATCAAAAGGAGAATACCCGGAGCATGCAAATCACATTCAGAAATGCACGCTCCGGAGATTGTCAAATCACTTCTTCCACAGCGGAGGGAACTTGTACAGAAGAACTCCGGATTTGGGTTTACTAAGGTATGTCGACGCAAAGGAAGCTTCGAAGCTACTTGAGGGTGTGCATGCTGGGATATGTGGCCCGCACATGAATGGTTTTGTTCTGGCCAAGAAAATACTTAGGGCAGGTTACTTTTGGATGACCATGGAAACGGATTGTGTCCAGTATGTCCGCAAATGCTTTCAATGTCAAGTGCATGCCGACATGATAAAGTGCCGCCAAACGAGCTCAATACAACAAGCTCACCTTGGCCATTCGCCGCCTGGGGAATGGATGTTATCGGTCCGATTCAGCCCACTGCTTCGAACGGACACCGGTTTATTCTGGTAGCCATTGATTACTTCACAAAATGGGTAAAAGTTGCATCTTACAAAGCTGTAACCAAGAAAGTCGTCGCAGATTTTGTCAAGGATCGTATTAGCTGCCGATTCAGAATCCCTGAGTCCATTATTACTGACAATGCCGCCAACCTCAACAATGATCTGATGAAAGCTATATGTGAAACTTTCAAAATCAAGCACAAGAATTCCACCGCCTACAGACCGCAGATGAATGGAGCCATAGAAGCCGCCAACAAAAACATTAAGAAGATACTAAGGAAAATGGTAGAAAATCACAAGCAATGGCATGAGAAGTTACCCTTTGCTCCGTTAGGGTACCGCACCACAATTCGCACGTCAACCGGGGCAACCCCTACAAGCTGGTTTATGGTACCGAGGCTTTCATCCCAGCCGAGGTAGAGATGCCTTCTTTAAGAGTCAAACAGGAAGCTGAACTCAGCGATGCGGAATGGACAAGGAGCCGCTATGAACAATTGGCCCTTATCGATGGAAAGAGAATGAACGCAGTATGTCACGGCCAACTTTATCAAAACAGAATGTCCAGAGCTTTCAACAAAAGAGTTAAACCGAGACAGTTCGCACCAGGACAGTTGGTATTGAAGAAAATCTTCCCGCATCAAGATGAAGCCAAAGGGAAATTCTCTCCCAACTAGCAAGGTCCATACATGGTTCTGACAAGAGGAGCACTCATACTTGCAGAAATGGACGGAGAAATCTGGCCAAAACCAATCAATTCAGACGCAGTCAAGAGATACTATGCCTAGATTATTTCACATTTCTTTTCTGATATAATTGAACTACGCTTGACCTGATTCCCGTTTAAGAGGGGATACGTAGGCAACCTTATGGGTTCGGTCATATCATAATAAAATTTTCATTTCCCCAAAAATCAGAAACTGGGGCAGAATTCTGAGGAGGGTCCTCAAAATTCCGAAGCAAGTCCAGCCGGCGCCATCACATGCCAGGAAGTCAGCAGTCAGTCTAGAATTGGGGCAGATTTTTGAGAAGTATTCTCAAAATTTCGAAGAAGATTCAGCAGGGTCAGCCATCCGCAAACAGTTAATATCATCTACCAAACTGCGGCAGAATATTGAGGAGGACCCTCAAAATTCCAACATAAGAAAGCTGCAATGCCCTTGAAATGTGTCACAGTCACTAGTTCATCAAAAATTACTTAATATATCAATACGCTTCCAAAATGATTCTATTTTATCAATGAATGCATATTTTTTCCGAAAATTCTATTTTTTCATAACGGTCAGACGCTACCTAGGGAAACTCGAAGAGGGGCTTCCAGAGCAGAGCAGAGCAAGGCCGGCAGGCGAAGCAAGACCAACTCCCCTCCTAAAACTTACGATTTTCTTTGAGCGCAGGCACGTTTGACGTAACGGTAGCATTCGCGAAGCATGTTTACACAAAGCATATTCACCATCCATCCGGCCATCAAACATTGAATATATCCTAGCTAAGACATACTCTATCCTTATCTGCTATTCTCTCTTTGCATGAGTCTAATCTCTAACTCCATATTTGCACGAGTCTAAGCCCTGACTCCACATTTGAATGAGTCTAATCTCTGACTCCATATTTACATGAGTCTAATCTCTGACTCCATATTTGCAATGAGTCTAAGCCCTGACTCCACATTTGCACGAGTCTAATCTCTGACTCCATATTTGCATGAGTCTAATCTCTGACTCCATATTAGCATGAGTCTAATCTCTGACTCCATATTTGCATGAGTCTAATCTCTGACTCCATATTTGCACGAGTCTAATCCTTGACTCCATACTTGCATGAGTCTAAGCCCTGACTCCATTTTGCATAAGGCTAAGCTCTGCCTTCCATTTGCATGGGACTAAGCCCTGTCCCCAAGCTTGCATGAGGTTAAGCTCTACCTCCATTGTGCATAAGGCTAAGCACTGCCTTCTCCTTGCATGAGTCTAATCCTTGACTCCATATTTTCATAAGGCTGATCCTTGCCTCCATACCTGCATGAATCTAAACCCTGACTCCACGTTTGCATGAGGCTAAGCTCGGCCTCCATTTTGCATAAGGCTAATCCCCGCCTCCCCACTTGCACGGGACTAAGCATTGTCCCTCTTTGCATCAATATTGCTCTCTTTTCTATTACTATCTACCTGTTTTTCAATCGGGTTAAGCTCTGCCCTTTACTTCGCAAGATTAAACCTTGTCTCATTACCTCATATTATTGCATATCATGGGCTGAAACATCGCCAATCTGTCCAAAGGCGTCATAGTCTAAAGGCACCATCCTCATAGCCGGAAGACACCATGCCATGGCCTGAGGATCCCCCAAATTTGCATATCATTATTCAAAGGTGTCATGGTTCGGAGGCACCATTTTCATGGCCCGAGAACATCATTTCATGGCCTACGAACCCCTCATCAAACAATTCATGGCCCAGGATGTCACGGTCCAAGGACGTCATCCTTAACCGTTCGAAGACAACCTTCATGGTCCAAAGGGAATCTGCATCATATTTAAATTTTCGCAAACACGTTTGTAGCATCTTTTGTCTGCAGGTAGCCAGCAAACAACCACCATCCTAGCAGGAGCAATCCCGCTCCAGCTCCTCCAACCGTCCCGAGCCTTAACCGCTCATCGTAGCTGTTTGCACATCTCGTGTTCGTTCTTACAATAATTTCATCAGCATACTCCGCAGGTGAATCCAGAACTACACATGGCCTGATTCCTGTAAAACCAGGGATATGTAGGCAACTTAGAAACCGGAGCTCAGCCTCTGTCTGTCAAAGCATCCCATCTGGTCTAAATTGGCCATCATTTCTTTACCCGAAAACTCTTTCATCCTTCCCGGGTAAAGAGGGGCAGCTGTTGATACCCAATTATTCCCTATATATTTTTAATATGCGTAAATACCTTCAAAATAGCATATATATGCATATATAAGCATGCACGAGGTTTTTATTATTTTTCCCATAATTTTAAGGGTTTAAATTGATTTATTTTCCCCCTTTTTATCCATAAAACCCCAATAAATATTTTCCAAATTATTGTGATGATGATTTACTCATTTAATTTCTATACTTATGTCAAAATATGGCTAATATAATTTTCATGCATTTTTATAATTATATTTAGTATTTTTAAGCTAAATTGCATATAATTGCAATGTTAGCCCTTTTAATGTATAATTATATCTTATATGCACAAAATTGGTCCCTATATTTTTAAACTGTTAATTATGTATTTTAAATCATTTTGGCACCTTAAATTATTTTCCAGAAATTACTTATTATTTATTAAAGTTAAAATAGGGAAAATTGGCTATTTAAATTATAGCCAAATTTGGCTTTCAATTGTAGCCAAAATCGGACCAATTCCCGGCCCAACCTTATAATTAAATAACCCGACCCAAGACCCTATTAACCCTTACCCAAACCCGGAACCCACCTACCCGGTTGAATCCTGACCCAGATCAACGGTCCAAACAAGCCCCTTCCTTTTTTAATCCTAAAGACCCCCTAACCCTAGTCACTCTTCTAATTTCGCCGCCCTCAAACTCTCTCATCTCCAGTCTTCTCTCTCAACCTAACCCTAGACTCTATCAAACGCCTCCTTCTCCGGTCATCTCCGGCGACCTCCTTTCAACCCCAAGCCTCCACTTTACTCTTAGTCAATAAGTTCTGCCCCCTCCAGTATGTGTACTGCCTTGGGATACTCTTGAGAGCCCTCTGAACTCTGGCATACTGAGGCTCGCTTTTCCACACTGCACTGGTTCAATTCTTGGTTGCTAAGTGTAGGTGTAAGCATTGCCCGAGGTTCTTGAGGCCCTTGGGGAACTTTGATGCACCTAGACTCTGATTTGGCTGTGGAATTGAGGTTTATGAGACCGTTGGAGGCTTTGGGAAACTTGGGCCTGATTGTAGGCTCCCTATAAATAGCTTCTTGATTTTCTATTTTTATTTATGTAATTCATTCATTGGCCTGTAATAATTTGTAAACAGATATTTGGGGTATTTAGTAAAAGGGGTGGGTAGATGTATACTTTATGGGGTAATATGGGTAGAAATCCTTCTCTTAGGATCTTACTTTTTAATCTCCCTACTTTGTGCAATAGAAAACATGCTCATAAGGATTTACTCTTTGAAATCTGATTGCTTTGTCTAATAGAAATCATGTCTATAGGATATCACTTCTAATTTCGTTTGCATCATATAGAAATCATGTTCATAAGGTTTTGCATTCTATCATGTTAGAAACCATGTTTATATGTTCCAAACAATCATGTCTTGAATCAGTAGATGTCATGCCTATAGGACTCAACCCCGATCCAGTTTTAATAAGCGCTTTTGTATGTTGCTAAAATCAGTAATACGCCTAGATGTCATGCCCATAGGGATCTATACTCGCAATTCTGTCTGGTAATTTAATTTGGCCTAATAAATCAACTTCATCGCGCCTAGTTCATTTTCTTAAAAAAAGCTAGTCTTATTAAGCGTTAACAGTTTTCCGAAACAAGTTCTTTCCAAATTGCATTAGTCTCATTAGACACCATGCTTATAGGTATTAAAGGAGTCTATTTCTAAAAATCTGCTTATTCCTGCATTAATGTCGACACAGCATGCTGCATATAGGCAAGCCTTAGGGCATTCTCAAAACCACACTCCCCTGAAGCTCTTTCTCCGCTGTTCAATGTTTCTGATTCTAATAATTTTTAAATGAATCCCTTGGCAACTTCTAGGTTATAACTTCTGGGTATAAAATGTGGTCTATTTTCTCATCGTCACTTAGAGATCCTGTTTTTGGACTTTGATTAATAGAGACCTTAACTGTGTTTGAGTCGTGCTGCTTGTACGTTTACTTGTGGAGGAAAATTGAGCCTTTATCTACTCTTTCCTGTTCTTGTTTGCTCGAAGTCCTAATTGTTATGCTTGTCGCCTTAGAATTTTCACCTTTAAAACCTTTGGGGTTTGTCTAGAACTACCTATAGGTAGAGGTCCTAACTCCCTCCGGGACCACTAAGAAGGGACGGGTAGCAGCACGCAATAAGAATCCGTGACCGACACTCGCTTTGCATGACCAATAAGGGGATGGGAAGGGTAGACGTGGATATGATGACCGATGCGCTAATGCCACGCGTAACCCCTTTTCAAGGAGTGATTACCGGGCATTGTACTGATGATCCTATAGGTTAACCAACATAGGACCTCCCTCTCCCCCAAATCCTTTGCTTGAAACTTTATTTTTTTTCCTTTTTTTTCACAACCTGTTTAAATTCTTATTTTTATACAATGCCCAACATGCTCTACTTGCAATTATTTGCTTCATTTGTTTATTTATGGACTAATTTGTAAATATAAGTTCGGTCAGGACCCACAGTTGTGGACCAAGAGGGGTGCCTAAAACCTTCCCCTCGAGGTTACTTCGAGCCCTTACCCTAATCTCTGGTAATGCAAACCAACCCAAGAGTTAATCGCTCTAGGTGCACTAACGCACCATAATCCGTTAGGTGGCAACTCTTCAAATACCCAATTCCCAAAAGGAAATGAGTCATTACACCCCGAGAATGTCGAAACCCGGACTTCTCCCCCGCGAGGAGGGGGAAAAAGGGGGCGCGACAGAACCCATCTCATCAACCGAGCCTTAGAATCCTTCTTTGTCATCAAGTAGCGGAGTGCTGCGTGATCAGTATGAACAATCACCTTGGCACCCATGAGATAAGGCCTAAACTTTTCCATGGCTAGCAACTCTTTTTCTGTCACCGTGTAATTAACCTGGGCATCATTTATAGTTTTGCTTGCATAATACACCAGGTGAAACATCTTGTTCACCCTATGCCCCAAAACCGCTCCTACAGCAACATCACTTGCGTCACACATAAGCTCGAAGTGTAAGCTCCAATTGGGTGTGGTAATAATGGGAGTGGTTGTCACTTTGTACTTGAGAAGTTCAAAAGCTTTCATGCATACTTCATTAAAAACAAATTGTGCGTCCTTTTCCAACAATTTGCACAAGGGATTCACTATCTTTGAAAAGTCTTTAATGAATCTTCGGTGGAAACCCACATGCCCAAGAAAGCTCCTAACCCCCTTGATGGAAGTAGGAGGAGGAAGTTTTGAAATCACTTCAATCTTCGCCTTATCCATCTCAATACCGTTCTTTGAGATCTTATGGCTGAGGACAATGCCCTCCTCGGCCATAAAGTGGCATTTTTCCTAGTTAAGCACAAGATTTGTCTCTTCACATCGGGCTAGCACATTCTTCAAGCATTTTTCAAAGGAGTCACCCACCACACAAGAATCATCCATGAACACTTCCAAGAAGTCCTTCACCATGTCCGTAAAGATAGCCATCATACACCGCTGGAAGGTAGCCGGTGCATTACACAAACCAAATGGCATCCATGAAAATGCAAAAGTCTCGTACGGGCATGTGAAGGTGGTTTTCTCTTGGTCCTCCGGTGCAATCAAAATCTGGTTGTAACCTGAATACCCATCCAAAAAGCAGTAGTAGGCACGCCCAGCAAGTTTATCCAACATTTGGTCCAGAAAGGGCAAGGGAAAATGATCTTTGCGGGTCACTTTATTCAGCTTCTGGTAGTCCATGCATACCCTTCATCCGGTGACAGTCCTAATGGGTATCAACTCATTTCGCTTATTTGTGACCACAGTCATACCACCCTTCTTCGGCACACATTGTACCGGTGAAGTCCAAGAACTATCCGAGATGGGGTACACAACCCCTTCATCTAGCCATTTGATCACTTCCTTCTTGACAACCTCTTGCATAGCCTCGTTCAACCTCCTTTTATGTTCCACGGAGGGTTTGGCATCATCCTCCAATATAATCTTGTGCATGCAAAAGGCGGGGCTTATTCCCCGAATATCAGCTAGAGTCCATCCAATTGCCTTCTTCCTTCTTTGAAGCACCTCCAAGGTGGCATCTACCTGCATGTTAGTTAAGAAAGAAGAAAGAATAACAGGTAAAGTTGAACTAGGGCCCAAGAATTCATACCTGAGGTGTGAAGGCAAAGGCTTCAACTCCAATACAGGAGGTTCCTCGATTGAGGGCTTTGTTGGTAGAGTCTTTCTGTTCTCAAGATCCAAGGAAAGTTTACGGGGCTCATAGGAATACGAACCCATTCCGTGCAAAGCATTGACATACTCCACCAAGCCTTCATCCTCAGTCACATCATGGTTCAACAATACAGCTTCCAAAGGATCCTCCACATTGATCATGGCACTCGTGTCATCAACTATCACCTCCATTACAAGATCCACAAAAGAGCAAACTTCAGTACTATTCGGTTGCCTCATCGATTTGCAAACGTGGAAGACAACTTTTTCGTCACCCACCCGGAAGGTGAGCTCCCCTGCTTCCACATCAACCAATGCCTTCCCTGTTGCTAGGAAAGGCCTTCCCAATATTATAGGCACTTCATAGTCGACTTCGCAGTCGAGAATCACAAAATCCGCAGGCAAAATAAACTTGTCAACCCGGACAAGAACATCATCAATAATACCAAGCGGCCTCTTCATTGTTCGATCCGCCATTTGCAATCTCATTGAAGTAGCTCTCGGTTGACCAATACCCAAAGTTTTGAATACAGAGTAAGGCATCAAATTTATACTTGCTCCCAAATCACACAATGCCTTTGCAAAATCCGCACTCCCAATGGTACATGGAATGGTGAATGCTCCGGGATCTTCAAGCTTTGGAGCCATCGAGTGCACAATTGCACTCACTTGATGAGTCATTTTGATGGTCTCACAATCCATAGATCTCTTTTTAGTCACCAAGTCTTTCATAAACTTGGCATATCCCGGCATTTGCTCAAGAGCTTCCACCAAAGGAACATTGATCGACAAGCTTTTCATCATCTCAATGAACTTCTTGAATTGGTTTTCATTCTTTTGCTTCGCAAGTCTTTGAGGGTAAGGTGGAGGAGGCCTTGGCAAAGGAGCCTTAGCCTTGGGCACTACCATTTCCGGTATGTCTATCACGTGTTCCCTAGACGGGTTCACATCATTTTGAGTCTCCACCTCATTGTCATGAATATCAATTCTCACTTCAGCATTCAAATTCTCTTCACTCACTTGCTCATCAACTATTGGAACATCATCATTTAGCACTTCAACCTCATCACTCACAACTTCCTTTTGCTTGGAGGCATTTACTTCACCACCTCTACCGCTCCTTGTGATCACCGCCATTGCATGCCCGGTATTGTTCCCACCCTTCGGGTTTACTACCGTGTCACTAGGTAGCGCCCCCTTAGGGCGAGTGTTCAAAGATTGCGAAATCTAACCAAATTGAACCTCCAAGTTTCAGATAGAAGTATTATGGGATGCCAAGTGGGCATCAGAGTCGGCGTTCTTCTTCATCATTTTCTCAAACATCATCTCAATCCTTCCCATCTCATTGTTTGACTAGCTAGGGCCTTGAGGCGGAAATGGAGGCGGGTTGTTTGGTTGTTGATACATTGGAGGCCTTTGAAAGCCCGGCCCCCGATTCCCTTGATTACCGTTATTCCAACCCCCTTGGTTGTTGTTTCCTCCCCAGTTGCCCTGGTTGCCCCAATTCTGATTGTTGTTCCCCTAGTTGTTTTGGTTGTTGTTGTTACCACTGTTCCAATTTCCTTGTTGGTTTTGATTCCCCCAATTTCCTTGGGATCTCCACTATTGTTGTTGATTCGGAGCATTGCCCCGTTGTCCTTGGTAGTTGTTCACATATTGAACTTCTTCACTTTGATCATCATACCCATCATCTTGGTTGAAACCACTACTACCTTGTCCATATTGATCCGAATTTCCTTGACTTTGTCGCCTCTTATTGACCAACATATTTACCCCTTCCATGGCGTTCACTTGTCTTGGCGCTTGAACTTGCTGCAGTTGAGCTTTGGCCAACTGGTTCATTATTGTAGTCAACTCTACTATTGCTTGGTCGTGGTCATGGAGCTCTTTGTGCAGGTGAATGACAGTGGGATCACCTTGTGGCACATTAGCTCGGCTTTACCACGCCGAGGAAGTATCTGCCATCTCATCCAGTATCTCACACGCCTCAACATAAGGTGTGTTCATAAAGTTTCCCCCTGCTAGCTGGTTCACTGCACACTGATTGGTCGTGTTGATGCCACGGTAGAATGTTTGCTGAATCATTGCTTCGATCATGTCATTGTTCGGACATTCTTTCACCATCGTCTGGATCTCATCTCTCAATGTTGCCATATGCCCCGACAAGAAAAACTTAGCGATAAACTTGTCGGCCAACTCATCCCACGTAGTGATGGAATGGTTGGAAAGTCTTTCAAGCAAGTCCAAAGCTTTCCCTCTAAGTGAAAAAGGGAACAATCTTGCATAGCCTCGTTCAACCTCCTTTGATGTTCCACGGAGGGTTTGGCATCATCCTCCAGTATAATCTTGTGCATGCAAATGGCGGGGCTTATTCCCCGAATATCAGCTAGAGTCCATCCAATTGCCTTCTTCCTTCGTTGGAGCACCTCCAAAGTGGCATCTACCTGCACGTTAGTTAAGAAAGAAGAAAGAATAACAGGTAAAGTTGAACTAGGGCCCAAGAATTCATACCTGAGGTGTGAAGGCAAAGGCTTCAACTCCAATACAGGAGGTTCCTCGATTGAGGGCTTTGTTGGTAGAGTCTTTCTGTTCTCAAGATCCAAGGAAAGTTTACGGGGCTCATAGGAATACGAACCCATTCCGTGCAAAGCATTGACATACTCCACCAAGCCTTCATCCTCAGTCACATCATGGTTCAACAATATTGCTTCCAAAGGATCCTCCACATTGATCATGGCACTCGTGTCATCAACTATCACCTCCGTTACAAGATCCACAAAAGAGTAGACTTCAGTACTATTCGGTTGCCTCATCGATTTGCAAACATGGAAGATAAATTTTTCATCACCCACCCGGAAGGTGAGCTCCCCTTCTTCCACATCAACCAATGCCTTCCCTGTTGCTAGGAAAGTCCTTCCCAATATTATAGGCACCTCATAGTCGACTTCACAGTCGAGAATCACAAAATCCGCAGGCAAGATAAACTTGTCAACCCGGACAAGAACATCATAAATAATACCAAACGGCCTCTGCATTGTTCGATCCGCCATTTGCAATATCATTGAAGTAGCTCGCGGTTGACCAATACCCAAAGTTTTGAATATAGAGTAAGGCATCAAATTTATACTTGCTCCCAAATCACACAAGGCCTTTGCAAAATCCGCACTCCCAATGGTACATGGAATGGTGAATTCTCCGGGATCTTCAAGCTTTGGAGATATCGAGTGCACAATTGCACTCACTTGATGAGTCATTTTGATGGTCTCACAATCCATAGATCTCTTTTAGTCACCAAGTCTTTCATAAACTTGGCGTATCCCAGCATTTGCTCAAGAGCTTCCACCAAAGGAACATTGATCGACAAGTTTTTCATCATCTCAATAAACTTCTTGAATTGGTTTTCATTCTTTTGCTTCGCAAGTCTTTGAGGGTAAGGTGGAGGAGGCCTTGGCAAAGGAGCCTTAGCCTCGGACACTACCGTTTTTGGTATGTCTATCACGTGTTCCCTAGACGGGTTCACATCATTTTGAGTCTCCACCTCATTGTCATGAATATCGATTCTCACTTCAAAATTCAAATTCTCTTCACTAACTTGCTCATCAACTATTGGAACATCATCATTTTGCACTTCAACCTCATCGCTCACAACTTCCTTTTGCTTGGAGGTATTTACTTCAGCACCTCTACCGCTTGTTCTGATCACCGCCATTACATGCCCGGCATTGTTCCCACCATTCGGGTTTACTACCGTGTCACTAGGTAGCGCCCCCTTAGGGCGAGTGTACAAAGATTGCGAAATCTGGCCAAATTGAACCTCCAAGTTTCAGATAGAAGTATTATGGGTTGCCAAGTGGGCATTAGAGTCGGCGTTCTTCTTCATCATTTGCTCAAACATCATCTCAATCCTTCTCATCTCATTGTTTGACGAGCTAAGGCCTTGAGGCGGAAATGGAGGCGGGTTGTTTGGTTGTTGATACATTGGAGGCCTTTGAAAGCCCGGCCCCCGATTCCCTTGATTACCGTTATTCCAACCCCCTTGGTTGTTGTTTCCTCCCCAGTTGCCCTGGTTGCCCCAATTCTGATTGTTGTTCCCCTAGTTGTTTTGGTTGTTGTTGTTACCACTGTTCCAATTTCCTTGTTGGTTTTTATTCCCCCAATTTCCTTGGGATCTCCACTATTGTTGTTGATTCGGAGCATTGCCCCGTTGTCCTTGGTAGTTGTTCACATACTGAACTTCTTCACTTTGATCATCATACCCATCATCTTGGTTGAAACCACTACTACCTTGTTCATATTGATCCGAATTTCCTTGACTTTGTCGCCTCTTATTGACCAACATATTTACCCCTTCCATGGCGTTCACTTGTCTTGGCGCTTGAACTTGCTGCAATTGAGCTTTGGCCAACTGGTTCATTATTGTAGTCAACTCTACTATTGCTTGGTCGTGGTCATGGAGCTCTTTGTGCAGGTGAATGACAGTGGGATCACCTTGTGGCACATTAGCTCGGCTTTGCCACGCCGAGGAAGTATATGCCATCTCATCCAGTATCTCACACGCCTCAACATAAGGTGTGTTCATAAAGTTTCCCCCTGCTAGTCGGTTCACTGCACACTGATTGGTCGTGTTGATGCCACGGTAGAATGTTTGCTGAATCATTGCTTCGATCATGTCATTGTTCGGACATTCTTTCACCATCGTCTGGATCTCATCTCTCAATGTTGCCATATGCCCCGACAAGAAAAACTTAGTGATAAACTTGTCGGCCAACTCATCCCACGTAGTGATGGAATGGTTGGAAAGTCTTTCAAGCAAGTCCAAAGCTTTCCCTCTAAGTGAAAAAAGGGAACAATCTCA
This sequence comes from Nicotiana attenuata, assembly GCF_001879085.1. Lineage (NCBI taxonomy): Eukaryota > Viridiplantae > Streptophyta > Magnoliopsida > Solanales > Solanaceae > Nicotiana > Nicotiana attenuata. The sequence continues at coordinate 47,644,130 of NC_031991.1, forward strand.
ATCTCAATGCATCCTCCGACACATTTGACTATTTGCTTCCCCATCAGGTATCAACAAAGCCCTTTAGATGTTTATATGCATTCTGATGGGGAGCGCCTGTGAAGTACCCGCTTTGCTCCAGTAAAGTCAACATAACATTTGTAATCTGGAAATTGCCCGCCCGGATCCTGGGTAGGACAATTGCAATTGTGTAGCCTTCATTTGGAAGCACCCAAGGAGCTACTCGCGGAGGAACTGGGGGAGGGTCTATGATGATAGACTATAATTATGTATTTTAGTCGATTATTACACTCTAATTTACTGCACTTTAGTTGAGTTTGCGCTTTAATCGCTAGTGTTTTACACTAAGTGTTTGTTTTATGCCTTGTAGGAGCGATTCCGAGCTATGTAGATGTTATGGAATGAATTCAAGTGATTTGGAGCTTTTAAGTCTGAGTAAAAGCCCAAGGAATTAAGTCGGGATCGTATTCGGGGATCAACGGATGATAGAGCAACAAAACGAAGAATCGAATAGGCATATTGCGCACTGTCTAGTAAAATACACATCACTTTTCGCTCAAAACTCCATTTGGGATCCACAATATATGGTTGGAAAGCTAACTCAAAGGTCTACAACTTTCATGTTTTACGTTTTTCCAAATTCCAAACGTAACAGGATGAAAAACTCGGTCAAAACCGCCCCCGCGGACCTGACGCGGACTGAGGCAGTACACTAGGAAAGTACCACGCCCGTACCGTGCCCGGACCGCGGCCGCAGACGTCCAGGCCTAGAAACTTGTCTTTTTTCGCGTAGGAGAAGGTATAATTGTTTGGGCCCGACCCTACTTGGTATATATACATGGAAAAACGGTATTTTGAGGGGAGGAAACCAATTTTTGAGACAGATTCGACCTAAGGAGGCAGAGACACAAGAGGAGCAAGGCGAGGAATTCTTCTACGAGTTTTTTCCTTCCTCTTCCTATTTTTCATTGTTGGTTATGACTTGTAGTATTGTAGTTTTACATACTATTATGAATAGCTAATTTGTTATCTAGGGTTTTGATGGAACCTTTTGTAGGATAAATTCTTGTTATGTTTTTATATAATTGAGCCGTAGTATTTTCTCTATTTGTTCAACTATATTATTCTTTTGGTTGATTGAAGGGCCCTCAATTAGTTGTGCCTATTAAGTATGTATTACTCGGGAGAGAGTGCATATTTAGGTAGTTGTAGAACAACATCACTCCCGACGTATGTGAGGAATCAATAACCAAGGGTTTAAAGGTGGGATTAGGGATAACGAAACCTTGGTTGCGATCTAAGTGAGCTGTAATTAAAGTCAGCTAGCGTAACTCGGGAGAGTATACCTAGTAAATTGTCGTAATTACTCAGGAGATAATTGCAACACGCAGAGCGCTCATGATCGGTAGAGAATACTTAGGCGAAATTATAGAAAACATAGTGTGAAGGATTCCGACAATTGGGGAAATCATAACGCTAGACCTCCTTAATCTTTTCTCCAACCTGTAGTATCTTTAGTGTTAATTTATTATTTTAATTTGTTAGTTAGTTAGTTAAACACAAGAATCTTAATATCTATAAGTTAGGAATTGTTCAAGCTTGTATTCTTGGTGATAGTGAATAACTGTAGCTAAGCCTTAGTTCTCTGTAGGATTCGACTCTGGACTTTTAGACCGAATTATATTTGCAGCGACCGCTTATCCGTTTTAGGACAAGAGTTGGGCGTGATCAAATTTTGGCACCGCTGCCGGGGAACGAACGGTGTAGTTGTAGTTGTATATATTGTTAGGGTTCAAGTTAGAACTTTTATTTTGTTTTGTTTTTTTTCTTGTATGTTTTTTTATAACCGTTGATTTGAGAAACATGACATCTTGGAATTATGGGAATTTAGGTGTAGATAATTCTACTATTGATATCCATACATATTGTGAAGGAAACCACCCGTGGAAAAATTTTCAAAATGTTCCTGAGAGCGAGTTATGTGTACTAACTCAATCTTATTTGTGGAATGTGTGTGATGTGTGTGGTGCTAGAAATGGTCACTTTTATGGTTGTGCTTATATTTCCTATCTTCCCCCAACCCCTTACTATGATGGTTCTACCTTTTCTTGTGAAGTTAACAAGAACAAAGAACCTGGGGATGCATACCTAAAGGAGATCAAGGATATGTTAAAGTGCCATCTGAAACAAAATAATGAAAAACAATTGCAGATAGAAAGGCAAGAGGCAACTATTCGCAAGTTGGAGGCTCAATTGAGTCAAGTGGTTGGAGCTTTTAATGCTCAACAAGCCAATATTGAAGATAGTAGCCAAGAAAAGCATGAATTTGAGGTGTTAATTCAGGAGGTCAGAGTAGAACATCAACAACCTAGCCAACTACAATTTGAGGATGTCGATGTTGAAGAAGTGAGACTAGAGTCAGTCAAGGACTTTGAGGATACAAATTTTGTTGACTCTAGTATCATTGATGTTGAGGATGTTGAAAGTCCTAAAGTTCATGTGTTTGAGCGCATTGGTCCTCACTCCAAACATTTTTCCACATTGGGCTTGGATGATGATATGGAAATAGAGTCATCCGAGCCGGTTGAGGAGTCAAGGAATGAGGAATAAGGTGCCTACAGTCTAGAATTTTTCTTGCTAGAAAGACAGGACTACATGTCTCATCTAAAAGCCAAGAAGTGTAAAATAGTACAATGGTTGCTTGGGCCAATTATATTTGTTCCACCACCCCTGGAGCATAACCGAATACTTGAAGCCAAATTGGGGGCTCAATTCATAAGTTCAAGGTGGAGGGAAAAAGTGATTCACGTCGTGCCGCGACGTTAAATCAAGTGCTTGTTGGGAGGCAACCCAGCTTTACTGCTTTATTTTATTTTATTTTATTTTATTTTCTAATCGTATTATTTTTGTAGTGTCGATTATTTATTTTTTAGGAGCATGGAATGCAAAGCCATTGGAAGGGTGCAACAACAAACCAGATGGTTGGAACTAAGTGTGAGGTACCCACACGAAGGTCCAGGCCTGGGAGAAGTCTGAGTACCCCATGAGATGCTAGTGCTTCACCCTTTGGCCTACCAGGGAGTTTCTTTTACCCTCTTGTATGTATGGGTGTGCATTGGGGACAATGCACAATTTTAAGTGTTGGGTGAGAAGATTGTCTGGGTGGCTTTCTATGCTATTTTAGTTGTGTTAGTTTAATTGAATAATTTTATTTTTAAATAGAAAAGATTGGACTTTTCCCGATGATGGATCTGTTAGACAATTTTCTTGAGGGAGTTAAGTCTAAAGAAAAAAAAAAGATTTTTTTGTTAGGAAGTGTAGCAATTCCCCTTTGGTTTTTCTTTGTGCCGTGGTTCTTTTCCAAGGGTTTTGTTTGAACCGGGTGTAGTTAGTTTTTTTTTTGGAGTAGGAGCCATTGTGTTGTGCTTTGAATTGAAGCAATATCTCTTAACTTTGTTATGCCTTGAGAATAGTGAGTACTTTGGTTGTGACGCTTAGGCTCAGTTTTTTACTCTTGTATAAGTACCTTAAATTTTATGATCTTAACTTTGCTTAAATGCTTTGACTAGAGTGTCTTGATGAAACCAATCCTGATTGAGTTATGTGCCATGTGTGTGTAAGGATTTGTTATATTCTGTGCATTGCATTTGATGCCTAGAACTTGCCCTGTGTGTTTGCAAAGCGAAATAGTAGTTTTGTTCAGTCTTGAAAGTGATATAGGCGTTTCTTTGTTGAGCCAGATATGTATATTTTACCCACCTAATTGTTATGTATCGTAGTTAACCCCTTTGAGCCTGTAATCTTGTTTCTTTGGCAACCACATTACAAGCCTTACCCATTTGTTTGAATTAATCATCTATTTGAACCTCTTAACCTCTCATGAGCACTTGAATTGTTATGAACTGTGTAAAAGTTAAAGTGTGGGGTGGTTGGCTTGGCTTTTGAGTGGAACAAATGAAATCAGGAGAAAGGTGCACTGTTTTGAACAAGTAAGAGCCACTTGAATTGAAAAAAAAATAGTTGTATTGCTGTGAAAAAAAAAGTAGTATTCCTTAATAAGTGGTGACTCTTGATGTAATTGTGCTTAAAGAAGTATGGGGTAATATACGTTGATGTGAAGGTGGAGTTTGGTTTGACATAAGTATGGGGTTTGAATGTTAAAGTATATGTATTAAAGTGCTTAGGGAGGTGTAGTCACTCGTATATCTAAATGTATCCTACCCGTCCCGCAGCCTACATTACAACCAAATAAAGTCCTACTTGATCCTAGACTGAATAAGCTCGATTAGTAGAGTAGTACACTACGGGCAAGCCTATGGTGCATCTTTTGTGGCATATGAATGTTATTTCTGAGAGTGAGTGAATTCTTTCTATCTTGAGTTCCTAAGTGCTCTTAAATTTTATTGTGTGGAACTACTCTCTTTTGTTGTGTGAGGGCACTTTATTCATGAAGGAGAGGTAATATCAGTGACCTCTATGTTAGAGTAAGTGGGTGAGTTGTGAATAATGTGTGGTACTTGTGAGTCAAATCTTGAGGTGAAGATGTTACGCTTTTGTGCTTAGTCTATTTTAAATATTCTTGGTGTGATGAGTTAGGAGAATTGTTTAAAAAAAAGGGTCGTGTCTACATAAAGCGTAGTTTGATTGCTCGAGGACGAGCAATGGTTTAAGTGTGGGGTATTGATGATTGACTATAATTATGTATTTTAGTCGATTATTACACTCTAATTTACTGCACTTTAGTTGAGTTTGCACTTTAATCGCTAGTGTTTTGCACTAAGTGTGTGTTTTATGCCTTGTAGGAGTGATTCCGAGCTATGTAGATGTTATGGAATGAATTCAAGTGATCTGGAGCTTTGAAGTCTGAGTAAAAGCCCAAGAAATTAAGCCGGAATCGTATTCGGGGATCAACGGATGATAGAGCAACAAAACGAAGAATCGAGTAGGCATATTGCGCACTATCTAGTAAAATACACATAACTTTTCGCTCATAACTCCATTTGGGCTCCACAATAACAGGGTGAAAAACGCGGTCGAAACCGCGACCGCGGACCTGACGCGGACTGAGGCAGTACACTAGGAAAGTACCGCGCCCGGACCCCGACCGTGGACGTCCAGGCCTAGAAACTTGTCTTTTTTCACGTAGGAGAAGGTATAATTGTTTGGGCCCGACCCTACTTGGTATATATGCATGGAAAACGGTATTTTGAGGGGAGGAAACCAATTTTTGACACAGATTCGACCTAAGGAGACAGAGACACAAGAGGAGCAAGGCGGGGAATTCTTCTACGAGTTTTTTCCTTCCTCTTCCTATTTTTCATTGTGGTTATGACTTTTAGTATTGTAGTTTTACATACTATTATGAATAGCTAATTTGTTATATAGGGTTTTGATGGAACCTTTTGTAGGATAAATTCTTGTTATGTTTTTATATAATTGAGCCGTAGTATTTTCTCTATTTGTTCAACTATATTATTCTTGTGGTTGATTGAAGGGCCCTCAATTAGCTGTGCCTATTAAGTATGTATTACTCGGGAGAGAGTGCATATTTAGGTAGTTGTTGAACAACATCACTCCCGACGTATGTGAGGAATCAATAACCAAGGGTTTAAAGGTGGGATTAGGGATAACGAAACCTTGAGTGTGATCTAAGTGAGTTGTAATTAAAGCCAGCTAGCGTAACTCAGGAGAGTATACCTAGTAAATTGTCGTAATTACTCGGGAGAGAATTACAACACGCAGAGCGCTCATGATCGGTAGAGAATACTTAGGCGAAATTATAGAAGACATAGCATGAAGGATTCCGACAATTTGGAAATCCATAACTCTAGACCTCCTTAATATTTTCTCCAACCTATAGTATCTTTAGTGTTAATTTATTATTTTAATTTGTTAGTTAGTTAGTTAAACATAAGAATCTTAATATCTATAAGTTAGGAATTGTTCAAGCTTGTATTCTTGGTGATAGTGAACAACTGTAGCTAAGCCTTAGTTCTATGTGGGATTCGACTCCGGACTTTTAGACTGGATTATATTTGTAGCGACCGCTTATCCTTTTTAGGACTAGAGTTGGGCGTGATCAGTCTGGAATGTTGTCATTGGCCTGGCGGCCTCTTCTTTGAGCTTGAGGTACTAGAGGCACCTCATCTTCAGCATTATCATCTACCTCCTCCCCCGGGAGAACATTTCCAATAGGATCATTATTTGCCATGTTGTACCTGAATCAATTAACTCACACAAGTTAGTAAAATAGAAGGAAAGAAAAACAAGACACACAACTAGTCAGATAGATAGCCAAAACCGTTTAGTTCCCCGGCAACGGCGCCAAAAAGTGATCGGCTCCAACCCTATACCACTATAAAATGGCAAAGAGTGGTCGATGCAGCTTTTACCCGAAAGGTCGGGATCGATATCCACAAGGTGCTAATATTGGTTGGGAGTGGGGTTTCTATCCAATCTAGCTATGCGTGTTGCTCTTAATTGCACTTCTAAACGTGTTTGGATTTGTTTCTATTCTACTTTTAATACTACTAATTGCTGAAAGTAATCTAAGTACAATGTTTTTTTGTAGGGTTTTTTCCCAATTGATAAAAATCACTAGGGAAGTGACTTGCACCTAGGCGAGTATCTAATGGGGTCTAGAATTTAGGACAGACTTGTTATATTTGGGATTATGATATAACCTTTGCACATAATTACTCACTCTATACAGATCGGTAGCTTGAGTGACTTTGCCCAAATTGACTTTCTCATGCCCAATTAGGTGTTCAAACAATGCAAGCAAAGTTGGCTCGAGTTGGGTATTACTATCTCTAGGTTTAACCCTTTAATTGGGGATATCAGTCTCTTGAATGCACCCAAATTTCTTGTTAGCCTGAATTTCATAGACTTAGTCTCTCTTTCTCAAGAAGAGTCTAAGTCATAAAGGCATGAATCATTGTTTGCAACCACCAATTCAACAATTAAAGCATGAATCAAGCTAAATATCAATAACCCATAAACAATTAAGCCCTAAAATTGAAGACCCATTAAATACCCACAATAGGGTTAGGTCACAACCCTAGCATGGGTTTAGCTACTCATAATCAAGGTAGAAATCAAAGATGGAAACGAAATATAAGCCATAAAAGTTAATTACAAGAATAAAAATCTAAGATCAATAGCTAAAGCTGCTCTAAAGTTACTCTAAGTAGTAATATACGGATGTTCACGAGCTCCTTAAAACAAAAAATGACCTAAAAATGTGAAAAAGAACTATTTATACACAGCTGAAATTTCTGGACAAAAATATCGCTACGGAGGTTTCGCTGTCAGCGAAATAATAAGCGCCTCAGCATAAGGACTTCCGCGGCCGCGCAAAACAAGCGCGGACTGCGTTTCTTCACTTTTGTGCTTGGCTCTGAACTTGATTTCGCAGACAGCGTAAAAGATACCGCCTCAGCGTTGGCCTCAACCGCGGTCGCGCAATTTGAACGTGGACTGTGCTTCTCAGATAGGCTCACTTTGCAGGGTCTCTGAACCTTGATTCGCCGCTCTCAGCGGAATTACCACCGCGGCCGCGTCAGGTATTCTGCGGCCGCACTTTTTCAATGCGCCCAGTGGTCTCTGTTGCACCCAAAACACCTTCTTTGAACCTCAATTCCGTGGACCGCGTAATTGTGGCCGCTGTAGCGTTGGATCTTCCGCGGCCGCTCTTTTCCTTCGCGGTCAGCACTTTTATCTTAGCTTTGAACTTGTGCACTTTTAACTCCTTCATGAGTTGATTTTGGCTTTCTTGCCTCATTTTGACCAAACCCTGCACACAAGCACAATAAGTCAGTTTTCGGGAATACTTTTACACATTTTTTATCCAAAACCCAAGCAAAAGAGAGCATAAGATAGGCTAAAATCCATAGTTATCATGCATGCAAGCATATGGTCTAGCCATTCTTTGTTAACAAAGACCCATTTTATCTTTGAGTAAATCATGTTGTCACCTTGTCTATCATTCTAAGTGTATCTGCTGCCTCTTTGTGGTAGTTCAATCAGCTCACTCATGTCTATGCATTCTTGGAAGTCATCACTTCACTTAAGGTGACTAGGCTACTACCTAATCTGTCATCATTCCGTAGTACTGAGTTAAAATTACCAGCTATAATCCATGGTAACTTACTCCCTACACTTCGTGTCTTCAAATACTTCCATAACTCCTTCCTACCCTCCCTACTGTTATAAGCATAGATAGCAGTTAGGAGAAATGTCCTCTGATGTGTAACGTCATGCACCTCACAAGTAATAGCTTGAGCATTCATACTTCTAAGTGTGACTTTGAAGTAGTCTGCTCTCCATTTTAACCAAATCCTTTCATTATAACGCATCTCTAAATTAGTAAGCAACTTCCAGCCACTGAACATATTTTTTACAATTTTTTTAATTTTACTGGCTTTGATCTTAGTTTCCAAAAGACCAATTAAGCCAGCTTCCTGTCTATTGCAAAGAAGTTTCACCTCCTTATGTTTATTAGGGCCATTCAGGACCTTAACATTCCATATTAGTAGGCTATCTATTCCCAGAAGAGGGAATGTTTGGATCACCATCTTTTACCATATCAAGTTTGCTTACTTGGAACTGTATCATCAAGGGCCTGGAAGCTATTACAATTCATGATCTGCTGCACTACATTTGACTGTTGTCTATTTGTATATTGTGGTATAACCCACACTTCTGTAATCTTCCCCTTCAATCTACCATCTGTTTTATTATATGTGCCTCCATTCTCTTTAGATTGTTGTACTATCATTCTCTGTTGACTGTTGACATCCAATTTTTCCCTATATATATTTTTAGTGTACAAAATAACTTCGAAAGGGCATATATATGCATATGAAAGCATATTCAAATGTTTTATTATTTTTCCATAATTTTTAAGGTTTCAAATCAATTTATTTTCATCTTTTATCCATAAAAAACCCAATGATTATTTCCAAACTTATTATTTTTTGTAGTTCATTTATCGGACTTTTATATTTATGTTAAGATATAGCTAAGGTAATTTTTGCATATTCTTACAAATTTTATTTAGTAACTTTAAGCTAAATTGCATATAATTGCAATATTAGCCCCTTTTAGATTTAATTGTATTTTATATTCTTAAAATTAAGTCCAGTATTTTTTAAATTAATAATTATATGCTATAAGTCATTTTAGTGCTTTTAATTTGGTTCCAGAAATTAATTTACCATTTTTTATAATTTTAAAAGGGGAAAAATGGCTATTCAAATGATAGCCCAATTTTATTTCAATTGTAGCCTAAATTGAACCCCAAATCAGACCCAATTTTCCCCCGGCCCAATTTTGTTTAAACCTGAACCCTAACCCATTTAAACGACCCAACCCGGACTCCCCCCTAACCCCTTTAATCCTAGACGTTGATCATTTAGATCAACGGCTCATATACGCCCTTTTCTTTTTAATCCCAAACGACCCATTTACCCTACTTCATTTCTCACCAACCGCCGCCTCCGAATCCCTCTTCTCTCTCAACTCTCTCTGAAACCTAACACGAACCCTAGCCGCCGCCATCAAACTACACCCTAATCCACCCTAAACCCTGCCTAATCCATGGCCTCCCATGGCCATTGGAGATGTGTGGTGGCCTCCCATGACTCTTGGGTGTTTGTTTCTGTGGTTTCATGGCCAGTCCTAAAAGGAATTTGGTCCGGTCCTTGCTCGACTACTGTTCATGGCTTTTCTCCGGTCATCCCTGACCTTTCTCCGACCAGCCATGGCCGTTCGAGTCAGATCCTTGACTCTCCTGTTAGATCGGTAACTTTCAAGGCCTTTCTCACCTTTTCTGAGTTTTTCGAAACCCTAATCTTTAAGATCCTTTGATTTTCTTTCAGATCTACTTTAGATCTGTACTTGCTGTGAATGTCAAGTGTTTTTCTCGAAAGTTCTTCAACGTTTCTTTCAAAACAACTTTTCGTTAAGGTTTTCCTTTAAGTTTTTCAAAAGATCTCTTCTCCGATTTAATGTTGTTTGTGATTCTGCTATGTTTTTGCTCATGTTGTTCTTCTATCTTAGTCAGCGTGTTGAAAACCATAATTCCTTTTTGGGTCTCATTCGAGTTCTGAAGCTGTTCGTTAGATGTGTACTTGTTTGATTAAGTGCTTTGTTTGACTTATTTGTTTTACCATCTTTTAAACTCGATTATTGTTGAAAACCCTAGGTCTTTGGGTCTGAAACTGTTTGTTTGAATGTATACTTGACTCGATTGAAAGTTCTTGTTTCAGACTCTCTTTTCTTTATGTGACTTATCTGATTTTTACTCGACTATGGTTGAAACCTTGACTTCTCGAAAGGTTTCCTCACTTGTTACTGCAAGACCTTTACCTCTTTTGACTCTCTTCTTCACTTTGGCTATACGTGTGAGCCCTGACTATCTAACCTTGTTCACTACTGAATCCTATGCTTATTTCTGCTACTATTGTATGCTGTTTCTTTTGCCAATGTGCTTGGCCTCGCATGTCTGATGTTTCTGTTCACTCTGTTTATATACTGAAGTGCAGAAGCATATTCTTCCTTGATTGTCTTAATCTTGTGGCTGATTTCAAAAACTTTTCCTTTTATGAACCCTTATTTCACTCGCCTGTTTAAAATTAATTGATTCTTTTCCCTTTACAGTGATGTGTTACCTTGCCGATTTCTTTCCCAAAATAAGCATATTTTTGTACTTAGACTCGATTGTTCACTGCATGCTTTTACTATCCCTTATATGGCAATAATCAGTCTGCTTCCAAACTGATTTTCTTTCCTTAATTAGACATGCTGCTACTCGTTAGACAGTGATTCCTTAATTAAAGGGGAATCACTTGGGTAATTGATTCTGACTTGTGATTGTTTCCATGTTTGTATCAAGACTTTACTTATTACCTCTCCTTCACTCATTTTCACAAAAACTATAAATACCCTGCACCCCTCTTCTTTCAAAAAAAAGGAGAACGATCTAAGTTCAGAACACACACTTCACTAAAAACTCTCTCTATTTCTCTGTTACTATTTGTGCTACTGCTTTGTCCAGCCGGCTACAAGCCAAGGCTAGGCTGTGGACATTTGCTTACCTTTCTTTCTGTACTTTGCTTATTACTGGTATGTCCTAGTTAATTTTCAAGCATCAACAACATGTTTCTGCAATTGTTTCAACTTCTTTAATGCTTGTCCACTTCTGCTTATGTTTCTGCAATCAAGTTACATTATTAGCATATTGAAATGTGTTCCCTTCCCCTTTAAAGTTAATGCTCTCCTATGTATATGAATCTCAAACCCCACATCCCCTCTTTATGTTTGTATTCTCTGGCTGGTTTATGAACATGTCAGCATCCTCTATTGCTGTGCATGTCTAAACCTGACCCCTCCTAGGGTCATATGCTTCATGCAATGTATTCCCAAAACCCCTGACCCCTTTGTGCAAATGCTGACTCTGTATAGTTTAAATTTTACTACTATTGTTTTCAAATCATCCTTATCACTTACTATTTCCCAGCCCAGTTTTAAAATCTCTATGTTCTGCACTTTCACTATATTCCTAGAATCTAAGTTCTGACCCTCTTGTGTGAGCCTTGCCTTGGGACCCTTGAGCTCCCTCTGAACTTGGACACATGAGAGTTGGCCCTTCCACTGCACTCATCTCTATCTGGTTATGCAAGCCTGGGCGTAAGCACTGCCCAGGGTCCCTTGAGACCCTTAGGGAACTTTGACACACCCAGGTCTGAGAAAGGCTCTGAAACAAGTGGCATTTGATGTGGTTTGTTCAATAACTCAGAGAGGAAGTCAGAATCAGGCTTCTTATGGTTGTAACTTCTTATTTTTACATTTTTTTTTATGTAATTCAGTAATTGGTTTGTAATAATTTGTAAACAGATATTGGGGTTGGTTAGTAAAAAGGGATGGGGTAATTATGCATGTTTTAAGGGTAGATATCCTGCCTATAGGATCTGTTTTAATAAGTTCTGCATGTTTACTTCCACACTTAGATATCCTGCCTATAGGATCTGTTTTAATAAGTTCTGCATCTTTACCTCTACACTTAGATATCCTGCCTATAGGATCTGTTTAATAGAGTTATGCATGCTTACTTCCACACTTAGATATCCTGCCTATAGGATCTGTTTAATAGAGTTCTGCATGTTTACTTCCACAATTAGATATCCTGCCTATAGGATATAATGTTATAATCAGACGTCATTTGCAAGGTTAAAAATCAGATTCAAAAATTAGATGTCATGCCCATAAGGTTAATATCAATATTTTATAGAAATCATGCCTGCAGGAATTTCGTTGTGATCAAATAAATCATGCCTACTCCGCTTCATTAGATACCATGCCTATAGGATCAAATCAGCCTTATATTAAATACCATGTCTGTAGGGATTAAAATCAGCAACAATAGAGGTTATGTCCATAAAATCTTAAACCAGTCTAGTTAAAAAATCAGTTTGACTCGTACTGTGTTAAAATTTAGTTACTCCTCTCATTAATGCGGTCTAGAAAGCATGCCTATAGGATCTAATTTGCTCGTTTAAAATTGTTACTGCTTTGCCATTTTTGAATCGGTAATAGATATCATGCTTATAGGGAATCATCAATACACACCTACGCAAGCCTTAAGTAATAACGATAAAATCGAATCCGCCTTGTTTAAATAGCAACTGCTACAACCAGCAGGCAGGCCTGATTCGGACTTCTTATCTGAGTTATGTAATAAATTGGTCTGCTTCAACAATTAAAACTCTCCTGTCTTAGTACTTTGAATTTTGGCCCTAAATGTGTTTTAAGTCATGCTATTTACGTGCTTTACTTGAGGAGGTATATATGAGCCTTCTAGTTGTTTACATGTTTTCCCTAATAAGCAGTCCTATATGTTTTGAATGTTGCCTTAGTCATTTTACCTTTTAAACCCAAGAGTCAGCCTAAAATCCTCCCTCTCATAGGAATAATAGTCCTAAATCCCTCCGGGACTAATAGGAATGGGACGGGTAATAGGATGCAATAGAGGTCGAGACCAATCCGCGCTTTAATACCTTAACGGGTGGGAAGGGTAGATATGGATATTTTGACCGGTGCGCTAATACCACGTGTAGCCCCTCTTTTGAGGAGTGATTACCGGGTATTGCATTGATGTGATCCATATTACAAATAAACCTAGGACCCCTTGATATTCATTAGCATGTTTTGTTATAACTCTTTCAAAACTTTGTTTTATTCTATCACTTACAAACATTTGTGTATTTAAAAATTCCCTCTTATTTGAGCCTTGTTTGTTTACTTGTTAATTGCACAAATTCAGAAAGAACTATCTGGCCGGTAACCACACTAGTGGATCCTGAAGGGTGCCTAACACCTTCCCCTTGGGATAATTTCAAGCCCTTACCCTATCTCTGGTTATAAAAAAATATAGTTATAATTGAACCCATAGGTGCCCTAACGCACCTTAAAATCGTTAGGTAGAGACTGTTCAAAATTGCAAACCCCTTTCCCAAAAGGAAAGAGTTGTCCCAATCGAATGTCACAAACCCGATTTTCGCGGAGGATAAAAGGGGGCGCGACAGCATGGCGACTCTGCTGGGAATTTTTTTTAGGCTTTTACCATTTCAGATTATTCTTGTGAATTTGTACCCCTCCTTATGTGCAATTATTTGTTTAATTCCTTTAAGTATTTAATTTCTTCTTTAGAAGCAAAACTGACATATCTTCCTTGTTTTCTTTCCTTTATTGCTTTACATTTATGAAACTGTTGTATTTATCGCTTTCTTAATGTGCAAATACATGTCAACATGCTTTAATTATTGCATAATCATGCTCACCATCATACTCCACTCGTGCCAAACAAATCCTATAGCAACGCTTATAATGAGTGGTTGCGCTCTTCCTATATCATTACCCCCTAAATTCGGAAAGGCATATTTGCGGTAAAACTAGTCGATCAGCGATGCAGTCGACAGTTCCGAGCCTTCCCCCTTGAGTTGTCCGCTCAAGGGTACCAGTCTAAAACCCCATAAAAACCTTACTCTGTTCAAATTGTGCATGCATCATGGTCAAACCTAGCCGGATCAGTTATGTTGTCCACATAATGATCCTTTTAGATAGCCTTGTCCAAATTCCACTGGGTTTCCCTAAAATCCAAAATGAACGTCGTCACGTTCTGTGCATTTATTTGGAGAACTAGATGCTTCCTGCTAATCATTGATATTAAATAGTCGAGTCCGGTGGGGGAAGGGTCTAGCCTTATTTGCCTTGCAGAAACATGAGGCACGAAGTCCCCAGATTCGGCATGGTCACCAACATCCACCCGAGGTTGCTAGGCTGGTGGAAAGATTTACACTCTAGTGATCAGAATCTCGTCAGGAAATATCTGGGAAATCTACCATCCCTCCTGGAAATCCAACCCAATAACATGATCATAGAGGCTGCCACATTATTTTGGGATTGCGAGAGAGTCGTATTCCGCTTTGGGGATATTGAAATAACACCTTTGCTGGAGGAGATAGGAGGACTAGCTGGCCTAGTATGGGAAACTTCGGGTTTGTTAATGCCTGAGAATCTCAAAGGTAGAGGCTTCCTCAAAATGATGGGTTTGAAGAAGAATCCGGAACTGACATGCTTAAAGGATTCATACATCCCTTTCGACTACTTGTATGAAAGGTACGGTCACAGCAAATCTTACCGCACCTACTTGTCACACCTCCTTTTTTCCTACACCCCGTAAGGGTGTATTAAGGGAGTTTTTCCAATTAAAGGATAATCGAAACGGGATTGTTTATTAAGAGATTCAGAGTCACCACTTGGGATAATTTATGGTGTCCCAAATCACCGATTTGAATCCCGAATCGAGGAAAGATTGACTTTGTTTTACAGTCTGCGAACACAGAAATCCGGGTAAGCAATTCTGTTAACCCGGGAGAAGGTGTTAGGCATTTCCGAGTTCCGTGGTTCTAGCACGGTCGCTCAACTGTTATTAATGGCCTATTTATCTGATTTTAAAACATGTTTAACCTAAGGTTCAATTTTAACTTTATAACCGCTTTTATTTAGTTATTTTTAGGAAAAGATTCAACGTCATCTAAAACACGTCTTGAACCACGTCACATAAATGCACCCGCGGTCTACGACACATTTCATCTAACGTTGTTGAGATTTGGATTTGGGTCACATAAATGCGCACCCGAGTTTAGGAAGGTAAAGTTATTAAAATAATGCGCCTAAAGCAACTACGCGTGTTTAACTTTGCGAGGGCCATGGAAATTTGTTAAATGGCACGCCTCGATTTCTAAGGATAAGAATATTAATTAAACGAGGGCCATGCGTTTATGAAAGATTGTTGGAGGAGAGGCAATGTGAATTTGTAAAAGGAAAAGATGTGAGCCAAGAAAGAAGAAGCACATTGTGTGGGAAATATGCAGATAGTGAATAACCATTAGAGCGCTAGCCAAGAATAAAAGGAGAGGTGTTGCTTTGATTATAAGAAAGGAACATAGTTTAACTAAACAACCAGCTATGGATTTCAACCACTTAATATCAAAAGAAATGAATTCATTTACGTTATTATCTTATACCAACGTGAGCAACATGAGGATTTAGAGCAGATTATATGCAGAAGCTTAGGGAGAAGGAAAAAATGTTAATTACACGAAGACGGACGATCAATAACTAATCATACAATTACCAAGTCTAATCACAAACTACAACGAAACTAGTGCCTTTTTACATCCCTAGAATTATGATGATAACTGTAAGTATTTCTATGTTAACAAAGGATACAAAAAAAACCATTGAAATCCATATTTTTGCAAGATTACTCAAGTTTCAAACCCATGATAGTACTAGTGCTACATGAGTATGCAGCAGCACATCAGAATCAAATAAGCACATAGCTCAAATTCCTTTCCAGATATTACAAACATGTTCCAAAACATTCCAGGGAAACAAATGGGACTATCCAATGAACTGATTAATACACAAGGGCCACTGGACGACAATATGATTTAGATGCATCAGTTATACCCCAAATTGACGAAATAAACTCACTGAAAACTCCTACCCAACGATGAACCTATCACAAACAAACCCACCCCCCACCGATTTCCTTTGACTGATTAGAGATCTCAAAAACCAAGCAGAACTCATATAAACACATGAACTACTAGTAAATCAGGGCTGCTGCAGGCCAACCAGTGCAGAATTTTGCACTCAAAGTTGTGCAAACAGGCTGCCTAGAAAGTGCAAACAGGGCAGGCTAACTCAATTCATCAAATTTCAGAATGACTGCTTAAATTCGAGTCGCTACTACTACCATCGACTAAAATGCATTCAATAATAGTCCCCAAATCTGATCGAAAGTAAAATCACATCCTCAACAAGCAGTTTCTGTTCGAACTCGGATTTCATGGCTACAAACTTACCAAATATGCAGACAACACAATAGCCCTACTGATGACTTCCTTTGGCTGAAATGCTAAAGAATGGAGAGGAACCAATTTACAAACAAGTTCTTTACTCAGATTATGTCAAGTATTTCTTGAGGAGAAGCTCATGATGGGAAAGACATTGTTGATTTTGCTAAAATCAAGTGGAACTTACAGTGGATCTGCTCAAAAATAAGAAGATGAACTAATGAAATTTCTTCAACAAATATCACAAGCAAACACATGGATTTGATGTCGGATGGCTAATATTCACATTCATTCTCAGTCTTTTAACACAAGAAAACAGCCAACAATTGTCCCTTAAATTCACGGCTTGGATTCGAAAAGCAGAGAATAGTACTACACTAACCTAAACCTGCTAACTGGCAGATTCAATCCAAACAGAAGCCTAAATGACAGCAACAGCGAGATACAAACTCAGAAATTCCAGCATACTCTATTATGACTTAGGAGTGTTTTCAACTCAAAAAAAACAGTAGCATAAATGGACCTGAACCAAGGCCAAACGAGTTTAGAACTCGACTGAAAGAAACAGACATTGAGTTTCAAGATCCAAACTAAACCATGATGGAACACGAACACAGACGAACACAGAATCACGAGCGATAAAGAAGAGGATAAGAGATGAACCTGAGTTGCAAAAACTTAGATTAATTCTGCCTTGAACCCGATATAAGTGAATTTGATAATGAAAACTTAAAAGAACAGCAACTACAATGCTTTAGGATGCAAGAACTACGAACTCGAACACGAACGGTCAACTCGATCTCAACTCAGTCCATCTCCATTTTTGAAGGGAATCAAAGAAAGATAATGAAAACCTTTTTTTTCTTCAGATTTTTGAAACAGAACCAAGAACCAAACAAAAGAAACTGAAATTTCTAAACTTTTTCTCCAGAATCGAAACTAAAAACGCAAAAACAACTCAATGAAAACTAAATGATTTCTCAAACTTTGCTTTCCAAATCTCAGACTCTGATTTTTTTTTATGTAAAATTTTCCATTAATGTAATTTGATAACAAGTAAAATGAGAAACATAAATCACATCAGTAGTACAACATAAATTAAATAACTAATGAAGAAAATAATTTCATTATCAACAGATCAACGGGACTCACACGGCAAATAGATATTGGAGACGAAGGCTTCGACACAGCAAATTCACCTAAGCTTTTCTGGGCTGCTTAGGCTTTGAAATGTGAAGGAAATTGGAGAGCTTTTATGAAATAGAGTGAGAGCTCCTTTTTAATCAAGGAGATGGCTGCCGTTCTTGAGTGTCTAGCCTTAGTCTAGGAATTGAAAACTTGTTTCTATAATTGGGTATTTTATATGGAGGTGGGAAGTGATGATGGCCATTGGGTTAGAAGGAAAATAGATGGCTAGGATTAAATCTTGCACTTAAGTGGGCTAATGGGTTGGGAAGAATGGGCTAAGGGTAATTGGGTTGGACCATATCTTTTTAGTTATTTTTTTTCCATTTCTTTTCTTTTATTAAAAGGATGAATTAAAAATAGCTTTATAAGGATACTAGTATATTTAAGATAATAAAAATGTTTAGAGAAGACATATAATTACTATATTAATTAAATTTAAATACTACTCAATATATACTAAAATGTAAAATATTTTTGAACTTTTTCTTCTTATCGTTTTTTGAAAATTAAAATGCCAAGACTATTTTTTGTATTTTCAAAAATAAAACTAACTAGACCAAATATCAACTAGCTAGAATAAGGGAAAATATTTTTGTAGTTTATTTTTAGATAAAATAAAGTAAAGAGAGCGATACTAAATCTAAACTAAATATTTATGCTAAAATATAAAAATCGTGGGGAGGGTCAAAAATCACATGTCTACAGCTGGTATCAGAGCTCTAGGTTCACAGGAGTCACGGATCACAAGTCGGTTTATTAGAGTCTCGCTGATCGGTACGGAGGCGTCTGTACTTATCTACGAGAGGCTTTGTAACTGTTAGGAAAATTCCACTTCATTTGATTTCCTTGTCGTGCGAGATTTTTGATATCACAACTAAACTTCTATCTTTTTATTCTCTCACAGATGGTGAGGACACGCGCTNATATTTTGCTTCCTGGGTCTGATTGTATTTCCAATGAAGAAAGGTAGAATTCATACTAGGCTGGCTATAGTAACCAAAACCCTAATGGAAGGGATCGATGGGCAGGCGTTTAGCATCGTACCCATGATTATTGCAGACATATACCGAGCCTTAGAGAAGTGTCAACAAGGAGCAAAACACTTTGAAGGCTGCAATCTATTACTCCAACTCTGGCTCATGGAACATCTCCAAAAGGCGAATATCGACAAGAAATCCAGCGTAGGGACTGGGATGATCACATCGCTTTCCATCACCCAAAGCGAATGAATTACATCCCCGACATATTCGCCCGGCCTGAGGATGCTAAGGGATGGGTTGAGCTATTTGATAATCTGACCGAGGAACAAGTTCAGTGGATGTTCGAATGGTTTCCGACAGAGGAGTTCATCGCCCGATCTAGAGATGCACCTTTCCTGATACTAATTGGCCTCAGGGGAACACACCCTTACGTCCCGCTACGAGTTATGAGGCAAGCTGGTAGGAAGCAAGTCATACCCAGGGTCGACAAGATGAGCCACTCCCAAGCCGACTTCCAAGACGATGATAGTCCTTACAAATGCCAAGCACAACACATGTGGCATAGCAAGATCGTGATGGGAAAGACACCATAGAGCCAAACAGTACCACGCCAACTATACTCCTTTCTATTCAGGTTGGTTGGAAGACAATCATGATGGTTTGGGCCAGCCAGGGTTTGTTCGAGGCCACAGGATTATAGACGAAAAGGCTGAAGCGCAAGTCAAGTACAACCAGTTGCGCAAAAGGATCCGCGAGTGTGAAAGTGAACATCGCGAAATACAAGAGTCCAACCAAAAGCTAATCGAGGAATGGAAAGATATGGCTACCAAAGCCAACAAAAGACTGGGATACTTGGAGTGAGGCATAGTAGAACTGGAAAGAAAGTTTCTCAAAAAGGTCGAGGATTGTCAAGAGGCTAAAGGGGATGAAGGCGGATATCTAGAGCATACCTGTTGCTGGGACTTTGCGAGTTGGGGAAGCTGTTCGAAGGAGCCAAGGATGTCGAATCTGGGGAAGGTCCTTCTGGGACCAAGTAGATAGGAATTTATCTTCTTTGCTTAAATGTAACAAGGCCAGCGGCCATTAGTAACTTTTATTTCTTGTCAATTTGGGATTCGTCTTTATCAATGAAATAAGGCATTTAGCATTCCAAGTTCTCCAAATCAGCTTGTCGTTAGGCCTACCTTGGGCACAACGAGGTTCCCAAATTAGGACCCGATTTACATTCATACACTACGTGTTTAAATATTGCAACACTTTTTATGATCCTTACTAACTTGTTTACCTTTTTGTTTTATTTTTATTTTTGTTTTTTATTCCCCTCCCCAAAGGTTAGTTCGTGCACTCTGGCAACATCATCTTATTCCACGAGATCCAGGGGCCCTCCACCCACTCCTCCTCTTAGTCCTGTTAAGAACAAGAACAAAGGCAAAATGGAAGATTTGAAAGTCAAAAAGGAGAACACAACAGCATAGGCCACTGATGGCCATGGTATTCGGGTTCCCAATGAAAATGTGTCACAACTTGAGCAGAAATTGTTGAAGTTTCAAGAAGAGCTTGATCAGGTTTGGAATCTGGCCAACCTATCCTTCTCCTTCAGCACCCCAGACACCATCTTCCCCAATGGTCAAATCCCCACACCTCCACAAAAGCAACCAAATCATCCCACTGCTCCAACAAAGAACCAATGCAACACTTTCCACACTCCAAACAACGTTCCACTACTCATCCCCGAACCGCAAAACTCCGCAAATGACCACTTCCACACCCACATACCAGGCCACCACAACAATCCCATCTACGTGGAGACCATGCCACTCTCCACCCAACCTATATCTTGCACACCTGAGTCCGATGAAAAGTATCTACTCATCAGAAATTTAGCTGAAGAACTTAAGAAACTGACCAGCCGAATCCAAGGCAATGAAGGAAGTAAAGGGATCGAAGGGTTGAGCTATGAAGATCTCTGCATACAACCAGATATCAAACTACCAGAGGGGTACAAACCTCACAAGTTCGAGATGTTTGACGGTACAAGTGATCCAAGGGTCCATCTGAGAACATACTGCGACAAGCTGGTCGACGTAGGAAAAGACGAAAGGATCCGCATGAAGTTATTCATGAGGAGTCTGAAAGGAGATGCACTATCTTGGTACATCAGCCAAGATCCTAAGAAGTGGTCGAGCTGGGTAGGTATGTCATCTGATTTTATGGACAGGTTCAGGTTTAACACAGAGAACGCGCCAGACATGTTCTATATCCAGAATCTAAAGAAGAAGCCCACGGAGACATTTCGTGAGTATGCTACTCGCTGGAGGTCTGAAGCTGCTAAGGTCAGACCCGCCTTAGAAGAAGAACAAATGAACAAGTTCTTTGTCCGGGCTCAAGACCCGCAATACTATGAACGATTGATGGTGATTGAGAATCATAAGTTTTCTGACATTATCAAGCTGGGGGAACGAATTGAAGATGTATCAAGAGCGGTATGGTTACAAACTTCGAGGCCTTGCAAGCTACAAATAAGGCCTTACAGTCGGGTGGTGTGTCTAAGAAGAGGGACGTAGGGGCCGTAATGGTTGCACAAAGGACCAAGTCTCCCCTCAAATATCAAACTTACCCAATACCTCCACTCAAATATCAGTCAGCGCCAAATTACCAAGCACCCTCTTACCAAACTCCCCCACCAACTTATCAGTCACCTCCACCCCCTACGTATCAACCTACCTCACCCAGATACTCCCAACCAGCTCATGTCTACCAAACTTACAATACCCAACCATCTCATCACCAATCACCCCCCGCACGCTAAAACTTCCCGAGGCCCCGACCTAATTTTGATCGGAGGCCTCCAAAATATTACACAGCCATCATCGAACCCATTGATCAGCTATATGAGAGACTCAAAGCCGCCGGTTATGTCACCCTCGTCCCTGCTACAACCCCTGAGAATCCTTCTCAGTGGGTTAACCCAAACAAGTCTTGTGCATACCACTCCGGCATGAAGGGACACACCATCGACGAATGTCGCTCTCTAAAAGACAAGATACAGTCTCTGATTGATAACAAAGTCATTGTAGCAAAGGAAGCCGCTCGGAACGTCCGTAACAACCCTCTACCATACCATAAAGGCAGGGGTATTCACATGATTGAAGTAGAGAATGATTGGGATCCCGAGGGATCAATCGGGTTGATCGCAGAAGGCGATGATCCAAAGAAACCAGTAGTTACTCTCAACCCCATCATAGTCCAGACCCAACCGTCTCAGGTCACTAAGGTAGATGTGTTTATCCCTCTTGATTTTGAAGCAGTGCCATCAACAAAGGCACCAGCACCATTTGAGGTTGCAGTTTTGCCACCCAAAGAACATGTCCCATTCGAAGTAAAGGTGGCCGCACCAATCCCAGTGGCGTCCACCATGCCGTCATTCCACACAAAAGTTATACCCTGGGATTATACAGCCGAGGCTAGGAGGAAAGGCAAAGTCAGGTTCGAAAAGACTGTTGCAGCATAGGGTATGACAAGAACTGGGAGAGTCTATACCCCTGAATACCTAGCTGAGTCCAGCAATCAGGCCTCCAACCGGCCACCCATCATTGAGACGGGTCCAGACGACCTTTGGAGGAAAATACAGGCCAAGGAGTATTCGGTCATCGACCAGCTAAACAAAACACCAGCACAGATATCCATCCTCTCATTACTGCAGAATTATAAGACACACAAGAATGCTCTGTTGAAGGTGCTGAGTGAAGCATACGTGCCAAGTAACATCACTGGCGGGGAAATGGCTAATATGGTGGGACAAGTATTAGAAATCCATAAATCACCTTTATTGAGGACGAGCTACCACCTGAAGGGTTGGGTCACAACAATGCCCTGCACATCACTGTACAATGCGAAGACTATTTAATCACCAGGATCCTGATCGATGGGGGTTCCAGCCTTAACATCTGTCCTTTGGTAACACTCAAGAAGTTAGACAAAGGGCTGCATGAGATAAAAGAAGGAGAAATCAATGTGAAAGCTTTTGATGGGTCTCAGAGGTCCACCATCGGTGAGATTAGCCTGTGTTTGCAGATGGGACCAACCTGGTTCGAGGTTGATTTTCAAGTGGTAGATGTGCCAGCATCCTACAACTTGCTGCTAAGACGACCCTGGATCCATGCTGCTGGGGTTGTAGCATCAACACTGCATCAGGCCGTAAAGTTCGACTGCCAGGAGGTGATCATTCATGGTGACGGCAACAATCCTATATACAGTCGCCAGACCATTCCGGCAACCGGGGGAAGAAGAAAGCTAGGCGGAGAGACCTACCACCACATCGAGCGGGTCAATGCTGTCAACAAGGATAAGTGGTGGGATAACAAGATAGAGAGCATATTGAATTAGAGTGGGTACGAACCTGGCAAAGGACTCGGCAAGAACCTCCAAGGGATCTCTAAACCTATAAAACTCAAGAAACATGGCACTATCTTTGGTCTAGGGTATGAATACACCTCGGAGGAGTTCAATAGTTGATCGCCACCATGGCGCGGTCCTTACTACTCGTTAGAGCAACCGATACCGCACCTGGAGCAGACTTTCAAACAGGCTGACATCATTTATGGGACTGACAAAGAAGAGGCACTCGCAGTAGTGAAAAACTTGTTTTTAGAGGACAATGATATGGATTGCTGTGTTATTCTCGAGGAGGAAGGGGAGGAAGGTCCTTCCATACAAGCTGTGAGTAGAGGGGCATACCTCACCAATTGGACCATCAGGACCACCAGAGTCCGACGAGCCTCGGGATAGCAAGGCTAAAACAAGCACTATTCACTCTTTTTATTGAATGATTTCCTTTTCGCATTTTTTTTATTTCCGCAATAAGATCTTCAATGTGCAAAACAATTATTCAATTTATCAAAGCATGTTTGATTTTTCCAATGAATTAATATTTATTTCTATCGTTTCCTCCTTATTTACTTACACAGCATTAATATTACTTATCTTGATGAACCAATGACTGTGACATGCAATGAGACAACCCAACAAACGGACCTTAATTCAGAAAAGGATGACATACCAGAGGAGATTGTCAAAGAAGTTGAGAACTTTGAGAACAGGCCGAAGTCCAACCTGGACGAGACAGAGATTGTTAACTTGGAAGATGCAGAAAACGTCAAGGAAACACGAATCAGCGTTCACTTATCGCCATCAGAAAAGAAGGAATACACAGAATTCCTAAAGGAATATGAGGACATATTCGCCTGGTCGTATGATGACATGACTGGTCTGAGTACGTCTATTGTGGCCCATAAACTGCCAACCGATCCGACATGTCCACCGGTAAAGCAAAATCTCAAAAAGTTCAAGCCTGATATGAGTCTGAAAATCAAGGAAGAAGTCACTAAGCAAGTCAAAGCTAAGGTTCTCAGGGTAGTGGAATACCCGACATGGTTAGCCAACATCGTTCCAGTACCAAAGAAGGACGGGAAGGTCAGAGTTTGTGTCGACTATCGGGATCTCAACCGGGCCAGTCCGAAAGACGACTTCCCTTTGGCGAATATACACATCCTGATTGACAATTGCGCCAAACATGAGTTGCAATCATTTGTAGATTGTTTCGCTAGTTATCATCAGATATGGATGGATGAAGAAGATGCTGAGAAAACGGCTTTCATCACGCCATGGGG
This sequence comes from Nicotiana attenuata, assembly GCF_001879085.1. Classification (NCBI taxonomy): domain Eukaryota; kingdom Viridiplantae; phylum Streptophyta; class Magnoliopsida; order Solanales; family Solanaceae; genus Nicotiana; species Nicotiana attenuata. Next base: position 47,668,394 of record NC_031991.1, read on the forward strand.
AATGTATTGTTACAAGATAATGCCATTCGGATGATGTTATCATCAAATCCAAGAAGTCCACTGACCACATAGAAGATCTGAGGAAGTTTTCAACAGACTACGGAGGTAAAACCTGAAAGTAAACCCCGCAAAATGTGCATTTGGGGTCCCTGCTGGAAAGTTGCTTGGGTTTAACGTGAGCCACCAGGGAATAGAACTGGATCCATCGAAGGTCAAAGCCATTAAATAATTACCACCGCCAAAGAACAAGAAAGATGTGATGAGTTTCCTGGGAAGGCTGAACTACATCAGTCAATTCATAGCGCAGTCTACAGTTATCTGTGAGCCGATCTTTAAAAATGTTAAAGAAGGACGCCACTACCAAATGGACCGATGACTGCCAAATGGCCTTCGATAGAATCAAAGAGTACCTGTCAACACCACCAGTCCTAGTTCCTCCTGAGCCAGGTAGACCCTTAATGCTCTACCTTGCAGTGTTAGATGGAGCTTTCGGCTGCATTTTGGGGAAACATGATGAAACGGGGAGAAAGGAACAAGCCATTTATTATCTTACCAAGAAGTTCACTCCGTACGAGGCCCGGTATTCTCTTTTGGAACGCACCTGCTGTGCTTTGACTTGGGTAGCTCAAAAGCTGAGACATTACTTATGTGCCTATACCACGTACCTCATATCAAGGATGGATCCTTTGAAGTATATCTTTGAGAAGCCCATGCCCACTGGCAAACTGGCCAAGTGGCAAATCTTGTTGAGTGAGTTCGACATTGTCTACGTAACTCAGAAAGCAGTCAAGGGACAGGCACTAGCAGACCACCTTGCCGAAAACCCCGTGGATGGAGAATATGAACCCTTGAAAACGTATTTTCCTGATGAAGAGGTATCATTCATAGGAAAAGACATTGCAAAATCCTACGACGGTTGGAGAATATTTTTCGATGGAGCAGCAAACTTCGAAAGAGTTGGCATAGGAGCGGTCTTGGTATCAAAAACCGGTCAGCATTATCCAGTGTCTGCCAAACTCAGGTTCCCCTGCACCAACAATATGGCCGAGTATGAAGCCATCATCTTAGGGCTCAAAATGGCCATTGACATGAACATTCGAGAACTGCTAGTAATTGGAGATTCAGACTTACTTATACATCAGGTACGGGAAGAATGGGCAACCAAGAACTCCAAGATACTCCCGTATCTGCATCATGTACAGGAATTGAGAAAGAGGTTCACGAAGACGGAATTCCGACATGTTCCCAGAATCCAGAATGAGTTCGCCGATGCATTAGCCACCCTATCATCTATTGATACCCAATTTTTTACTATATTTTTTAAATAGGCCAAATACTTTCAAAATAGCATATGTATGCATATATAAGTATTTTCAAATGTTTTATTAGTTTTCCCTAATTTTTAAAGATTTTTTAAATCAATTTATTGCCCTATTTATCCCTAAAAATCCAATAATAATTTCCAAAATTATTATTTTTGATGATTCATTTATTGGATTCTCATATTTATGCTAAAACATAGCTAAGATAATTTTTGCATATTTTTACAAATTTATTTAGTATTTTTAAGCTAAATTGCATGTAATTGCAATATTAGCCTCTTTTAAGATCTAATCGCATTTATATTCATAAAAATTAAGCCCGGTATTTTTAAATTGATAATTATAAATTATAAATCTTTTTAATGCTTTTAATTTGTTTTCAGAAATTAATTTGCTATTTTTTCTAAAATAAATGAGGGAAAAGTGGCTATTTAAGTTATAGTCAGATTTAGTTTTCAGTTGTAGCCCAAATTGAACCCCATTCCTCAGCCCAGTTTCATACCCAATTAACCCGAACCAAACCCTATACACACCTACCCAAACCCGGAACCTATCTACTCGGTCAAATCCTGACCGTTGATCTCCCAGATCAACGGTCCAAATGAACCCTTTCCTTTTTTAATCCCTAATACCCCCTAACCCTAGCCATTCCACCCATCTCGCCGCCCTCAGATGCTCTCATCTCCTCTCTTTGCTCTCAACCTAATCCTAACCCCTTTCAATCGCCGCCTTCTTCTCCGGCCATCTCCGGCGACCACCTTTCAACCCCAAACCTCCAATGGTTTCCCCATCGCCTCGCTCATAATCTATGAGTCCTTCAAGGGCTCTGGGCCATGCTGATTTGGATCTAGGGTTTCTATTTGTTCATGGCTTCTCCGGTGTGATTTTGGGCAAAATCATACCATATTTGTTACGAACCTTGAGGTTCTAAGCAGGTTCTTCCGTTTCTATCTGGGTTTCCTTTGAAACCCTAACTTTGCTAGAATCTCTTAAGATCTGTGCTATTTTTGGCAATCTAAGTCTGTTTCTTTCTATGTTTTTACACTATTCTCCGGCTTCTTCTGAAAAATCACCGATTTCAAGTTGTCTGACTTTCTTTTAAAAGTTAGGATTTTTCGGAATTTCTTCTACACTCTATTTAAATCGACTCTTCATGTTATAACTTCTATATCTCGACGATTCTATGTGTTTACTCCCTTTTCAACTCGTCTATGTTTAAAACCCTAACTTCTTAGGCTCAACCTTGGATTTCTGAGTTTTGTTTTGATAATATGTTCGGTTAATCCATGTGTTTCTATGATTCTGTGGCTTTTGTCCTACGTTTGCTTTGTTAGGGTTCCATATTATGGTTATCCTTGCCTATTGTGTGATTTTGCCTTATTTTTGTTCACGAATGCTTTTAATTCTTCACTTCTCCTACCTGCATCACGCTTAGCCTACTAATTCAAACTATGCTCTGCATGAATCTTTCATTTCATATGTGATTCTTTGTCCTACTCGACCTCTTAGGGTTTTGATTTTGCTTACCATGTGTTCGTTCTTATAGAATGGGGGTAACTCAGTGTTATCTCCTACTCTTGCATCTTTGAATCCTGTGATTGATCTTTCACTGATTCCGCATGATTATTCTACTGATTTTTTTTACCTTGTAGAATGCTTTTCTGACCTTATTCTATGGTTGATTATGCTATTAACTGATTGTTATATTACTTCCTTTATTAGGACCTTATGAACCTAGCCCTAATTGTTTACTCCACGCCTATTATGTTTGAAGAATTTCCTTATCTGTTATGCTCCAGTTACTGTTGATTTCTTTCCTTATTTGCTACCTGTTCTTACCGTTCGAATTGATTCCCTTAACTAAAGGGAGTACTTATACTGATTTGATGCTAATTGATACCTAGTTTCATAATTTCTGCTTGACTTTGATTCTTACCTTATTATTCTACCTAGCTTCAAACTATATATATGCTCTCTCATTAATACACACGACACGAACTTTTTGGTTCTGAACACACACTTACACTCAAAAAGAAAAACTCTCTTTTGCTTATTACTACTTGTGCTACTGTTTGCTGAGCCGGCTGAAAGCCAAGGCTATACTTTGAAGTCCTGCTTACTTTCTTTACTGCACTTTGCTTCTTTAACTGGTATGTTCTGATTAATTTTTCAGCATCAACAACAACATGTTTCTTTACTGTTTCTTTCCTTCCAGTTTGCCTCCTGTTTGTATTTAAATAAGTTCTATTATTAATGCATGCTAGGTTCTGCCTTTCTGTCTGAATAAATGCTTTTGTTATTTGTCATAGCTTGTGGACTTTGAATCTCATTCCCTAATGTAGTTGGTATCTGCGGTTGGTATGGGGCATGACAGCATTGAACATTGTTGTTCATGACCCAAACTTGATCCCTTTGGGATCACAACCTCCATGTTTCCCTTACCTGTTGTGTGTTCTGGTTGATTTACAGGCATGTCAGCACTTCCTATTGTTGTCCATGCCCAAAGTTAACCCATGCCTAAGTGTATAGGCTCCTTGCAATGGATTCTCAATCCCCTGCCCCCTTTTGTGAAGTTATTGATTCCCTGAAATGTTAATGGCTGTCTCCTATCACCCTTTCCCTCTCCTTTATTCCCTCAACTCTTAAAACTCTGTTTCTTCACTTTCACTCTCTTCTTGGACTAAAGTTTAGCCCCCCCTCATGTGAGCCTTGCCTTGGGACCCATGAGCTCCCTCTGAACTTGGACACATGAGGGCTGGCATTTCCACACTGCACTCATCTCTATTCTGGTTGTGTAACTTGGGTGTGAGCACTGCCCGGGATCCTATTGAGGCCCTTAAGGAACTCTGACTCACCCAGGTCTGGGAAAGGCTTTGAAATCAATGACATTGGCAATGATACGGTTCCTTGCATATCTCACATAGGAAGTCAAATCAGGCTTTCCTATGGTTATAGCTTTTTCTTTAATTCTTTCTTTTGTAATTCGGAATTTCTGGTTTGTAATAAGTTGTAATAAACATTTGGGGTTGGCTAATGAAAAGGGTTGGGTGATCATGTATGCTCAAGGGTAGAAAGCATGCCTATAGGACTGTTTTAAATTCTTTGCGTTCAATATTGCATCTTAGACACCATGACTATAGGGTTTATCTCAATTTCTTCATGGTCAATGTCACACCTAGATAACCTGCCTATAGGATGTATTTAAATTCTGCATGCCACTTAGATATCATGCTTTAGGTTCTAAACAGCTGAAAATAAGTGTCATGTTCGTAATGCTGAAATCAGTAACACATAGAAATCATGCCTATAGGGTTTCTTAAATAAATTTGATTCGTTTCATGCACACTCAATGTTAGATATCATGTTCATAGTGTTTAAATCAGCAATAATAGATACCATCACCTGCAGAATCTGAAATTGGTCTGTTTTAAAAAATCAGTCTATTCTGAATTAGTTTTTAAACAATCTAATTCCCTTACTTAACGAGGTTTAACAAGCATGCCTACAGGACTTCAAACAATTCGTTTTTACTGTTTCTCCGCATTTTGAATTAAGTAGATATCATGCCTATAGGACTCCGTCTAAACACTTAGACAAGCCTTAGGTAATAACAACAATAAAACTGAATTCGCCTCTGTTAATTAGTAACTGCTCCAACCAGCAGGCAGACCTGGTTTGGGCTTCTTATCTGAGGTATCTGATGAATCTGGCTTTGAGTCAAACTCCCCTCGTCTTTAGTATTTCAATCAGACCCTAAATGTATGTGTAAGTCATGCTAGTTATGTGCTTTTGTTCAAGGAGGTGTATTTGAGCCTGTATCTATTTATATGCTTCCCTGACATGCATTATGTATTTTGTATGTCGCCTTAGATTTTTGTCCTTTGAAACCAATCAGCCTAATATCCCTTCCCTTTAGGAATAGTAGTCTTAAGTGCCTCCGGGACTGATAGGAATGGGACGGGTAATAGCATGCAATAGTGAATGAGACCAATCCGCGCTTTAGTACCTTAAACGGGGTGGGAAATGGTAGATATGGATATGATGACCGGTGCGCTAATACCACGTGTAGCCCCTCTCTTGAGGAGTGATTACCGGCTATTGCATTGATGTGATCCATATTGTAAATAAACCTAGGACCCCTTTCCCTTTATTTATAAACTCTTTTTTTTTAACTCTCCTTTCAATTGTTCTTTCTTTTCATGTGTTTAAATCCCCAATACTTGAGCCTTATTTGTTTACTTGTTAATTGCACCAAATTCACAATGACTATCTGGCCGGGAACCATACTAGTGGATCCTGAGGGGTGCCTAACACCTTCCCTTCTGGATAATTTCAAAGCCCTTACCCTGTCTCTGCCTCTCTGGTTATCAAAGCGTAGTTGTAGTTGAATCTTGTAAGGTGTCCTAATGCACCACAAATCATTAGGTGGCGACTCTTCAAATGCAAAACCCAGTTCCCAAAAGAAAAGAGTTGCCCTATACCCAAAATGTCATAAACCCGATTCTCCCGACGCAAGGAGGGGAAAAAAGGGGGCGCGACAGCATGGCAACTCTGCTGGGGATTTTAGGCTTTTTACCATTTCAGAGCGTTATTGTGAATTTATATCTCTTTATGTGCAATTACTTGTTTAATTCCTTTAAGCATTCAATTCCCTTTTTCCATTGCAAAACTGACTTGTCTTTTTTTTTCCTTTACTACTGCTTTAAATTATGAAACTGTTGTATTTACTGCTTTCTTAACGTGCAAATACGTGACAACATGCTTTAATTGTTGCATAATCATGCTCAACATCATATTCCACTCGTGCCAAACAAATCCCATAGCAACGCTTATAATGAGTGGTTGTGCTCTTCGTATATTATTACCCCCTAAATCCGGAAAAGGCATATTTGCGGTAAAACCAGTCGATCAGCAGTGTAGTCAACGGTTCCGTGCCTTTCCCCCTTGAGTTGTCCGCTCAAGGGTACTAGTCTAAAACCCCATAGAAACCTTATTCCATTTAAATTGTACATGCATCATGGTCAAACCTAGCCGGATCAGTTATGTTGTCCACATAATGATCCTTTAAGATAGCCTTGTCCAAAGTCCACTGGGTTTCCCTAAACCCAAACGGACATCATCACGTTCTGTGCATTTATTTGGAGAATCAAATGCTTAATGCTAATTGTTGATGTTAAATAGTCGAGTCTGGTGGGGGTAGGGTCTAACCCTTCTGTCTTGCAGATAATGAGGCACGAAATCCCCAGATTCGGCATGGTTACCAACATCCACCCAAGACTGCTAAGCTGGTGGAAGGATCTTCACTCCAGTGATCAGACTCTCGTCCGAAAATATCTAGGGAATCTACCTTCCCTCCTGGAAATTCAACCCAACTACAAAATCATAGAAGCTGCCACGTTGTTTTGGGATTGTGAATGGGCTGTGTTCCGCTTTGGGGACATTGAGATGACACCCTTGCTAGAGGAGATATGAGGATTGGCCGGTCTAGTATGGGAAACTCCGGGTCTGCTAATGCCTGAGAACCGTAAAGGCAGGGGTTTCCTCAAAATGATGGGTTTAAAGAAGAATCCAGAATTGACATGCCTAAAAGAATCCTATATCCCCTTTGACTATTTATATGAGAGGTACGGTTATAGCAAATCCTATCGCACCTATCCTGACGAGTTTGCCATCACATTATTAGGGCATATTCACCGAAGGGTCTTTGTATTCATGTTTTGTTTCCTGGGGTTGATTGTGTTTCTAATGAAGAAAGCAAGAATCCACACCAGACTGGCCATGGTAACTAAAACCTTAATGGAAGGAATTGGCGGGCAACCATTCAACATTGTGCCCATGATCATTGCGGAAATATACCGAGGCTTAGAGGAGTGTCAACGGGGAGCCAGTCACTTCGAAGGCTGCAATTTACTACTTCAACTTTGGCTCATGGAGCATCTCCAAAAGGGTGACTACCGACAAGAGATTCAGCGAAGGGACTGCGACGATCACATCGCCTTCCATCACCCAAAGCGAATGAGTTATACCCCCGATATGTTTGCTCAGCCGGAGGATGCCAAAGGATGGTTCGAACTGTTTGATAATTTGACCGAGGAGCAAGTACAATGGATGTTCGAGTGGTTTCCGACCGAGGAATTCATCGCCCGATCCAGAGACGCACCTTTCTTGATATTGATCGGTCTGAGAGGAACATATCATTACGTCCCTCTCCGAGTTATGAGACAAGCGGGTAGGAAGCAGGTTATACCTAGGGTTGACAAGATGAGTCACTTCCAGGCCGACTTCCAGGATGATGATAGCCCTTACAAGTGCCAAGCTCAGCATATGTGGCACTGCAAGATCCAAGGGCCCTCCACCCACTCCTCCTCTAAGTCCTGTTAAGAACAAAGGCAAGATGGAAGATTTGAACAGCGTCAGAAAGGAGAATTTAACTGAACGGGTAGAGATCACTAATGGTCATGGCACTCAAGTTCCTAAGGAAAATGTATCCTAGCTTGAACAAAAATTGCTAAAGTTCCAGGAAGAGCTCGACCAAGTTCGGAATCTGGCAAGTTTTTCATTCTCGCTCAGCACCCCAGATATCACCTTTCCCAATACTCAAAACCCTACACTACCCCAAAATATCCCAAAGCAACAAAATCATCCCGCTCCCCATATTATTCCACCAAAGACCCAATGCAACACTTGCCACACCACAAACAACACCCCATTGCTTCTCCCAGAACTCCAAAACTCCACAAACGATCACTTCCATACCCACCATAACACCCCCATCTACGTGGAGACCATGCCACTCTCCACCCAACCCATCTCAGTCACACCCGAGTCTGATGATAAAGATTTGCTTATCAGGAACCTGGCTAAAGAACTTAAGAAATTGACTAGCCGGATCCGGGGCGTTGAAGGAAATAAGGGAATTGAAGGGTTGAATTATGAAGATCTCTGCATACATCCCGTGTCGAACTGCCCGAGGGGTACAAACCTCCAAAGTTTGATATGTTTGACGGTACAGGTGATCCCAAGGTCCATTTGAGGACGTATTGTGACAAGCTAGTTAGGGTAGGAAAAGACGAGAGAATCTGCATAAAGTCGTTCATGAGGAGCCTAAAAGGAGATGCACTATCCTGGTACATCAGCCAGGATCCTAAGAAATGGTCAAGTTGGGTAGGTATGGCCTCTAATTTCATGGACAGGTTCAGATTTAACACAGAAAATGCGCCGGATGTGTTTTACATTCAGAATCTAAAGAAAAAACCTACAGAAATGTTTCGCGAGTATGCTATTCGCTGGAGGTCGGAAGCCGCTAAGGTCAGACCTGCCTTAGAGGAGGAACAAACAAATTCTTTGTCCGGGCCCAAGACCCGCAATACTATGAACGATTGATGATGATTGAAAGCCACAAATTTTCTGATATCATCAAGCTGGGGGAGCGAATCGAAGAAGGCATTAAGAGCGGTATGGTCACAAACTTCGAGGCCTTGCAAGCTACAAATAAGGCCTTGCAGTCCGGTGGTGTGTCCAAAAACAGAGACGTAGGAGCTGTGATGGCTGCACAAAGAACCAAATCTCCTATCAAATACCAAACCTACCTGACACCTCCACTCACATATCAGCCCACTCCGAATCACCAAGCACCCTCACCGCCCGCCTACCAACCATCTCCACCTCCCACATACCAGCCTACTTCACCCAGATATTCCCAACCCGCGCATGTTTACCAAACCTAAAATACTCAACCACCCCACTATCAGACTCATACTCATCAAAACTTCCCTGGACCACGACCAAATTTTGACCGCAGGGCTCCCAAACAATATACAACCATTGCTGAACCCATTGACCAACTATATGAGACTCTCAAAGTCGCCGTTTATGTCACCCCATCCCTGCTTCAACCCCTGAGAACCCTTCTCAGTGGGTTAACCCAAACAAATCCTGTGCATACCACTCCGGCATGAAGGGACACACCATCGATGAATGTCGCTCCCTGAAAGACAAGATCCGGTCTCTGATCGATAATAAGGTTATTGTGGCAAAAGAACCCGCCCCAATGTCCGCAACAACCCTCTGCCAGGCCATAAAGACGGGGGTATTCACATGATTAAAGTAGAGGATGATTGGGATCCCGAGGGATCCATCGGGTTGATCACGGAAGGCGATGATCCAAAGAAGCCAGCGGTTACCCTCAACCCCATCAGGGTCCAGATCCAACCATCTGAAGACACAGAGGTAGATGTGTCTATCCCTCTTGAGTTTGAAGTAGCTCCATCAGCAAAGGCACCAGCACCATTTGAAGTTGCCGTTTTGCCACCCAAAGAACATGCCCTATTCAAAGTAAATCTGGCCGCACCAATCCCAGTGGCAATGTCCGTTGTGCCCTCATTCCACACAAAAGCTATACCCTGGGATTACACGGCTGAGGCTAGGAGAAAAGGCAAGATCAGGTTCGAAGAGACTATTGCAGCACAGGGTATGACAAGGACTGGAAGAGTCCATACCCCTGAATACCTAGTTGAGTCCAGCAAGCATGCCTCCAACCGGCCACCCATCATCGAGACAGGTCCAGATGACCTCTGGAGAAAGATACAGGCCAAGGAGTATTCAGTCATTGACCAGCTGAACAAAACACCAGCACAGATATCCATCCTCTCACTGCTACAGAATTCCAAGACACAAAAATGCTCTGTTTAAGGTGTTGAGTGAGGCATACTTGCCGAGTAACATCATTGGCGGAGAAATGGCCAATATGGTGGGACAAGTGCTAGAAAGCCACAAAATCACTTTCTATGAGGACGAGCTGCCACCTGAAGGGCTGGGTCACAATAGAGCCCTGCATATCACCGTACAATGTGAGGACTATTTCATCACCAGGATCCTGATCGACAGGGGTTCCAGCCTTAACATATGTCCTCTAGTAACGCTCAAGAAGTTGGGCAAAGGTTTGCACGAGGTAAAAGAAGGAGCTATCAACGTAAAAGCTTTTGATGGATCCCAGAGGGCCACCATCGGTGAAATCAGCCTGTGTCTTCAAATGGGGCCAACTTGGTTCGATGTTGAGTTCCAAGTAATAGATGTGCCCGCATCCTGCAACCTGCTGTTAGGACGCCCTTGGATTCATTCTGCGGGTGATGTGGCTTCGACGTTGCATCAGGCCGTGAAATTTGAATGGAATCACCATGAAGTGATCATTCACGGTGATGGCAGCAATCCTATATACAGTCGTCAGACCATTCCGGCAATAGGGGGAAGAAGGAAGTTAGGTGGGGAAACCTACCACCATATCGAGCGAGTCAATGCTGTTGACAAAGATAAATGGTGGGACAACAAGATCGAGAGTATATTGAACTGGAGAGGGTACGAACCTGGCAAGGGGCTTGGCAAGAACCTCCAGGGGATGGCTAAACCCATAAAGCTCAAGAAGCACGACACTACTTTCGGTCTGGGATACGAATACACTTGGGAAGAGTTCAACAACTGGTCGCCGCCATGGCATGGTCCTTACTACCCACTGGAGCAACCGATTCTGCACTTAGAACAGACTTTCCAACAGACTGACGTCGTCTATGGAACGGACGAAGAAGAGGCGCTTGCAGTAGTGAAAAATTTGTTTTTAGAAGACAATGATATGGATTGCTGTGTTATCCTTGAGGAGGAGGGGGAGGAAGGCCCTTCCATACAGGCCGTGAGCAGAGGAGCGCGCCTCAATAACTGGTCTATCAGAACAACCAGAGCCTAGCGAGCCTCAGGGTAGCAAGGCTAAACAAGCATCATGCACTGTTTTTTTTTTACTAGACGATTTTCTTTTCGCATTTTTGTTCTCGCAATAAGATCTTCAATGTTCAAAACAATTATGAAATTTATCAAAAGCATTTCGACTTTTCTTATGAATCGACAATTATTACTATTTTTCTCTTATTTACTTCATTTATACAGCATTACTATTAATTATCTAGATGAACCAATGACTGTGACATGTAATGAGACAACGCAACAAACGGACATTGATTCAGAGGAAGATGATATACCAGAGGGAATTGTCAAAGAAGTAGAGAACTTTGAGAACAGACCGAAGTCCAACCTGGACGAGACAGAAATTGTTAACCTGGGAGATGCAGAAAATGTCAAGAAAACACGAATCAGCGTTCATTAGTCGCCATCAGAAAAGAAGGAATACACAGAATTTCTTAGGGAATATGAGGACATATTCGCATGGTCATATGATATGACTGGTCTAAGTACGTCTATTGTGGCCCATAAACTGCCAATTGATCCAACATGTCCGCCGGTAAAGCAGAAGCTCAGGAAGTTCAAGCCTGACATGAGTTTGAAAATCAAGGAAGAAGTCACTAAACATGTCAAAGCTAAGGTTCTCAGGGTAGTTGAATACCCGACATGGTTAGCCAACATTGTACCAGTACCAAAGAAGGACGGGAAGGTCAGAGTCTGTGTTGACTACCGAGATCTCAACCAGGCCAGTCTGAAAGATGACTTCCCCTTGCCAAATATACACATCTTGATTGACAATTGCGCCAAGCATGAGCTGCAGTCATTCGTGGATTGTTTTGCCGGTTACGACCAGATCTAGATGGATAACGAAGATGTTGAGGAAACGGCTTTCATCATGCCATGGAGGATGTATTGTTACAAAATGATGTCGTTCGGCCTAAAGAATGCAGGGGCTACCTATATGAGGGCCATGACTACCATCTTTCACGACATGATACACAAGGAGATAGAGGTATATGTGGATGACGTTATCATCAAGTCTAAGAAGGCCACTGACCACATAAGAGATCTGAGGAAGTTTTTCGACAGATTGCGGAGGTACAACCTGAAACTAAACCCAGCAAAGTGTGCATTTGGGGTTCCTGCTGGGAAGCTGCTTGGGCTTATTGTGAGCCGCCGAGGAATAGAACTGGATCCATCGAAAGTCAAAGCCATTCAAGAACTACCACCGTCAAAGAGCAAAAAGGACGTGATGAGTTTCTTAGGGAGACTGAACTACATCAGCCGGTTTATAGCACAGTCCACAATCATCTGCGAGCCAATCTTTAAGATGTTGAAGAAGTACGCCGCTACCAAATGGACTGACGACTGTCAAAAGGCCTTTGACAGAATCAAGGAGTACTTGTCAACACCACCGGTCTTGGTCCCGCCTGAGCTAGGTAGACCCTTATTACTCTACCTTGTAGTGTTGGACGGAGCTTTCGGTTGTGTTCTAGGGCAACATGATGAAACAGGAAGGAAGGAACAGGCCATCTATTATCTCAGCAAGAAGTTCACTCCATATGAGGCCTGATATTCTCTCTTGGAACGCACCTGTTGTGCTTTGACTTGGGTCGCTCAGAAGCTAAGACATTACTTCTGTGCCTATACTACATATCTCATATCAAGGATGGATCCTTTAAAATACATCTTTCAGAAACCCATGCCTATTGGCAAGCTTGCCAAGTGGCAAATCCTCCTAAGTGAATTTGACATTGCCTACATAACTCAGAAGGCAATCAAGGGACAGGCCCTGGCAGATCAGCTCGCTGAGAATCCCGTGGATGGAGAATACGAACCCTTAAAAACGTATTTTCCTGATGAAGATGTATCATTCGTAGGAGAAGATATTGCCGAGTCCTATGATGGTTGGAGAATGTTCTTCGATGGAGTAGAAAATTTCAAAGGAGTTGGCATAGGAGCAGTTTTTGTATCAGAAACTGGTTAGCATTATCCGGTGTCCGCCAAGCTCAGGTTCCCCTGCACCAACAATATGGCCGAATATGAAGCCTGCATCTTAGGGCTCAAAATGGCCATTGAATTGAACATTCAAGAGCTGCTAATAATTGGAGATTCAGATCTACTCATACATCAGGTACGAGAGGAATGGGCAACCAAGTACTCTAAGATACTCCCGTATCTGCATCATGTATAGGAGTTGAGAAAGAGGTTCACAAAGATAAAATTCTGACATGTTCCCAGAATCCAGAATGAATTCGCCGATGCATTGGCTACCCTGTCATCCATGATACAACATCCCGATAAGAATTTCATTGACCCCATACCGGTGAAAATTCATAATCAACCAGCTTACTGTGCCCATGTTGAAGAGGAAGTAGACGGAAAACCTTGGTTCCATGATATCAAGGAATATTTGGCGAAAGGAGATTACCCGGAGCTTGCCAATCATACCCAGAAGCGCACGCTGCGGAGGTTGTCTAACAATTTCTTTCACAGCGGAGGAATCCTGTATAGGAGGACTCCTGATTTGGGATTATTAAGGTGTGTCGACGCAAAAGAAGCATCCAAGCTGCTAGAGGAGACTCATGCTGGGACCTGTGGTCCACATATGAATGGTTTTGTTTTAGCAAAGAAGATACTCCGGGCTGGTTACTTTTGGATGACTATGGAGACAGATTGCATCCAGTACGTCCGGAAATGTCAACGCTGTCAGATTCATGCCGACATGATAAAGGTGCCGCCAAATGAGCTTAATGCAACAAGCTCGCCTTGGCCATTCGCCGCCTGGGGAATGGATGTTATTGGTCTAATTGAGCCCACTGCTTCAAACGGACACAGGTTTATCCTAGTAGCCATCGATTATTTCACCAAGTGGGTCGAAGCAGCATCCTATAGGGCAGTGACTAAAAAGGTCGTGGTAGACTTCGTCTGCGACCGTATTGTTTGTCGATTCGGTATCCCAGAGTCGATCATCACTAATAATGGCTCCAATCTCAACAGTGACCTAATGAAAGGAATGTGCGAATCTTTCAGAATTAGCCACAAGAATTCCACAGCCTACAGGCCTCAAATGAATGGAGCTGTGGAAGCCGCCAACAAGAACATCAAGAAGATATTGAGGAAAATGATAGAAAAGCACAAACAGTGGCACGAGAAGTTATCATTTGCCCTATTGGGGTATCGCACCACGGTCCGCACATCGACAGGGGCAACACCTTATATGCTGGTTTATGGTACAGAAGCCGTCATTCCCGCCGAAGTGGAAATTCCTTCCTTAAGGATCATACAGGAGGCCGAGCTCGACGACGCAGAATGGGTAAAAAGTCATTACGAGCAGCTAGCTCTTATAGATGGGAAAAGAATGAATGCAGTTTGCCATGGTCAACTCTATCATAACAGAATGTCCAGAGCCTTCAACAAAAGAGTCAAGCCAAGACAGTTCACACCGGGACAGCTGGTGTTAAAGAAAAATTTTCCGCATCAAGATGGATCCAAAGGGAAGTTCTCTCCCAATTGGCAAGGTCCGTACATGGTTCACCGGGTTCTGACAGGAGGAGCCCTCATACTCGCAGAAATGGACGGAGAAGTTTGGCCAAAGCCGATTAACTCAGATGCAATCAAACGCTACTATGTGTGATCTTTACGTTTTCCCTTTATGATGTATTTGAACTACGCCTGACCTGATTCCCGTTTAAGAGGGGATAAGTAGGCAGCCCTATGGGTTCGGTCACAATTCAATAAAATTTTCATTTCCCCCGAAATTGGAAATTGGGGCAGAATTTTGAGGAGGACCCTCAAAATTCCGAAGTAATTTCAGCCAATCATCGCAAGCAACAGTCAGAAGCATCAACCCATTAAACTGGGGCAGAATTTTGAGGAGGACCCTCAAAATTCCGTAGTAAGAGAGGTTGCAATGTCTCGAACCACGTCACAGTCGTCAGTTCATCTAAAAAACTATTATACATTTATGTTATACTTTTACCAAATCATGCATGTTTATTATCGGAACTGCTTTGTTCAGCAGCGCTACCCTAGTAACACATACAGTATCACCAGATCAAAGCCCAAACAGGTCAAGCAAAGCCAGCGGGGATACGAACTAACCTCCCCTTTTACAAAACTCACGATTTTTCTTTGGATACAGGCACTTGGATTGCAAAACCATCCAAACATACTATACACGAGGTAAACATTGTTTAGGAATACAACTCTCAAAATCATTGCGTTTATTCATATTCGCTATCCACGCACAACAATGTCCCCAGTAGTCACAATATCGTAATCTGCTATCAGCTAAGAAAGCTCTATTACCATTTGCCATTTATTTCTTGCATAAGGCTACCATTCTGCCTTCCAAGACTAAATGCTGTCTCCCTCTGCATTTTCCTGCATTGCATAAGGCTACCATTCTGCCTTCCGAGACTAAACGCTATCTCCCTCTGCATTTTTCTGCATTGCATAAGGCTACCATTCTGCCTTCCGAGACTAAACGTTGTCTCCATCTACATCTGCATGGCTAAAAGATCGCCACATACTGCATCTGCATGGCTGAAAGATCGCCACATACTGCATCTGCATGGCTGAAAGATTGCCTCATACTGCATCTGCATGGCTGAAAGATCGCCTCATACTGCATCTGCATGGCTGAAAGATCGCCTCACACTGCATCTGCATGGCTGAAAGATCGCACATATTGCATCTGCATGGCTGAAAGATCGCACATATTGCATCTGCATGGCTGAAAGATCGCCACATACTGCATCTGTATGGCTGAAAGATTGCCTCATACTGCATCTGCATGGCTGAAAGATCGCCTCATACTGCATCTGCATGGCTAAAAGATCGCCACATACTGCATCTACATGGCTGAAACATCGCCTCGTACTGCATCTGCATGGCTGAAAGATCGCCACATACTACATCTGCATGGCTGAAAGATCGCCTCATACTACACCTGCATGGCTGAAAGATCGCCACATATTACACCTGTATGGCTGAAAGATTGCCACATACCACATGGCACGGCTGAAAGATCGCCATATTTGCACGGCTGAAAGATCGCCACATGCTACTGCATCCTTCATGGGCTGAAATATCGCCAACTTATCCAAAGGCGTCATCATTCGGAGGCACCATCCTCATAGCCCGAGAACACCATGTCATGGCCTGAGGATCCTTTTCAATCTCTTGCATATCATTATTCAAAGGCATCATGGTTCGGAGGCACCATTTTCATAGCCCGAGAGCATCATTCCATAGCCTGCGAATCCTTTGTTACATGCTTCATGGCCCAGGACGTCATGTCCTAAGGACGTCATCCTAGCCGTCTGAAGGTAACATTCATGGTCCAACGGGAATTTGCATCATGTTTAAATTTACACACAACATATGCTTGTATAGTTTATTTGCAAGTAGACCAGCGAGCAACAGTCGTCCCGACAGGAGCAATCCCGCTCCAGTTCCCTCATCCATATCAAACCTAACCATTCCCGTAAACCGTTCACTCACCCAGCCCTAGATGTTGCAACCGTTCTTGAAATAGCTTCATCAGTACACTCCGCCGATGGATCCGGAACTACATACGGCCTGATTCCTGTAAGACCAGGGATATGTAGGCAGCTCAGAAGCCAGGGCACGGCCTAAACTTCTTCGAACCGTCTCGCTCGGTCAAAATTGGCCATCATATCTTTACCCGACAACTCATTCACCATTCCCGGGTAAAGAGGGGCAGCTGTTGATACCCAATTTTTTTCTATATCTTTTAATAGGCAAAATACTTTCAAAATAGCATATGCATGCATATATAAGTATGTCTAAATATTTTATTATTTTTCCCTAATTTTTAAAGATTTTAAATCAATTTATTGCCCTATTTCATCCCTAAAAATCCAATAATAATTTCCAAAATTATTATTTTTGATGATTCATTTATTGGATTCTCATATTTATGCTAAAACATAGCTAAGATAATTTTTGCATATTTTTAAAAATTTATTTAGTATTTTTATGCTAAATTGCATGTAATTGCAATATTAGCCTCTTTTAAGATCTAATCGCATTTATATTCATAAAAATTAAGCCCAGTATTTTAAATTGATAATTATAAATTATAAATCTTTTTAATGCTTTTAATTTGTTTTAAGAAATTAATTTGCTATTTTTATAAAATAAATAAGTGAAAAGTGGCTATTTAAATTATAGCCAGATTTGGCTTTCAGTTGTAGCCCAAATTGAACCCATCCAAATTAACCCGACCCAAACCCTATATACACCTACCCAAAGCCGGAACCCATCTACCCGGTCAAATCCTGACCGTTGATCTCCCAGATCAACGGTCCAAATGAACCCTTTCCTTTTTTAATCCCTAATACCCCCTAACCCTAGCCATTCCACCCAGCCCGCCGCCCTCAGATGCTCTCATCTCCTCTCTTTTCTCTCAACCTAACCCTAACCCCCTTCAATCGCCGCCTTCTTCTCCGGCCATCTCCGGCGACCACCTTTCAACCCCAAACCTCCAATGGTTTCCCCATCGCCTCGCTCATCATCTCTGAGTCCTTCAAGGGATCTGGGCCACGCTAATTTGGATCTAGGGTTTTTGTTTTGTTCATGGCTTCTCCGGTGTGATTTTAGGCAAAATCACACCATATTTGTTACGATCTTTGAGGTCCTAAGCAGGTTCTTCCGTTTCTATCTGGGTTTCCTTTGAAACCCTAACTTTGTTAGAATCTCTTAAGATCTGTGCTATTTTTGGCAATCTAAGTCTGTTTCTTTCTATGTTATTCTCAAGCTTCTTCTGAAAAATCACCGATTTCAAGTTGTTTTACTTTCTTTTAAAAGTTAGGGTTTTCTTCTACACTCTGTTTAAATCGACTCTTCATGTTTTAACTTCTATATCTCGAACGATTCTATGTGTTTACTCCTTTTCAACTCGTCTAAGTTGAAAACCCTGACTGCTTAGCCTCAACCTTGGGTTTTTTGAGTTTTGTTTTGATAATATGTTCGGTTAATCTGTGTGTTTCTATGATTCTATGACTTTTGTCCTATGTTTGCTTTGTTAGGGTTCCATATTATGGTTATCCTTGCCTATTGTGTGATTTTGCCTTATTTTTGTTCACGAATGCTTTTGATTCTTCACTTCTCCTACCTGCATCACGGTTAGCCGACTAATTCAATCTATGCTCTGCATGAATCTTTCATTTCATATGTGATCTTTGTCCTACTCGACCTCTTAGGGTTTTGATTTTGCTTACCATGTGTTCGTTCTTATAGAATGGGGGTAAATCAGTGTTATCTCCTATTCTTGCATCTTTGAATCCTGTGATTGATCTTTCACTGATTCCGCATGATTATTCTACTGATTTTTTTTACCTTGTAGAATGTTTTTCTGACCTTATTCTATGGTTGATTATGCTATTAATTGATTGTTATATTAATTCCTTTATTAGGACCTTATGAACCTAGCCCTAATTGTTTACTCCGCGCCTACTATGTTTGAAGTATTTCCTTATCTGTTATGCTCCAGTTACCGTTGATTTCTTTCCTTATTTGCTACATGTTCTTACCGTTCGAATTGATTCCCTTAATTAAAGGGAGTACTTATACTGATTTGATGCTAATTGATACCTAGTTCCATAATTACTGCTTGACTTTGATTCTTATCTTATTATTCTACCTAGCTTCAAACTATATATATGCTCTCTCATTAACTCACACGACACGAACTTTTTGGTTCTGAACACACGCTTACACTCAAAAAGAAAAACTCTCTTTTGCTTATTACTACTTGTGCTACTGTTTGCTGAGCCGGCTGAAAGCTAAGGCTATACTTTGAAGTCCTGCTTACTTTCTTTACTGCACTTTGCTTCTTTAACTGGTATGTTCTGATTAATTTTCAGCATCAACAACAACATGTTTCTTTACTGTTTCTTTCCTTCCAGTTTGCCTCCTGTTTGTATTTAAATAAGTTCTATCATTAATGCATGCTAGGTTCTGCCTTTCTGTCTGAATAAATGCTTTTGTTATTTGTCATAGCTTGTGGACTTTGAATCCCATTCCCTAATGTAGTTGGTATCTGCGATTGGTTTGGGGCATGACAGCATTGAACATTGCTGTTCATGACCCAAACTTGATCCCTTTGGGATCACACCCTCCATGTTTCCCTTACTTGTTGTGTGTTCTGGTTGATTTACAGGCATGTCAGCACTTCCTATTGTTGTCCATGCCAAAAGTTAACCCATGCCTAAGTGTATAGGCTCCTTGCAATGGATTCCTAATCCCCTGCCCCCTTTTATGAAGTTATTAATTCCCTGAAATGTTAATGGCTGTCTCGTATCACCCTTTCCCTCTCCTTTATTCCCTCAACTCTTAAAATTCTGTTTCTGCACTTTCACTCTCTTCTTGGACTTAAGTTCTGCCCCCCCTCATGTGAGCCTTGCCTTGGGACCCATGAGCTCCCTCTGAACTTGGACACATGAGGGCTGGCATTTCCACACTGCACTCATCTCTATTCTGGTTGTGTAACTTGGGTGTGAGCACTGCCCGGGGTCCTATTGAGGTCCTTAGGGAACTCTAACACACCCAGGTCTGGGAAAGGCTTTGAAATCAATGGCATTGGCAATGATACGGTTCCTTGCATATCTCAGATAGGAAGTCAAATAAGGCTTTCCTATGGTTATAGCTTTTTCTTTAATTCTTTCTTTTGTAATTCGAAATTTCTAGTTTGTAATAAGTTGTAATAAACATTCGGGGTTGGCTAATGAAAAGGGTTGGGTGATCATGTATTCTCAAGGGTAGAAAGCATGCCTATAGGACTGTTCTAAATTCTTTGCGTTCAATATTGCATCTTAGACACCATGACTATAGGGTTTATCTCAATTTCTTCATGGTCAATGTCACACCTAGATAACCTACCTATAGGATGTATTTAAATTCTGCATGCCACTTAGATATCATGTTTTAGGTTCTAAACAACTGAAAATAAGTGTCATGTTCGTAATGCTGAAATCAGTAACATATAGAAATCATGCCTATAGGGGTTCTTAAATAAATTTGATTCGTTTCATTCACACACAATGTTAGATATCATGTTCATAGGGTTTAAATCAGCAATAATAGATGCCATCACCTGCAGAATCTGAAATTGGTCTGTTTTAAAAAATCAGTCTATTCTGAATAAGTTTTTAAACAATCTAATTCCCTTACTTAACGAGGTTTAACAAGCATGCCTACAGGACTTCAAACAATTCGTTTTTACTGTTTCGCTGCATTCTGAATTAAGTAGATATCATGCCTATAGGACTCCGTCTAAACACTTAGGCAAGCCTTTGGTAATAACAACAATAAAACTGAATTTGCCTCTGTTAATTAGTAACTACTCCAACCAGAAGGCATGCCTGATTTGGGCTTCTTATCTGAGGTATTTGATGAATCTGGCTCTGAATCAAACTCCCCTCATCTTTAGTATTTCAATCAGACCCTAAATGTATGTGTAAGTCATGCTAGTTATGTGCTTTTGTTCAAGAAGGTGTATTTGAGCCAGTATTTGTTTATATGCTTCCCTGACATGCAGTATGTGTTTTGTATGTCGCCTTAGATTTTTGTCCTTTGAAACCAATCAGCCTAATATCCCTTCCCTTTAGGAATAGTAGTCCTAAGTGCCTCCGGGACTGATAGGAATGGGACGGGTAATAGCATGCAATAGTGAACGAGACCAATCCGCGCTTTAGTACCTTAAACGGGGTGGGAAAGGGTAGATATGGATATGATGACCGGTGCACTAATACCACGTGTAGCCCCTCTCTTGAGGAGTGATTACTGGGTATTGCATTGATGTGATCCATATTGTAAATAAACCTAGGACCACTTTCCCTTTATTTGTAAACTCTTTTTTTTACTCTCCTTTCAATTGTTCTTTCTTTTCATGTCTTTAAATCCCCAATACTTGTTAATTGCACCAAATTCACAATGACTATCTGGTCGGGAACCACACTAGTGGATCCTGAGGGGTGCCTAACACCTTTCCTTCGGGATAATTTCAAAGCCCTTACCCTGTCTCTGGTTATCAAAGCGTAATTGTAGTTGAATCTTGTAAGGTGGCCTAATGCACCACAAATCATTAGGTGGCGACTCTTCAAATGCAAAACCCAGTTCCCAAAAGGAACGAGTTGCCCTATACCCAAAATGTCATAAACTCGATTCTCCCGACGCAAGGAGGGGAAAAAAGGGGCGCGACATTATCTATGATACAACATCCCGGAAAGAATTTCATTGATCCCATTCCGGTGAAGATTCGTAATCAGCTAGCTTACTGTGCCCATGTTGAAGAGGAAGCAGACGGAAAGCCTTGGTTTCATGATATCAAGGAATATTTAGCGAAAAGAGAGTACTCGGAGCTTGCCAATCATACTCAGAAACGCACACTTCGGAGATTGTCCAACAACTTCTTTCACAGCGGAGGAATCCTGTATAGGAGGACTCCTAATTTGGGATTATTAAGGTGTGTTGACGCAAAAGAAGCATCCAGGCTGCTAGAGGAAATTCATGCAGGGACCTGTGGTCCACATATGAACGGTTTTGTCTTAGCAAAGAAGATACTCCGGGCCGGTTACTTTCGGATGACTATGGAGACGGACTGCATCCAGTATGTCCGAAAATGCCATCGCTGTCAGATACATGCAGACATGATAAAGGTACCTCCAAGAGAGCTTAACGCAACAAGCTCACCGTGGCCGTTCGCCGCTTGGGGAATGGACGTTATTGGACCAATCGAGCCTGCCACTTCCAACGGACACAGGTTCATCTTAGTAGCCATCGACTATTTCACCAAATGGGTCGAAGAAGCATCTTACAAAGCAATGACTAAGAAAGTCGTGGCAAACTTTGTCCGCGACCGTATTGTTTGTAAATTCGGAATTCCAGAGTCAATCATTACTGAAAACGGCTCCAACCTCAACAGCGACTTGATGAAAGCTATGTGCGAAACTTTCAAGATCAAACACAAGAATTCCACAGCCTCCAGGCCTCAAATGAACGGAGCCGTAGAAGTCGCCAACAAGAATATCAAGAAGATATTGAGGAAAATAATAAAAAAGCATAAACAGTGGCACGGGAAGTTATCATTTGCTCTATTGGGGTGTCGCACCACAGTCCGCACATCAACCGGGGCAACCCCCTATATGCTAGTTTATGGTACGGAAGTCGTCATTCCCGCCAAAGTAGAAATTCCTTCCCTAAGGATCATATAAGAAGCTGAGCTCAACGACGCGGAGTGGGTGAAGAGTCGTTATGAGCAACTAGCTCTTATAGACGAAAAGAGAAAGAACGCAGTTTGCCATGGTCAACTCTATCAGAACAGAATGTCCAGAGCCTTCAACAAAAGAGTCAAGCCAAGACAGTTCACACCGGGGTAGCTGGTGTTAAAGAAAATTTTTCCGCATCAGGATGAAGCCAAAGGGAAGTTCTCTCCCAACTGGCAGGGCCCATACATGGTTCACCGGGTTTTGACAGGAGGAGCCCTCATACTTGCAGAAATGGACGGAAAAGTCTGGCCAAAGCCGATTAATTCAGATGCAGTCAAGTGTTACTATGTGTAATCTTTATGTCTTCCCTATATGATGTACTTTGAACTACGCCTGACCTGATTCCCATTTAAGAAGGGATACGTAGGCAGCCCTATGGTTTCTGTAACAATTCCATAAAATTTTCATTCCCACCCCCTCCCCCCCGAAATTGGAAACTGGGGCAAAATTTTGAGGAGGACCCTCAAAATTCCGAAGTAATTTCAGCCGATCGTCGCACGAGCAACAGTCAGAAACATCAACCCATCAAACTGGGGCAGAATTTTGAGGAGGACCCTCAAAATTCCGTAGCGAGAGAGGTTGCAATGTCTCGAACCCCGTCACAGTCGTCGGTTCATCTAAAAACTTTTTATCATACATTTATGTTATACTTTTACAAAATCATGCATGTTTATTATCGAAACTGCTTTGTTTAGCAATGCTACCCCAATGATACAGACGGTATTGCCAGATCAAAGGCCGAACGAGTCAAGCAAAGCCCACGGGGATACGAACTAACCTTCCCCTTTACAAAACTCACGATTTTTCTTTGGATGCAGGCACAAGGATTGCGAAATCATTGAAACATATTTCACACTCATGGAACAAACTTTATTCAAGAATACGACTCTCTTAACCGTTACATTTACCTACATTTGCTATCCCCACACCAGTAATGTCCCGTATGTCATAATGCTCCCAGTAATCGCAACGCCGCAATCTGCTATCAGCTAAGAAACTCTACTATCATTTGTTGTTTTATTTTCTTGCACAAGGCTACCATTCTGCCTTCCGAGGTTAAGCTCTACCTCTATCTGCATCTGCATTGCATAAGGCTACCATTCTGCCTTCCGACTTGCATAAGGCTACCATTCTGCCTTCCAATCTGCATAAGGCTACCATTCTGCCTTCCGAGGTTAAGCTATACCTCTATCTGCATCTGCATTGCATAAGGCTACTATTCTGCCTTCCAACTTGCATAAGGCTACTATTCTGCCTTCCAACTTGCATAAGGCTATCATTCTGCCTTCCGAGGTTAAGCTCTACCTCTATCTGCATCTGCATTGCATAAGGCTACCATTCTGCCTTCCGAGACTAAACGTTATCTCCATCTACATTGCACGGCTGAAAGATCGCCACATTGCACGGTTGAAAGATCACCACATGGCACGGCTGAAAGATCGCCACATTGCACGGCTGAAAGATCTCCACATTGNTCTGCCTTCCAACTTGCATAAGGCTACCATTCTGCCTTCCAACTTGCATAAGGCTACCATTCTGCCTTCCGACTTGCATAAGGCTGCCATTCCGCCTTCCAACTTGCATAAGGCTATCATTCTGCCTTCCGAGGTTAAGCTCTACCTCTATCTGCATCTGCATTGCATAAGGCTACCATTCTGCCTTCCGAGACTAAACGTTATCTCCATCTACATTGCACGGCTGAAAGATCGCCACATTGCACGGTTGAAAGATCACCACATGGCACGGCTGAAAGATCGCCACATTGCACGGCTGAAAGATCTCCACATTGCACGACTGAAAGATCGCCACATAGCACGGCTGAAAGATCGCCACATAGCACGGCTGAAAGATCGCCACATTGCACGGCTGAAAGATCGCCAAATTGCACGGCTGAAAGATCGCCACATGCTATTGCATCCTTCATGGGCTGAAATATCGCCAACCCATCCAAAGGCGTCATTGTTCGAAGGCACCATCCTCATAGCCCGAGAACACCATGTCATGGCCTGAGGACCCCCTTTCAACCTTTTTACATATCATTAATCAAAGGCGTCATGGTTCGGAGGCACCATTCTCATAGCCCAAGAGCATCATTTCATGGCGTGCGAATCCTTTATTATACGCTTCATGGCCCAGGACATCATGGTCTAAAGACGTCATCGTAACCGTTCAAAGACAGCATTCATGGTCCAATGGGAATTTGCATCATGTCTAAATTTATGCACAGTATACGCTTGTATTGTTTCTAATTGCAGGTACACCGGCGAGCAACGACCATCCCAGCAGGAGCAAGCCCGCTCTAGTTCCTGCAACCATATCAAGCCTTAACCATTCTCACAAGCCACCCACTCGCCCCGTCCTGGATATTGCGTCCGTTCTTGGAAAGCCTCCATCGGCATACTCCGCCGACAGATCCTGAACTACATATGGCCTGATTCCTATAAAACCAGGGATATGTAGGCATCTCAGAAGCCAGGGCGCGGCCTAACTTCTTCGAACCGTTTCGTTCGGTCAAAATTGGCCATCATATCTTTACCCGACAACTCTTTCATCCTTTCCGGGTAAAGAGGGCAGCTGTTGACACCTAATTTTTCCCTATATATATTTTCAGTATACAAAATAACTTCAAAAGGGCATATATATGCATATGAAAGCATATTCAAATGTTTTATTATTTTTCCATAATTTTTAAGGTTTCAAATCAATTTATTTTCATCTTTTATCCATAAAAAACCAATGATTATTTCAAAAATTATTATTTTTTGTAGTTCATTTGTCGGACCTTTATATTTATGCTAAGATATAGCTAAGGTAATTTGCATATTTTTACAAATTTTATTTAGTAATTTTAAGCTAAATTGCATATAATTGCAATATTAGCCCCTTTTAGATTTAATTGTATTTTATATTCTTAAAATTAAGTCAAGTATTTTTTAAATTAATAATTATAAGTCATTTTAGTGCTTTTAATTTGGTTCCATAAATTAATTTACCATTTTTTATAATTTTAAAAGGGGAAAATGGCTATTCAAATGATAGCCCAATTTTATTTCAATTGTAGCCTAAATTGAGCCCCAAATCAGACCATTTCCCCCCGGCCCAATTTCGTTTAAACCCGACCCCTAACCCATTTAAACGACCCAACCCGGACTCCCCACCTAACCCCTTTAATCCTAGCCGTTGATCACTTAGATCAACGACTCCTATACGCCCTTTCCTTTTTAATCCCAAACGACCCATTTACCCTACTTCATTTCTCACCAACCGCCGCCTCCGAATCCCTCTTCTCTCTCAACTCTCTCTGAAACCTAACACGAACCCTAGCCGCCGCCATCAAACTACACCCTAATCCACCCTAAACCCTGCCTAATCCATGGCCTCCCATGGCCATTGGAGATGTATGGTGGCCTCCCATGACTCTTGGATGTTTGTTTCTGTGGTTTCATGGCCAGTCCTCGAAGGAATCTGGTCCAGTCCTTGCTCGACTGTTGTTCATGGCTTTTCTCCGGTCATCCCTGACCTTTCTTCGGCCAGCCATGGCCGTTCGAGTCAGATCCTTGACTCTCCTGGTTAGATCGGTAACTTTCAAGGCCTTTCTCACCTTTTCTGGGGTTTTCGAAACCCTAATCTTTAAGATCCTTTGATTTTCTTTCAGATCTATTTTAGATCTGTACCTGTTTTGACTCTCTTCTTCACATTGGCTATACGTGTGAGCCCTCACTATCTAACCTTGTTCACTACTGAATCATATGTTTATTTCTGCTACTATTGTATGCTGTTTCTTTTGCCAATGTGCTTGGCCTCGCATGTCTGATGTTTCTATTCTCTCTGTTTATATACTGAAGTGCAGAAGCATATTCTTCCTTGATTTTCTTAATCTTGTGGCTGATTTCAAAAACTTTTCCTTTTATGAACCTTAATTTCACTCGCCTGTTTAAAATTAATTGATTCTTTCCCCTTTACTGTGATGTGTTACCTTGCTGATTTCTTTCCCAAAATAAGCATATTTTTGTACTTAGACTCGATTGTTCACTGCATGCTTTTACTATCACTTATATGGCAATAATCAGTCTGCTTCCAAACTGATTTTCTTTCCTTAATTAGACCTGATGCTACCCGTTAGACAGTGATTCCTTAATTAAAGGGGAATCACTTGGGTAATTGATTCTGACTTGTGATTGTTTCCATGTTTTTATCAAGACTTTACTTATTACCTCTCCTTCACTCGTTTTCAAAAAAATTATAAATACCCTGCACCCCTCTTCTTTCAAAAAAAAGGAGAACGATCTAAGTTCAGAACACACACTTCACTAAAAACTCTCTCTTTTTCTCTGTTACTATTTGTGCTACTGCTTTGTGTAGCCGGCTGCAAGCCAAGGCTAGGCTGTGGACATTTGCTTACCTTTCTTTCTGCACTTTGCTTACTACTGGTATGTCCTAGTTAATTTTCAAGCATCAGCAACAACATGTTTCTGCAATTGTTTCAACTTCTTTCATGCTTGTCCACTTCTGCTTATGTTTCTGCAATCAAGTTACATTATTAGCATGTTGAAATGTGTTCCCTTCCCATTTTTAAGTTAATGCTCTCCTGTGTATATGAATCCCAAACCCCACATCCCCTCTTTATGTTTGTATTTTCTGGCTGGTTTATGAACATGTCAGCATCCTCTATTGCTGTGCATGTCTAAACCTGGCCCCTCCTAGGGTCATATGCTTCATGCAATGTATTCCCAAAACCCCTGACCCCTTTGTGCAAATGCTGACTCTGTATAGTTTAAATTTTACTACTACTGTTTTCAAATCATCCTTATCACTTACTATTTCCCAGCCCAGTTTTAAAATCTCTATGTTCTGCACTTTCACTATATTCCTAGAATCTAAGTTCTGCCCCTCTTGTGTGAGCCTTGCCTTGGGACCCTTGAGCTCCCTCTGAACTTGGACACATGAGAGCTGGCCCTTCTACTGCACTCATCTCTATCTAGTTATGCAAGCCTGGGTGTAAGCACTGCCCGGGGTCCCTTGAGACCCTTAGGGAACTTTGACACATCCAGGTCTGAGAAAGGCCCTGAAACAAGTGGCATTTGATGTGGTTTGTTCCATAACTCAGAGAGGAAGTTAGAATCAGGCTTCTTATGGTTGTAACTTCTTATTTTTACATTTTTTTGATGTAATTCAGTATTTGGTCTGTAATGATTTATAAACAGATATTGGGGTTGGTTAGTGAAAAGGGATGGGGTAATTATGCATGTTTTAAGGGTAGATATCCTGCCTATAGGATCTATTTTAATAAGTTCTGCATGTTTACTTCCACACTTAGATATCCTGCCTATAGGATTTGTTTTAATAAGTTCTGCATCTTTACCTCTACACTTAGATATCCTGCCTATAGGATCTGTTTAATAGAGTTTTGCATGCTTACTTCCACACTTAGATATCCTGCCTATAGGATCTGTTTAATATAGTTCTGCATGTTTACTTCCACAATTATATATCCCGCCTATAGGATATAATGGTTATAATCAGACGACATTTGCAAGGTTAAAAATCAGATTCAAAAATTAGATGTCATGCCCATAAGGTTAATATCAATATTTTATAGAAATCATGCCTGTAGGAGTTTCGCTGTGATCAAATAAATCCTGCCTACTCCGCTTCATTAGATACCATGCCTATAGGACCAAATCAACCTTTAATATTAGATACCATGTCTGTAGGGATTAAAATCAGCAACAATAGAGGTTATGTCCATAAAATCTGAAATCAGTCTAGTTAAAAAATCAGTTTGACTCGTACTGTGTTAAAATTTAGTTACTCCTCTCATTAATGCGGTCTAGAAAGCATGCCTATAGGATCTAATTTGCTCGTTTAAAACTGTTACTGCTTTGCCATTTTTGAATCAGTAATAGATATCATGCTTATAGGGAATCATCAATACACACCTAGACAAGCCTTAAGTAATAACGATAAAATCGAATCCGCCTTGTTTAAATAGCAACTGCTACAAGCCCTTACCCTATCTCTGGTTATAAAAAAAATGTAGTTATAATTGAACCCCATAGGTGCCCTAACGCACCTTAAAATCGTTAGGTGACGACTCTTCAAAATTGCAAACCCCTTTCCCCAAAGGAAAGAGTTGTCCCTATCGAATGTCACAAACCCGATTTCCGCGGAGGAAAAAGGGGGGCGCGGCATTGACTACCTGCTCCTTCTTGTTGTCGTATATCCCTCTTTTTTGGTTCCTCGGTTGTATGTTTCTCATCCTCCTTTGCCTTTGGTGGAGCTTTCTTTTCCCTATAATCATCTTCAGCATGCCCATATTTACTGCAAAACTTACAAAGTGTAGGCTTCAAGTCATGCACTAGTTTCTGTTATATTAAGTTTCCTTTTTCATTTCTAAACCATATCTTCTCAGGCAGAGCAACATCTACCTTTACTTCAATGAGCAGCCTGGCAAAGTTCAAACCAGTCTTCTTCTCTGTGTTTTTATCTACCATTATAGGCATTCCAATCACACTACCTATCTTGCTTAACCTTTTTGGGCTCCAATACTTAAAATCTAACCCTGGCATCTTCACCCAAATGGGCAGTGTAAGTAACTCCTCTCTTGTAAACTCCATGTCTGATGACCAAGCCTTCACTATGAATGGTTTGCTATCAAAGTAGTAGGTTCCACCTCGAATGACGTCATTCATCCTAATTTCCGTATCAAATCGAACTATCACTATACCATTTTTTAGCATAGCAATTTTGTTAATACTATGTTTCGCCCATAAACGTCAAGTATAACCATTTAGCACAGAGAAAGGGGTGTGCCCCCAATACATAACACACTACTGCATTTTTTCAGTAGTTATTCTCCGAACTAATGTCCTCTGTTTCAGTTTCACATGCTATAGACTCACCTAGCTTCTTTGGCGAGATATAATCCAGCTTGAAACTTACATTTGAGATTTTCCCTATGTCCAAATTGTCCCAATTTGAGTTTTTCTTCTCCAATTCCTCCGTTTCTTCAACTTCATCAGCCCAGGATAGTCTTTGGCTTTTGCTTGCTCCTTTGACCATATTAGTCCACGATTTCTCATTAACATTCATTGTTTTATTGATTACTATAACTTGGGTTACTGTTTCATTAATTTCAACTTCTGGTGTTTCCATCACATTTTAGGTCTGAGTTTTTTATTCCTCCTTCATTACTTTCTGCTGGATTTAATCCTTTTAAGGTTGTAGGTTGGTTCATCGACGCCATTAGAACCTTCTGAGATGGTACATGAGCTCTTTTACCCAGGGCGGACCCACCTTGTACGAAGGGGGTTCAATTGAATCCGTTTCATCGAAAAATTTAATTATTTTTACTTGTGAATTTCATCAAATAAAAAAAATATGAAACGTATAAATACTAAAGACTTGAAACCACTTGACACAAACAGAAGTTGCAGAGCAATGGTCAAGTGGGTTCGTAATAACTCAAGGGTTTCCAGTTCGAACCTCTGCTAAAAAAGCATCATTTCTTTTTAGCTTTTCCCCCTTTTGCTGAACGTGTATTTTGAACACACATTTGAATTCATTTTCCTCTTCATCACTTCTATTATAATTGTAGGAGTTATATGATTTTGCTTATTGTTGCCTTGTTGTTCCTTTTTTTTTTGTCCTTGTTTTTCTTCTTTTTATGATTCCTTGCTATTCTTATTAAACTTCATTTTAGTTTTGGTTCTCTTTTTCATAAGTATTGCTAAAAGAATGAGAGTGCTTTATTCAAATTACTTGTAATCTTTTAATTTAACTTAGTTTAGTTTATATTGAAATTGTTAATTTGTATTATACTCAAAATTTTAGTTTGGCGTACAATATCTTTTTCTTTAATCATTTTGGATTAATTAGTTTAGTTTAATTCTCTTATTTGATGTGTTTTGTTTGTAACTTTGTACTTTATATTTCTTAGAGTTATAATATGATTTTTAAGTTGGTTAAACACTTTTTGGTTAATATTGCTAAATTTTGTGAAATAAAACTTATTAATTTATATAGATAAATTTTACACATTTAAAGTAAATAGATTTTTTTTTAAAAAAATAAAAATTTTCCCAACTTAAAAAAAAAAGAATGCGATGAAAAAAAAGAGCATTGCGCACATGGTGTTTATTGGTGCACTTATTCAATTGACTACCGCGATTTCTTACTGAATTCGCTTGTACAAAATCCTAGGTCCGCTACTACTTTTGTCGTGGTTGGCGCATATAAGCTAACATGCGCCGAGAGACAAGTGGTGCCCTAGTCCCTTTAAGAAACCACTTTATTAAAAAAAAATAACTATAGTAGCAAATTACCAGATTTAAAAAGGTTAAACTTTGGAATACATATACACGTACAGTCGTAAAGATAGAGTAGTCGAAAGAAACAATATCTGCCAAAAATAAATAAATTACTACTACTATGTACTTTTTACTTATCCTCCGTCTATCAAGCGAGAATCACGCGCGAGAGGCTGAGAGTGAGAATGACGTAAAAGTTTTTTAGAAAAGAGATAGAGGTTAACGTGAATCCGAAAATTAACAGTGGACCCGTGTGTTAGTTTTAATTAAAGACTTTACTCCTCCCTCTTTTGGGTTTCCATCAATATTCGCTTCTCCCTTTTATTCTTCCTCCTTCTCCACTTCCCCCCTCTCTGTTCTCCTTCTTCGATCTCTTTCTACTTTCAATCCAAAATCACCTAAAAAATTTACACACACACACACACTCTCACCATCGCCTCTCTCTATCTCCCTATAATACTCACACTTATATTAACGGGTTGCAGATCGAAGTTTCTGGCAGATCCGATTCAATTCTATATTCCTTCTTTCTTTGGTAAGCTCTATAGGTGCTTCTTTTTTCCCAAAATCTGTTTTTTTCGGCATTCTCAGCGTGTTTATATTGGATTTCGCGATTTTACAGAAATCAAGAAAAATTTGGATTCTAGGGTTAGGAAATATGGCTATTTACACTATGTGTTTCCTTCGCACGCTCTACTGCGCTGCGCACAATGAAAAAGATTAGGTCTTGAGCTATGCACATTATATAACTACTCGATAATTGTATTTAAACTTTGTTGGTGAATTTCGTGTTATAAAGGTTTGCCTTTGAGAAACTGCAAAAAGGTTATTAGTAGGAATTTGATGTTGTTTCTAAGTTCGCTGCTGTAACATTATGGTATCAGTGAAAGATTCTGCGTTTTTGCAATGAGAGGATTGCATTCCCTGGTATAGTGTGAGGATGGAAGAAGCAATATTTATCCTCCTTCATAGTTGTTAGTATAAAGTGCAAGGCTTTATGTTTCCTATGCAAAACCATAGGCTTATGTGGAGATTGCAGTCTGTAGCCTGGACAATGTTCTCACTAGCAAGGATTCTCCTTTTTTGTTCTTTTGCTTGTTATGGGGAAAAGAAATCCAGCTCAAGATAGAGTTGAGTTTAATGGTTAATCTAGTTAAAGTTTTCACATGCTTCAGAGTTTCTGTTTTTTCTTTTTGTTCTATGCAGTTCTTCACATATATGTTCAGAGTACCTCAAGTTAAAGCTGTATTATATACCTCAAACTTTCTAAATGTGATGTTAATTATTTTGTACAATTCACTTGCTCGGAGTTTTGATTTTGACGCCACTTTTGAAACCTGAAGGCAGTGAACTAAAAAAAAACTCTTTCATGTATTAAGCTGGTTAGTAGTGAAGTTAATCATTTAGCTGAGAGAAGTTCAGCCACCTTTACTTGATGCTTGAATCTTGATGGTACTAAGGAATTCATATGCAGAATTAAAGAAATCAGCCTGTCATTAAATATTTTCCCTAAGGTTTTATGCGCATAGTTAAGATTGGGAAGAGTATGTATTATGCATCCATTCTCATTCTAAAAGAAGAGAGCATGAATTATGTAGCCAGAGGTGGTGAGACATTAAGGCATGCTTTACCCATTCAAGTGCATGTGACTGTCACATAAATAAATTGCTGAAAAAGATAATGTTTTGAAAACTTCTATAGCAAAATTGAGTAGAGATAAAAAAAAGTGATCGATTTCTTATATCCTCCCGTGTTGTTTCTTTGCCATATTTTTCTGTAAGATGTTGAAGTTAGTTGTGGAAACAGAGGTAAATATGTGTTTGAGCCTTGGTTAGGGACCAAAAGTATTACCTGGTTTTTATGATTTTGGTTTTTTCCTGATCAAGAAAAGAACCATTACCTGGTTTTTATAACTGAACTATTCACTCACTTTACTAATAAAATAATAGCCATTGAGTTTTGGTGGAAGATACTAAAATAATTTTAAGGTGTGCTCCACTGGGTTGACACTGATGGGTTATGCTTAAAAAGCTTTACTTTTGGTCACCTTTTTCCATCTTCTAGTTTACTAGAGACCTAATTTCTTGGAAATATGCTAATACCTGTGAATATTTTGAAGAATTTATTGTCGATTACACAGATGTTAACTTTCTCAACTTCGTAACTTTAAACAATAACTATTGAGGTTAATGATATTTGGGGCCTCTGGGTTAGTAAGACTTTTCATTTAGCCATCTGTTGGTACGAGGTATCTTCCTTTTTGTTTTTGAGAAGGTAACATAATATGCGAGGTATCAATTTTCCAAGCTTCTTGACTATTGGCCAGTGTGGCCACTGGGTTGACTTGTCAGTGTTAAGGAATCATTGATTACCAAGAAGGAAGAGCACAGCTGATTATTTTAGTCTTTTTAGAATGAATGAAGATGTTTTGATGGTTTAGCAACTCCAAATTACTTCTTGAAGGCTAATTGTACAGTTTTGTTGTATAGCTGGAGTAACATCTCCCCTATTAGCTCCCCCGAATTATTCTTGGATTTTGTTAGCTCCTTAGCCCTAGCAGAGGACCATCTGTACAGAGCTAACATATCTTCTTTTGTATTAGCACCCGGACCGTGCTCTTTTGCATCTTCTTGATGCTTTTTATAATATCTCATACTTCATAAAAAAATTATGATTTTAGGAGTAGCGTAATAGGGTGCTTTTGTGCAGGGAGGGGGAACGGTTTGAGACAATTTCAGTATGTTTCGGGGAATGAATGGATGTTATGATGCCAATGTTGGTCCTAGGAAATTGAAAACTTTGTAATGAGATGTTTTAAATTATATTGGTAACTAGCCCATATTGTAGTATTGTACTTAAAAAGAAGAAAAGTTGATGATAGCATATAGGAGTATCTCACTTAGGTTGTCTGTACACACAAATCACGATGCATCATCTGTCATTGCGGTATTTATTTATGTTCCATTTTTGTTACTTGTTGTAACCACCCTTCTACATGAGATCACGATGCATCACCTGTCATTGCGGTATTTACTTATGTTCTATTTTTGTTACATGTTGTAACCACCCTTGTACGTGGGACATCACTCTATGGTTAATGAAGTTACTCTCCGGTGATATACATATATAGAAATTGTTAAGTGAAACTGTCTATATATGCTTTTTGTTCCCCACATTTCAAAATCTAATTGATCTGAGCATCGGCTGAGTCTTAATTATATCTGAACTTTTTTTTCATGAAGTAGTTTCTTTTTGCTGTTGGTGTTTGATGGTTCTAGTGTAATGTTCCATTATGAAAATGTTTTGGTATTGGTTCTCTTAATTTGATGACTTGTTATTAATGGAAAAGGTGCTCTCCCAAGTCTGTTCCAGATTCTTGCTGAATTAGGCTCTTTGTGAAGCTTTTTGGATGACCGTGTATCGATATTTGGATAATGACTTCAAGTATGTTGGCAGGGGAGAAAAGGTAAAAAAAGATTCTTTTATGTAAACACCCTCTTTCTTGTTTATTTTTCACAAATGCCCCTTATATTGCTTTATATGAACTTTGTTTTCTGTTCTTGTTAAGTACATGCCTCCCCCTATTTCTTTGTTTTGAAAAAAAAAACATTATGAGGCCAAAATCGTACATCTACTATCTTATTCTCTCTGGTCCTCTTCTCCTGTTATGCAGGTTATGGACAAAATTAGACTGAAAATCGTTAAATAATACTCCCTCCGTTCCAATTTGATTGAACCTATTTGGCTGGCACGGAGTTTAAGAAAAAAGAGAAGACTTTTGAAACTTGTGGTCTAAAATAATCCATAGATTTTAAAGTTAAATTGTTTCTAAATTTTGAAAGAGTTCATTCTTTTTTAAACTGACTAAAAAAAACATAGGTTCATTCTTTTTGAAACGGAGAGAGTATTCCTTTATATGACACTCTTTTCATTCTGTAACGTTCCAAAATGCCTAAGATCATCCCATTTTTATACAACTTTCACAAATTTCGATTCATTAAAATTATTAAAATCTTGAGTTTGATATAATGTTTTCACTGTCATATAACTTATCAACGATTACTTTAAGATTCTCTTAAACAATCACTAATTTAATATATGTCAAATTGGCATATTAAACTTCATGCCTTGTCAAATAAAATGGTATGGATAGAGTAGTTCAATTGTCTAGAGTGGTTTTTGTATCGGAAAGACGTCACTGAAAGGCCAGAATTGTGAAGGAAAATTTCAGATGTTAAGTTAAATATTCCATATGTGCTTAATGTTGCGGACTGATAACATTGCTCTGTTGATAAAGTATTAAATATGCAAGGACAGAGTAAAAGTGTGTAGACCAACCAACTCGAGGAATGTCTCATATTCTCTTTTTTTTTTGTGGCCGGAATTTACCTATTAAGTTTCGCATTCCAAAAGGCATAATTCTCTTTTACATAGATTCTTTTGCACAAGCTTTTTTCTCCCCAAAAAAATAAATTCAATGTACTTTCTGCTGAAGTTCTTTTATTTGATAAGTTACTTTCTGCTAAAGTTGTCCAAACACTACACATTTTTTGGGCAAACTATGATGCCTTGGTGGAGTAGGATCAAGTGAGAACTAACAATGAGCTCCAATGCAACATTTAATTGTTGTATAGATTGCTCAAAGAGTGATGCTTCAGCGGTGTGGCATTCGAGTTAGGAATATATTGGAGAGACCTTTTGTTGGGGTTGAGGATGAGAGTTCAAAAACTTCTGTTCTGATTTCTATGACAAATTAACCTTTTGGCATTTCTTAATATTGCTCTCTATTATGGTGTTATTAAGTTGGTTAATGCTAATATTAGATCGCGTACATACATTGAGTCAGTATGATGACACTGTCTTACTGGTGTGATTGTATCATTTCCTTAAGTCATCCTGTAATTCCATCATTATAGGTGGGCTTCTACAAGAAGAGGTGGCATGACTGTTCTTGGAAAAGTGGCTGTCCCAAAACCATTGAACTTGCCCAGTCAGCGGTATGAGACATTGGCTGATCTATATTTTTCCTCATCTGATCTAAGCATATGTTTCTGAAGTTGTATGTACTTAAATCTTTTGAAGGTTAGAGAATCACGGTTTGGACCCAAATGTTGAAATTGTTCCCAAGTGAGTACCTGTACTCTTTTTTCTTTTAGCCCCTTCTTATATTTGTGTCTGCCTTGCCCAAGGCATTGGCACTTGTGTGCGATACTTATTTGGGTTTGCCTGCCTTTTGGAGAGCTGTCTGGTATTTCCTTTGGCATTGTTTCTTTGTTGACTTGATCTAGGCCCTCTCCTACTTTGACATAGGGGTACATTGAGCTGGGGTAGCCGTACGTCTTCCTCTACGTCAAACCCGTGGGGTTGCTCAACGCTCTCTCCAAATGCTGATGGTGGAACGAGCTCACCAAGTCATCTTAGATCCCGCCCTTCATCTGGTGGGAGTGGCACTCGACCTTCAACTGCTGGTAGTGATAGAACACAAGAACCTATTACCAGTGCATGGGGTACCAATTCTAGGCCTTCATCAGCTTCTGGGCCATTATCATCAAACAAAGCACCATCAACGTTGGCGCGTCCACACAGTGCAGAGACAAGGCCTGGCAACTCGCAACTTTCACGTTTTGCTGAGCCTGTTTCTGAACATCCAGTAGCATGGGGAGCAACAGCTACCGCAGAGCGTTTGGTAATGTTCCCTTGTGATGAATATCTCTTAGGTGTTATTTTGCCAAATATCTTTTGTTCCTATTGTCCTTTCCCTGTAGTTTATTTTGTTTTTAGGGTGACAGAGTGAGAGCAAGAGGAGCGAGACAG
Source organism: Nicotiana attenuata (assembly GCF_001879085.1). Taxonomy (NCBI): domain Eukaryota; kingdom Viridiplantae; phylum Streptophyta; class Magnoliopsida; order Solanales; family Solanaceae; genus Nicotiana; species Nicotiana attenuata. Next base: position 47,704,862 of record NC_031991.1, read on the forward strand.
TGAGCTTAACTCCTTTTTCACACTTGATTTTTTCATTTTATATCTGCAATCTATTAGTTAAAGGAGTTAATCAGTTGAAGTGAACAAGTGGGATGTTCTACAAGAAAATCACCATACTTGTGTAAGAGTAGTATTTTAAGAAGAGCTCGTTCTATAATTGTGTACAGATATGTGGATGTTCTCTTCTCATTTCTTGTCAATTTATTCCTCTGTATTCTGCTGTTCTGTACAATGCGATTGTTAGAAGCTAAATGTTGTAAAATAAGGTATCTCTTTGAAAAATGAGAATTATTGTTGTAATCTACTAATTTTTGAATGTTTGAAAAGTGGCTCAAGGTCTATTTCTTAGCGAGGGGGCTTATCTTGATTGGAATGAAATTCATCTCTTTTCCTATATATATATATATATATGTATAGAGTGAGAGAGAGATAAGTTTATGTCACTGTGCTGGGTTTTGAGCATACTTGTACTTACAGGGAGTGCTGTCTTCTAAGAATGGAGGATTTTCTCTGAGTTCTGGGGATTTTCCTACTCTTGGATCGGATAAAGATGTATCTGGGAAGACTACTGAGTCACAAGGTGACTGCTGGTCCTTTAAAATCTCCTACATAATGTCTTTTATTGGTTAATTGCATTAGTTTTTGTTCACCTCAATGGTGTAAATACTATCTGCTCACTCCATATTATACAATGCTTTGTGGAATCATTTCGTGGTTCTCGCAGTAGCTTTTGTCATTTCATCTTTACTCGTTTCACTGCCTGTTCGTGTACTTGGAGGCTAGAACTTGTGATTTTGCTGGCAATTATTAAGGTTTAAGAATGGGACATGTTTGACTTAAATATTCATAATTTACTTTCTAGGGATGCTAAAATTGTAGTTGAACATTATTAATTCTTTTCTTTAAATGAATTGCCCATCCACAATAGCTTTTTTCATTTCATCTTTACTCGTTTCACTGCTTGTTCGTGTGCTTGGAGGCTAGAACTTGTGATTTTGCTGGCAATTACTAAGATTTAACAAAGGGACATGTTTGGCTTAAATCTTCAAAATTTACTTTCTAGGGATGCTAAAATTGTAGTTGAACGTTATTAATTCTTTCATTTGTTCAATCCCCTCACTCCTTACAACAACAACGCCTCGATCCCAATAATTCTCTCCCCCTAAACCCGAAAAAAGAAAAAAGAAAAAAGAAAAGAAGGAAAATATGAAAACTGTATATTCTGTTGCTGTTGCTGGAATGAAACTTTGCTGATTATTCTGTTGGTATTGCACTCTTAACTGGGCGCTTGGTCATGTTCTTTTGATAGATCGTGATTCTTGTAGCCGTCCTAACTCTGCTTCTGGCAAAGTAGCACAGCCCCTAGAGAAGACAACTGCATCTCATTCAGGTTTGCATATCTCGTTTGAAGCTATATCAAGTGATTCCTTTTTGTACTTAGTTGCAACAGAGTAGTCATGGAATATGCTTTCTGATGATGGTAAGGTAATTATACAAGTGCAGATGTGAGGGGTGAGACATTTGACGCTTGGAAAAGAGATGGTCAAAGTGCTGAGGATGGTCCTCAACATGGCATGGAGAAATGGCAAGGGGATCCCCATCACTATCTTGGTCCTAATGTTCCACCCCATCATTTTGATGCATGGCATGGGCCTCCTATGAATGCCCCTGCTGGATTCTGGTATAGAGGACCACCTGGGGGGCCACCTTATGGAGCTCCAGTTCCTCCCGGTGGTTTTCCAATTGAACCATTCCCCTACTTTCGACCCCCGATTCCACCTCCTGCTATTGCAAATACACAGCCAGTTCCTCCTCCGGGGCCTGGATCCAGAGGGCACCATCCCAGAGGTGGAGATATGTATAGACCCCAGATTACCGATGCTTATATTCGTCCAAATATGCCATTTAGACCTGGTTTTTACTCTGGTCCAGTGGCCTTTGAGGGCTATTATGGACCGCCAATGGGTTATAGCAATTCCAATGAGCGGGAAATTCCTCTCATGGGCATGCCTCCTGGTCCCCCAGTTTATAATAGATATTCAGGCCCAAACACTCCTGATCCAACTAATACTCATGCCAGAATTGGCAGCCATGGTGCTAATGCCAAAGCATTGCCAGAGGGAGTAGAGTCTGCTCATCCTGATGATGCTAAAGGACCATATAAAGTTCTTTTAAAGCATGATGCAAGAGAGGAAGGAGAGACATGGGAACATTCTGTGCCCACTAATGGCCCATATCCTGATAGAAGCTTTCAGAGATCATTGCAGAAGCATGAGCGAGGAGGTGAACATGACAGGGAGAAGGAATTGTATTCAAGGAGAACTACAGGGAGTGGGAACTGTTATCCGCGTAGTTATGATGATCGAGGATGTGATTCTTCAGATAACACCAAAGCGAACTCATTTGAAGGTATAAATACTATGAAGGTTGCTGATGGCAGTTGGACAAAGAAACCAGGTTATGTGGAATCCTCTGGTGGAGTGCCTCCGTCTTCCTCAGCTCCTGAAAGGGGTTCAACTCCTGCAGTGACTGCCAGAGACTCATCCTTGATGCAGAAGATTGAAGGTTTAAATGCAAAAGTCCGAGCATCTGATGGACGTTATGAAGGGCCTTATGTTTCTTCTGAAGAGGATATCAATAAGTCAGAACTAAATCCTAAGGTTACCAATTCAATAAATGAAGTTAAAGGTGCTCTTGTGTCATTCGAAAGAACTCATACTGGAACCACTGGGAACAAGGGAGGCCAGTTAACAGCTACCATGTCAAGGTGGTTTTTTATACTGTGTGTGATATCTCTCAGATATGGTCATGGTTGTTTATACTGTGTGTGATATTTCATGCTGTTCCCTTTACTAAAAACATTTTTCTCACAGGCGGCCAAATCGCGTTGTGCAAACCAAAAATGATAATCTTGGTAAAGCCCGATCTGATAGCCATGATGATGGTTGGAGAAAAAGGCCCATTGCTGCTGAATCATCTGTTGTGGCTTCTGCAACATGCTTAGAACCTGCTTCTAATGTTCATGCATGTGAGCCAGGTCCTCAAGTTGAGGCTACTGAGCAAGCTTTAACTGATATAATTGTGAGTGGTGAAAAAGAATCCTTGTCAGAATTGCATGATTCAGCAGATAACCAAGCGCAGGTAGTATGTTTACCTTTTACTCTTAACTTACGCATGTTCCGGCAGTTACTTGTTTATTCCCTTTATCTAATCTAATGTATGCTACTTGCTTTCATTAGCGTGCAAAGATGAAAGAGTTAGCCAGGCAGCGTGCCTTACAGCTACAGAAAGAAGAGGAAGAACGAAGTAAACAACAGAAAGCCAAAGCTCTTGCTAAATTGGAGGAATTGAATCGCCGTATGCAGGCAGGTGATGCTTTGTCTCAGAAGGCTATAAAGGATTCGTCCCCTGATGTTATGAAGCAAGATCTGGAAGGCTCCTCACCCCCTGAACCAGTGGTGCCTAGTGTCAGACCTCAAGCCCGCAATGCAGCTTTAGCAGCACAGTGTGATGTAATTGATACTAGCAACCGCATTCTAGACAAAGGCAGTGAGCATACTAATCCACCTATTATGCTAGAATTCGGCACTTCTATTATGGTCCAGTCAGAAATAGCCATCCCACAACCCCAAGCTTTGTTATCTAAGCAGGATGCCAATAGGGTTGCTACCACTCATGGAAAAGTTGCTTGGCAGTCAAGTGATGGGGGTGTTGTCAAGCATAAGCGTACTAGCCACAAGCAAAGGCCAAATATGACACCGAAGAATATGAATGAAAAATCAGTTCTGGTTAGCGTTGCTGAGGTATCCAAGGGTCATAATGATGTAAATATTAATGATGTTCCATCAACTGAGGCTCATGAAGTTGGCTTAAGTGCTGAATCAAACATGGTTAATAATGCCAAGGTTGCCGTCGAGTCTTCTGCGCAGCAGAGAAGGAAAGGTAATAGGACCAACAAGAACAAGCAGAAGCTTGATACTGTGCTGCCTAGCCCAGCTACTCCATTACCAGTGCAAAATGATAGTAATCCTGCTAAAGTCCGTATGCAACAGGAGAAGTTGAATTCATCTCAGCTGGTTCTAGATGTGAGCACAGTTCAGGCAGCAAGTGGTGATAGTGTTGTGCAGCCTTCTGATCAGAGTTCTCCTTTGCCTATGGAAGAAGGTCATAGTCGAGTAATTAACCAATGGAAACCTCAGCACCCTCGCAGGCCGCAGAGAAATCAGCACCCTAATGTGCATACTGATAAGTTTCATGGAGGTGATACGGTTGTGTGGGCACCTGTGCGGTCTCAGAGCAAAACTGAAGATGCTGCTGAAGCAAGTCTGAAAACTGCATCAGATTCCGTTGGTCCTCTGAAGAGTGATAATGTGGTGCAGAGTAATTCAAAAAGCAAGAGGGCTGAAATGGAGAGATATGTTCCAAAACCTGTCGCCAAAGAGCTTGCACAGCATGCTAGTAGTCAACCGCCACTGTTGTCGTCAGGCAGTTCTCCTGGTCCAGATGAGACAACTGGAAGGGCAGACTCTACGCCTGAAAACCTACCTACTAGCTCTGTAATTGAGAGCTTTTCCATAGAGTCCAGGATTGGTGACAGCAAGCACAATAATAATAGGCAAGGGAAAGCACATGGAGTGTGGAGGCAAAGGGGTTCAGCAGACTTGGCATTGGACACCAGCAAGAACACTTATTCTCTGGATCACACCAGCAAGAACACTTATAAGACTCTGGATCACACTCCATCTATGAAGCCTGATGGAGATTCTGCGAAATCTGATTCGAAGTGTTCGAGTAAGTTCGATGTATCAGATGGTTGGAACATGCCAGGTGATTTTGAAGGTCCACGTACCACCATTCCTGTTGTAAAAGATGAGGGAACGACAGGTAAAGGAAAACGCTATCCTTCTAAGGGCCATAGAAGCACAGGAAATTCTGGACATCAATACAAAAACAGCAGTGGGGAAACTCAGCAAAATCACACTCTGTCAGGAGCTTCTGACATAAACCAGATGGACAGAAGCGCTGCAGCAAAGGAAAATCTTGGCATGGCTAATCGTGCTCCACCACATTGGCAACCAAAGTCCCACATGGTTGCAGTTAATAATCAACAGGTAGGTGTGTCTACCAGAGCCCAAAATGTTACTATGGAAGGCGGTCGAGCTGATAAGAGGGATTATCATCAGGATAAAGTTAATGTTCCCCTACGCAGTGTGAAGGGGAGCAGTGATAAAGGTGTGGGTCAATCAGATCAATTAGCATCTGAAGATAAAATTGTTTCAGAGGTACCTAACGTTGGAAATCTCGATCCAAGAAGAGAGAGAAAGCCATCTTCATTTAGGGGACGCCCCTACTCCCCAAACCAAGGTCCGGTTGTCAAAGCTGAATTACCTCCTGCTGAAAGTGCTGAAGCTATGCAAGAGCGGAGCAACTCAGGTTTAAGAAGGAATGTAAACCAAAACAATCGTCCTGCCAGAATGCAGGAATCTTGTGGAGATATGTTCTCGGGGAGAGATAATCGGCAGCGCAGCACCTCCAGTGGTCGAGAAAGGCGGAGGAACAACATGCATTATGAGTACCAGCCAGTTGGGCAATACAGTGATAGCAAATCAAGTAATTTTGAAGGGCCAGCTGATGGTTCTTACAATGTTGGTCAGAGATACAGAGAGAGGGGTCAGGGTCAGTCAAAGCGTGGAGGTGGGAATTTCCATGGTAGGCAAGGTGGCTCTGGCCGAATAAATGCCAATTATGATTGATTGACGGGGAGGCTAAAATGTGGATTTAGGTCTTTTTAGTTTGTGATGGATAGCAACTTGCCGGATAATCTTTGCTTAGTTTGCAAGATGTCTGGTGGTGCAGTCTTAGGTGGTAGCTTTTTGACGTGGTAAAAGAGAATTTGTTGGCCAATGTCACACGGGTGAGCTGGACTACAGCCTGGTTTTTGCCACATGGTTTTGGGAAAAATAGTGTTTGGTGCAACAGTAAGTGCGGCATTATGAGAACTGTAATTAATTTGAAGAACATTAAAATAGTTTCCCATTTTCTCCCCAGAAGAATGTCAATTCGTATGAAGCATTTGTATGTTGCTATTACGTTTGTAGTTTTGTACCATCACAATTTAGATGTGTAGCTTTTTCTCTTGGTCGAGAAGCAAGAATGATGGGCAAAGTGAAGCTAGTTTTGCCTGCTCCGCTATGTTATTTTGTTGAGAAAAGTCCCAAATTTTTCCCCTATCTTTGAGCTTTGTCTCAAAATCATCCTATTTGACATGATGCACTAATAGTCCTGATAGTCTTATCAAATTGGTCCAGTTTTAGTCCCTTCTCAAAGAGCTGTTACTTTTTTAACGTTTAAAGCAACTAACCTGATTGTAGAAAGACTAAAGTGAACTTGTTCAATTACAAGTTGCAGCAGGCTAGATTATCTAGTCAGACATGCCAATCAGATTCCACGCGAGATAGTTCCATTTTTTAGCAGTTCAACATGTTATGAATTCAAGCAGCTATTTGAACGCTGTCATTTAGATACGTAAAGCTTTTATAATTCTCAAACAAAACTTCCGCAATGAACTTTCAAGCGTTTCTTATAATTCTGATCCGTCTCTCCCGCATGTTTTGAGGGTGGTAAAACTTTATTATATTTAGGGGTCGTTTGGTAGGGTGTATAAGAATAGTACTAAATATGTTATATTAGTAATGCTTGAATTAGTTGTACTGAGATTGTTTTCTATTCGCTGTTTGGTTTGGTGCATTAAAAATAATATGCATTGCAATTTTTTTTAAAAATTATTTGATTACAAAAATATCTTTCTGCATTGGAAAGGATTGGAAGAATATTTTGAAAGGACATTTTTGTCTTTACACATGCTTATTTATGTATTAAAAACTATGACAATCCTAATGCATTATTTGTTATGTATAAGAAATACTACCAACAAGGAATTAATAATATCAAGGTAAATAAATATATTATTTTTCTAATACATCCCACCAAATCGTATTTATTAAGTGAACATTATACTGGCTTAAAACGTGATAAGTGTTTAAATTTTAAACAAAAGGACCGAGTTCAAGCAGGAAAAAAAGCGGAGAAATTAAAAAATAGCTAGATTTACAAGTGGTCATTCAAAAATAGCCATAGTTTCAAAAGTAATCGAAATTTAGCCACTTTCATGTAAAGATAAATCTGAACGAAAACACTGTTCAAAATCCAAAAAATAGTCCAGCATAATATACTGGAACTCCAACATAATATACTGGAGTTCCAGTATAATATACCGGTCCAGCATAATATGCTGGAAGTTCATACACAGGTGCTCCAATCTCCAGTATATTATGCTGCAACTTTCCGCGTGTTGGAGGTATTGGAGTTCCAGCATAATATGCTGGAAGTTCATACACAGGTGCACCAATCTCCAGTATATTATGCTGGATCAGTCCCTGTTGCAGCAAAATAGTTGCTATCTTTCAATGACTTTGCAAACGCTGGCTATTTTTGAATGACCAGTCCGAAAATTGGCTAGCCCGTGCTATTTTTACTAAAAAAAAAAGGTAAAAAGAAAACGAAAACATCTAAAACTGAAGACTGAAAAATCGAAAAGGTCCCTGGAAGAACCCTAATTTCACCAATCTGACCCTTTCTCCCCTATATTCAATTCTCCTATCCGAAATCTCTACTTTTATCTCTCTCCCTCTCTAAAAATTGCTTCTTTATCTTAAGAAACAGATAAAACTCTTCCTTCTTGTAAAGCAATTCATCACCCCTTTATAGGTTACACGTATTTGCACCTCACCTGTATCTTGCCCTGTAAGCATTCTTCTGCTTCTTTCTTACTGCCACAAATTGTGTAAATTTTGTTTATTGAGCTGTGAAATTAGGTATGAAGCGAACTTGTGGTGTAGACCTCCAATTTTTTCTACAAATTCCTTGTCTTTTAAAGAGGTTTAAGTTTGGAATTTTCGTTGAGCTAGAGGAATCCACGAAACCGCTTTATTCCCCTTTTAGGGAGTGAATTCGAACCTCTTCAAATATGTTTTGGGGGAAGGGGAAAAGGTGTCTCTTATTTTCAATGCTTGCAAGACATTTAAGCTATAATTTAGTGTATGGAAAACCTTCCTGCTTTTATAATCGCCTGTCTTATTCATTTCGCTTTCCTTTTGTAATTTTTCTAAAAAGGTTATATCTTTGATTATCTTGCCTCTGAGATAATATGTTAACTTTGGGTTGAATTTTGATCTTTTTGGTTTCCTGTTCTGCTAGCCATTGAGACATATATCTTTGTGTTGTGATGTGTTCCTATACTGTGGTGTTATTGTAGCTCTTGGAGAAGTAATGACCTCGCTTGCTAGATGATTGCACGTGCAAAGTGGAGATAATGGCATTGGCGACCCATCATTTGCAGGTAAATCAACAACGATCCATCCCCATTTCCAAATATATGTTGTTTCTCGGCTTGCTTAGCTAAACTTGGAAATCTCTATTTGATTTAGTGGACTTGAAGTCCATATCATTTTTATGTGATGTGCAATTTTCCCTATAATAGTGGAGAAAGTTTCTATGAATTGCCCCTACTCTGTACAAATTGTTGCTAGTTAGATTAAGAAACTTATGAATTAGGGTTGTGTTTGATCTAGTTCGGAATGTGAGTATTTGAATTATAAGCGCATTGTGAGTTTGATCTGGTTATAGTTTAAAAACCTTGCAATTTAATTGCATATCACACAGTGGCGTACGCAGGAGTTTTAGTAAGCGGTGTCACCATTTTAGACCGAGCAAATAAAAAAAATTACTGTAATAATATTATTTAAAAAAAATAACCAGGAAAAAAAAAGTATCACACAACTTACAATGCAGCATCCCTCCAATTTAAAAAATGTGTTGTGCTAGTCACGTAGTATATGTTTTTGATGAGGTACAAAATTATTAAAATGTAGAATGGGGTACGTAGGCTCGAACTCACGACCTTGCATAGAAATCTTCATACTTTGACCAGATATGCTAGACGCTTCTTTATTACAAGGGGTGTCACTTTACTCCATTTTATATTTTTTGTTTTTTCTTCATTTGAATTATATATAAATAATTAGTAAAGATTTTCGACGAAGCGGTGTCACGTGACACCTCTTGGGCTAGGGTAGATCCGCCCCTGATATCACACAGGAGATAACTCAATGCTTCCTGCAAATGAAGCACTTGTTTGTTTACTGTTAATGCTCTGCCTTGGTGATTAGCTGCTGCACTCTGCTTTAATCATGTTCTTTTTATTTTAGCATTCGTTTAAGTAACGAGATTTATAGTCTGTTAGTGAGTGCATAAACATGGTACCACTTTTTGTCTGACTTTCTTTTTCTCAACTTACTGTAATACTCTATCTACATCAAATTCCCTGTCCGTGTTGACAATGTACCTTGTATAAAAAAATTGGGTCATATAATCATTTTGATGCCATTTTCCAAGTTTAAATTTCATCTTCTAATGATTGTGAAAAATCTTAACATATTTGCTAAGGTGAAGAGTAAAGAAAGCCTACTTTAATAACCAAAAAGTAAAAAAAAAGAAAAAGAAAAGAAAGCCTACCTTTACAAAAGAGGAACCATTTAGAGTCATTTTGAAAAAGGCAATTGGACGATATCAGGGTAAAGCAGACTATGTATCTGCTAGGCTTTGAGTTATTGAGATGGACATTATGAAGATTTTGTGCAATTGCATCTGGAATTATTTTAGTTCGAGAAGCAGCAACATAAACCTAGGCTCGTTGTCAAGCATTCCTTCCCAAAAGCCCTCCATACAGAAATTAGTGGCTAACAGAAGAAATACCATCATACTGTCTTTTCTATTTGCAGAAAAGCCTCTCCATTGAAGCCTGCAAGTTCCTCAATTGTATTAAGTAGACATGTTTTTTCTTGCAGGGTTCTTATAGAACATGCCCCTTGAGTTCTTCTTCCTGGACCACTGGAAACAAATTGAGAAGTTCTGTAACAAAGATTCACACTGTTACCCAGAAAGATAATTTCATCTCACTGAAGTGCAAATCCTGTTTGAGGTAGAATATTGTATCCTCTTTACCTTTTTTCTTGATGCCCAATTTATGTTTGCGTTTATGGTCTTAACTTTTGCAATCCTTCTATTCAGCTTTTTATAATGAAGAGGTTCACAAGCTGAGTCCTTTTTAACTTGAAGTAAATATTAAATGATATACTTTTATCAAATGTGAAGTGCCACAAGTATATTGATCAATAAATTATGTGAGAGATTGATGGGTCTGTGCTGTATTTGGTAGTATCTGGGGTAATGTGCATGGTATTTTTTTTTGTTGCACCTAGAGACAGTAAGATAATTCTTTCTATGTCATTGAGCCCAAAGGGTTTGAGAAGTGATGCAGTTTTGGATTGTCAAGTCGGGAAAAAGGTCTTTATTGTTTCACAACCTGTCTTGAATTTGCTGGCAATTGTCATTCAACAGTAAAATTCACTTGGAAACAAAAGACTAGAGGACTTACCCCCACCCCCACTCAAAAAAGAAGACTAGCAGAATATGGTAGTCACTTATGATTACTTACCTTTGTCTCAATTTAGGTGGCCCCTTCTCTAATGTACTGTATCATAGCTTCCTCAATTCATTCCTATGGAAAAGAGAGCTTCTTAACGGAGCTTTTGATTAGTTTTATCCTTATCATTTACCTATGAATATGTGTATGTTCTTTTCAGCTTTATTGACAATTTCTTTTTCCCTTCTACATATATGCATTAATATATAACAATATTATCCTAACAAACTCTGGTCAGACCACCGATGTTGTATGGGGCTGAGTATTGGCCAGTCAAGATCGCTCACGTCCAGAAGATGAAGTAGCAGAGATGAGGATGTTGAGATGGATGTGCGGGCACACCAGGTTAGATAAGATAAGAAATGATGTTATTCGCGACAAGGTGGGTGTGGCCCCTATTGAGGACAAGATGCGAGAAGCGCGGCTTAGGTGGTTTGGTCATGTGAGGAGGAGGAGCACAGACGCACCAGTGAGGAGGTGTGAGAGGTTGACATTGGAGGGCCTACGGAGAGGTAGAGTAGGCCAAAGAAGAGGTGGGAAGAGGTAATTAGGCAAGACATGGTGCAACTTCAGCTGACTGAGGGCATGACCCTTGATAGGAAGGTATGGAGGTCGAAGATTAGGGTAGTAGAGTAGGTAGTCTAGACTCTAGAGTGTTCATAACAGTAGTATTGGCACGCAGTCTCGCTTTCTGTTAGTAGTAGGTTTTTATGACTAACCGTTGTTTTCTTTCATTGTTGTTCACCTTACTGTCTTGTTTTTATTCTGCTTTTATATGGCTTTTTGGTACTGTCCCTTGTCTATATTTTCATTAATGTGGTGCTTATGCTTTCCTAAGGCGAGGGTCTATTGGAAACATCTTCTGTATCCTCACAAGGTAGGGGTAAGGTCTGCATACACACTACCTTCCCCAGACCCCACGGTGTGGGATATTACTGGGTATGTTGTTGTTGTTGTAAAAATTCTGGAAGAGCAATCTTTTCATCTTCCTTTAATCTTTGCACCAATCAAGAGGGGGGCCCTAATATGAGATTGAGGGGTATAATATCAAGTTTATTAAGTTATCTTTTTGAGGAAGAGCCATATTAGCGCTGTTCTGACGTACCAGATGTTTGTTTGCCATCTGCACTTGCATGTCAATGGTACCAATTATCCCAATCGATAAACAATATACATGGTGGCTTAAATCCCTTAAAATCTCTGCATTGAGGTTTACATGCTAGCATTAGGTCTTCCGTTTGCTTGATGAACTAGGAGTTGCCAAGCCATTATAAGGATTAAACAAAACCAATGGACTGTCTAATAGCCACATTGTAATACTGGTTAGAAAAAATCTCATTTCATTAAGCAATGGGAGGCATTCGATGCGGTTTTATTTTTTTATATTATTTATCCAGAAAATCTGCATTTAGCCTAGTAATAGATGGATTAGCACCTTCTGGCCATTTCTCGGTGTGTAGGTTTTAGCTGCCAAAAAACAACCTCCTATAAAAAAACAAAGAAAATAAAAATAAAAAACAATGACGAACAAAAACTGCCATTTCTATTGAATGGTACCAACGAGTGTTTAATTTCCCTGAAATATGCTGCCCTATTGCCCATATTAGAAGTTCTCAGTCTGAGACCTTATCAAAAAAAAAAAAAAAAAATATTTCCCACATAGGACTGTTTAATCAGTTTATATTAGTTATTCTAGATTTTGCTATGCCCATTTCCATGCATGGTGATGTATATGAGATTGAGCAAATTATTTGATTCCAGAATAGGGGCTCCTTTTGTCCTTAAACCAAATGGAAAATCCTTGAAGATCTCAGCTTTCAAGAGCAACAGCCAAAATGAGTCTGGAGGCAGAGTTGGTGGGTCAAAATCTCTGAAGAATTCAGTAAAACTTTCTTATGTGCCACAAGAGAGTGAAGAAGCCTCTGTAGAATCTCCAAGGGCACAGAACGTTCCCATTTCTTACTCTGCGGAAGCGGACGAGACTACAAGTAATTTTGCCATTCAAAATATATTTAGAAGCTGGTTAACATTGTTGCGTACACCTTCACCAAACCAAGTTACGGATGAAACTGTGGAAGAGCCATATACCACAGAAACGCCAGAAAGACAAAAACTGGTACTAGAGAAAGAAAGAGGTCAAGTTCGAAAGGCGGTCTGGCGCTACTTTCTGAGTTTGGATGCAACAATTAAGATACCTGTATTAATATTGTAAGTATCATAATCCAATGTCCGTTATTGTGCATCTTTTTACTACCCATTTCTGTCCCTCCTCTCTCTCTCTCTCTAGGTCTATGTTTTTGGCAAATCTTTATTATCTTCTACAATATTTCTTTTATTCAGTTGATGTTTTTTAATAGTGGACGGGGGTAAAATAGGATGGGGAATGTTGATGGTGGAAGTGAAAATCTCTTTCACACCAATTTGTGTATTGGTTTCTTTAATGATTTATATTTCCTTACTTGCTATGTACAAACGATCTGCTATTTTGGTTTAGAATGGAGCTCCTGTGGATCTTTTCACCCAAAAAAAAAAAAAAAAAATCAGCATTCCGGAGTTGATGTCTGTGTGCATACAATTTTGTTGCTTTGCTATTATGTTTCTGTTGTTATTTATCCAAAAGTTTGGAAAATATGTCTTTATAGTGTTCAGGCATTGATTGTACACAATGGTTCTGCTGTTTTTTGCTTTCGTGGTGACCCTGTTTATTTGATGCTTTCACTGTCTGATCCTTGTCAAAAAAAATGTTTACACTGCCTGTTTTCTCACTTTGCAGTGTCCCCCTGTATCTTGCTGTTACTCTAATATATGGAGTTGAAGTATCTAAAGAGTTGACCCCTCTCTGGACTCTTGGTCCTTTGATTGTTGCTTTGTATGTTAAGATGCTCCGGGGAATATGCGCACTCTATGTATTCAGCTTTAAGCAGACGGTTAAAGTGGTCAGGAACTTGCCTACGTATTCCCTATTAACTTATGATTACGTTGCTCGTGGGAAGCTCAAAGAAGAGATTAGAGCACGCTTACTGCAACCGTTGGTAGATATAAAGAATTTGGACTACAAAGAAGTAGCAAAAAGAAAGGCGAAGGATTTGGAGGTGTACTTGGTGGAGAAGTACCTGGACTATGTTGAATCTATATGGCCCTATTACTGCAGAACTATCAGGTTTCTGAAGAGGGCAAATCTAATCTAGGTCTAAGACTATTATATTTTTCGCAATATTCTGTCAACGGAAATGGACACTCAAATGCGGAATATTTTTTGTTGTCTTTTACTTTACCTCTTTTTGTATAATTTTTTTGTAAGCATTGCCATAGGAATTGTCTGTTGAAAACCCCAGTTTGGGCTGGGGTTATCCCTGAGAGCAGAAAGACAGGTTTCTGTTGTAGCTTAGTGGACATGTGAAAGTGGGCTGCATGCGTTTTTTTGTTGTGGGACAAATCTTGCTTCAATAACTCGTTATGCTTCATGATTTGCTTCAATAACTCGTTATGCTTCATTTATTCTTCCAGATAAAGCTCCCCACATTTAAGTAGTTATAGTATATTGCATGATTTCATTCTGAGGGAAAAGAAGATTGCATGATATCACGAATGGTCTTTTCTTTTCCCTAAACATCCAATACCCAATTTCCCGCTATTTCTATAAAACAAAAACATTATTGGTATGATTTAACCTACGTTTCGATCCCAAATTAATCAGAACCGCTGTTTCTTAATGTCAAAATTGTTGTTTTCAGATTACTCTAAGGGTAATAATGAAGTGTAGCCTGGTGCACAAAGCATTTCGCATTTATGCAGGGTCCGGGGAAAGATTTCAGCATAAGAGGTGTGATGTAGGTAGTCTATCCTAATGAAGACATAAATGGTTGCTTCCACATTTCGAACCCGTGACCTATAGATCGAACCCGTGACCTATAGATAACAATGAAATATACTGAAATCTGTACCAGGAGTGTGTTCCTGGACATGACTATTGTGTTTCAATAAGAAAAAGGTCAATATAGCAATCTTTAGGGTATATTCTCATATTTTTTAGGTATCAAAGTCGCTATTGAGAAGCTTTTGCCCTAACCAATAGTATTTGTCTGATTCATATTTCTAGTCCTCGAGACATTCGTATAGCAGTGATTAAAAAGTAGAGTGGAACTTGAACGCCCTTGTGAGAAACATCTTAGGTGGAGGAAAAAAGGACATTCTTTTGAGCACAACTAAAAATGTATCAATTCTAGCATGACAAGTGACAATGTATGTTGTCTAAAATGTCAAAGTACTCTTCATTTTGTCCTCTTATGCAGCTGCATTTCGACTGAAGTAGCACACATTTGTTTTTTTAATTTCCAGATGGGCTGAATTTTATGACTCACCACCATTCTCTTTCGTGACGGGTACGAGTACTACTTTTTATATTTTTCGTCAACTTCTTGTTCAACTTTTCTTCAGGATAATCATGACAAAAGAAATACAAAGTTAAATATTTTGGCAAGAAATCAATTTGGTGAAAGTTCCAATGTAAAACTTTGCGAAACTGCATTTTGTTCAGATTCACGTACTAAGATAACATAGCTAGCTAGTCGCAGATAAAAAAAAGTAATAAACCCCCAATAATTTTTCTTGAGTTTAATTTCGTGACTAAAGTATAAATCACTACTAGAAATCCGGAAAAAAACGATCAAAATTTGGCGACCAAAATTGGTCTGTCAAGAAAAGCGACCAACGTTGTTCGCTAAACTAGAGAAAATAATTAAATAATTACTCTAAATACATTAGCGACCAATGTTGGTCGCTTTTTGGTCGCTAATTAGGTCAAAATGTTGACCGGACTGGTCAGACTTGCTTGGTCAAAGAAATACTGAAATTAACGACCAACGTTGGTCGCTAAAGTGGGATCCACTTATAAAATTTTAATAATTATATTATTATTTAAAAAAAATTATAAAATATAAATAAATATAATTCAAAGTTAGCGACCAACGTTGGTCGCTCACTAAAGGGGAAGCAGATAGAGACCAACTTTGATCGCTAATATGGGACCCAGTTCTAACGTTTAACAATTATATTACTATTTTAAATATTATATAAAATATAAATAAATCTGATTCAAATTTAGCGACCAACGTTGGTCGCTAACTTTAATTTTCTGGATATTTAGCGACCAACTTTGGTCGCTAACTTGAATTTCTGGATAATTAGTGACCAAAGTTGGTCTCTTTTCAGGTCAACATTGGTCAAAATTAAAAATCACTTTTGTATTTACTATCTAAATAATATAAATGTAATCCCTTAACACTTTTGTAATACAAGGGATGAATACACTAAAATATACCCTAACATGCTATATCTTTTGTAATACAAGCGTGTTATACATATATATATATATGTATGTATGTATGTAATTGAATCATCGACTTATAACCTACTCAGATGCATCGTTGAATATTAAAAACAAAACGTCTCGACTTATATCAATTAATATGTTATAATTGATTCATCGACTTATAACCTAGTGATAAATGAATGTAATTCATTAACTCTGTTACAATGCAAATAATGAATATAGTATCATGTACTATAACATGCTATATATGTAGTTAAAGTAGCACGAAGTGTGTGTGTTATATATATACACACATTAACATATACTATAACAAGTTATATATACATTATAGTATTACAGTGAAGTGTCTGTGTGTCTCTCTCTCTCTCTCTCTCTCTCTATATATATATATATATATATATATATATATANCCGGTTCAATTATGATGTGAAAATTGAATGAGAATTCACATTGGCATATATTGAAGAAATATAAGATTCTTCAAGAATTCTCTTGTGCTGCTTATTCTCATGATATACCAGCTAAGGTTGGGATTGAATTCGTTGATTTCTGGAACGAATAAAAGATATATATATATGGGCCCAGTCACCTGGCATGTGGACCGTTTACTATTATATGATTTTAATAGATGCATCTACTGTATGGTCACATGTGCGTTGATTATCAACTTGCAATTTGGCTTTTGCAAGGTTGCTTGCTCAAATTATTAGAGCACAATTCCAGAATGTAAATTGTGATGATAATGTTGGTTTAAATCCAAGTTGGTTTAGTAGAAATTGCATGCCTCCAATCATAGCTAAACCATTGGTTATGAGAACAAAACTCCAAATAGAAATTTTGTGTTAAGTATATTATTTAATATACAACAGCACTTGTACGCATCTAGCCAACAAGTTATGATAAATTCTCCCCATCACAATTGGTTCAGGGTCAGGAACCAAATATTTTCATCTAGAAATATGAATGTATTATATGATTTAATTGTGCCACCACAATTAAATGAGCAGCTAAAAAAAGTAATACATAGAATGAATTATTATGAGTACACTTAGATCCTCGTACAAGGGAGGGGATCTTTGAACCTTGTTTGAGCTCCTCTTCCCCTTTCTAGACAAGAAAGGAGAAGGGGAAGGGGTCATTCTCCCATTCTTCGATCTCTAGATCGAGTTGCTAGCTTCTTGTCTACCAGTCCTGGATGTAGATTCTCGACGAAAAGAAAATATGAACTTGAAGTTCAAGTGATAATTCATTTGCAAAATTTTCCATGCGCATTTGCTGACCCAAACTAAATATCATATTTCAGCTACTAATGCTCCAAATAGAATAAAGTCCATAATGGACATAGTCTATGGAACTCATGAAGAGTAAAGACTAATCGGTTCCAAAGATAAAACTCCTTGAAGAAGGAGAGGAGCAAATGTTCAAGATGGTCATAATAAGGAGGCAAGTGCTATATAAGAGCACCATGACATAACACTTCATAAGACCTCATGGGAGAGGCTCAGGTACCTGAAAATAATGAGATCTCGATAAGTTATATCTTTATTGACTGATGATGGAACCGACGTAAAACGATCGTCGACAATGTTGTTGATATAATGTGGCGCTCAATACTATTAATGTTGACGAGGATCTTGAGCTCAAATCTGTCATGGAATTTGGACAGATAAATGATTGGCCAAATAAAAAATATGCAATGAAAATTGACTTCATCTGAAAAATATAAAGTTGGACGGATAGTTCCAACAGCTGAAAGTATAAAGGCTAGATGGATATATTGAAATACGATTAGTGTTATATTGCGAAAGGAATCTTTGATATAGATTTGTTTACTCTAACAATTATTGTCAATGTTTTGTTGGTTATGGAAATGCAGGCATTTTCTAAAATTCGTTCTTGAAACAATCTATTTGTATATGAGGGTAATGCCATATTGTGATATTCAACAAGGTTCCAATTACATTGAAGATGATACTGCATACGTAACTCAATTGAAAGAAGGACCATCGAAGGAGACAAAATAAAGGACATTCACCAAAGTTCTTCAACAAATTTATTCAAGTGATAATTTGACAAACTTCTTCACATGCATTGCGGATCTCAATATTAGAGAAGTTGTTATACAAGCTTGGAATTCATCATCTCCGAAGAATAAAGTGATGTTTTCATCAGGGGGAGGCAAATACGCGCTGTACTCTTTTTCCCTTAGCTAAAATTTTATCCCACTGGATTTTTCTGGCAAGGTTTTTAATGAGGCAGCAAATAATGCGTATTACAAGATATGTGTACTCTTTTTCCTTCACTAGGATTTTTTTCCACAGGGTTTTTTCTTAGTAAGGTTTTAATGAGGCACATTATCTATAGACATCCAAGGGGGAGTGTTATGAAATATTATATTTTGTAATGGATGTCTATAACTCCTAAAGAAGTTACTCCCACTACTCTTCTCCATTATGTAGATAACTCCCACTACTTCTCACCATTATAGTTGTAACTCCCACACCTCCACAACCTCACCATGATCTTACTCCATGATCTCAAATGTTTAATGTCATGTTTATGGCATTCTTTTGTATGCCTCTATGTAATCCTATAAATAGAGGGTTTTGGCACCACATTGTACACATCTGAACACTTGATGAAATAAGAAAGTTATATCTTCATCTTTTATTCTACTTATTTTCTTGTTTTATATTGTTACTTTGAGCTACATTTCTTAACACTAACATTGTATTTGTTGGAATATCATCAAATATAAATTGGGCTTAGTTTTTTGTGTTTCCAACATATTAATTACGGCTCTAAGAGTTCTAATCTGAAATTTTATCTTAAATCACGTGCTCTACTATGTTTCTACATAGCATAATCATTTAGACAAGCTTTGAATAGTCTAGAGAAGAGAATAATCATTTTAGTGTCTTTTTTAAATTTGAAGCATCTTTTTCTAAGGTATAGGTTGCTCGTATTGATCCAGAGTTGCAAGAAGACGTTGAATCAGACAGTGGAAAATTAACAAATATTTATAAGACATAGGAATTTTAAAATAAAGAAATTCCATTTTCAACAAGGAAATTTTACGTGTTGGAAAAAGGAAGAGAAAGCTTTCTTTCCTTGACAACTGAAACGCATTAATCTGTTGGTTAACTTAACAAGTAAAAATCAGTTAATGTTATGACTTATGAGCTTCCTCTATTATCAACCACAGAATTTGACAATTCATGCAATTAGCTTCACGGAACCTTTACTAATACCAAAATGTCAACTTGGAATTTGGAAATCACATAGTAAGTCATGACGTCTAAACTAGGGGCGCGGCTCAACTAATATTGTCATTAGTGGCACCTTTACTAATTGGTCAAACCCATGAAGTCATGGTGATTACTGAAATTTCATATAATATCTAACAAGTCTGAGTCGTATTGGGTGGCTTATAATTTTGGTACATTAGTTTTATGATATGCGCATTGCGCGTACGTTTTAGTTTCAATGAATAAATTTTTTATAAAAATTATATAAATATTATTAGAAATTATATATTTGAGTTATAAATTTTGAAGGTGTAATTAAATAAATTAAAATTAAAACTTTTGGAGTTAGAGCACGAAAAAGATTGTGTCATGTCTTAGTTTTGGGATGTGCCATCATCATAGTTGTGGAGTAGTATTTTTCAATTTTGGTTTCACTCGTAGAAACCCAAAATATCTCTCAGTGTACCAAAATTTGCATCATAAAAGTATTAGCAGAACATACTCATTACTATAATGAAACATCCAAAAATAAATGTACGTGAACTCCAAGATGATGGGTTATAATGCACTAATCTTGAAGTATACGCCTACAAACACCGCAAATAAATTAAAGACCGGGTATAATATACATTATTTTGGTATTATAATCAAAGTTCTAACAATAATTTTTTTTGGTTTCCCACCCGGTGTCTGGTTCTCGCATTAGAGCCCGACTATATCCGGATTTGCGCTGGGTAGGGCCCCATTCGGGGGGGTAGCGCTGCCTACCAAGGATTTTTCCATGCCCAGGACTCGAACTCGAGACCTCTGGTTAAGGGAGAAGCAGCCTCATCCACTGCACTACTTCCTTTGGTGGTAGTTCTAACAATATACATGAATTCAAAATTCAAGTACTAATACAAATACATGCATGCAAAATAAACAACTAATATGCAAACTTTTTGCTTAGAGAAAAAGAACTTAGAACGGTGCTGCTAGTACAAGCGAAGTCTGACGATTAAAATATTCGGTCTTTCACCAAAAAAATTTTAATGAAAAAATAGTCCTTCAAAAATTTTACCAAATAATAAAGATTCCTAACGAAAAAGCAAAAGAAAAAAATGTGTGTGATAATTAGCCAAACATAGGGAGTTGAACTAAGAGGCAAAAATTTAGGCAAAATTTTATTAACTTTCCTAGACTGTTAATAATAGGAGAATAATTAAACAACTAACTCTAAATTAGAGAGAAATTAATTAAACTACTATTCCTAAGTATTAATGAAACTCAAATTACTATGTTGTCCAATGTGAATTTTTTAGTCTTAGAATACGCACGTTGCGCGTATACTTCTCGATCAATATTAAATTTTTATATTGTATTAGAACTTGTGTGTACGTTCTAAAATAAAATTTTAAAAAAGTATAATCATGTTCTGAAATAATTAATTACTAGTCTTATTTGGTTGTTCAATAAAGGAAGAAACTTTATTCCATAAAAGTAATCAATCATCTCAATCAATATGTAACTAAAAATTGATGTCAATTTTGTTATTCAATATCTTAAGTTCCACAAGTTGTCATTCCTTTTTTTGTTTTAAGTTTCAATAAGAACACATAAATTTTGAAGATTTAAAGTTTTTAAAGTAAAACTTTTTTTAAAGAACTTTGATTCCATAAAAGGTTTAATATTCGAACCAAAAACAATATTCTAACCTCTCTTTGGTATTTCTTCGGCAATAGTTTTGAATTGTGCATGAACTAGAAGTAACAAAATCATTGTCCACATAGCTATTCAAAGTAAGTGAAGGATGGTCTATTAAAATTCTGTTACAAAATCAGAGTATGTATAGAGTTCATATTCCATTATTCTATTAAATTCGACGTTATTAAAAATACATTAAAGGTATTTTATATAGTTCAAATAAAGAAAGAATTTATATAAGATAAAATCTTAATTAATTTTAGAATTAAATATTAGGACTTCCTACTTAGTTCAAATAATAACAAAACGTATAACTAAAGTTGCAGTTAATTGCAAAATCTTAAAATTTTAAGAAAAATAATTAATATAGTTTTGTCCAATATAAGAACTATTAAGAGTTGCTAAAAATGGAGAAAAATGTCCAATGAGAGCACGAAAATTAGTAAAATAAATAACTTGACAAAAGGTTAAAGCATATAGTCTAATGCATATAGGATACTATTCAACCAAGCTTTACAATCAAGAACATTAAAATAAGATGTATTGGTTAAATACGTACATGCAAAATTCAACTACTAATATATACAGGGTAAAATATGCTATGTTAAATAATTGCATAAGAGGGTGACACGTGGAACCGAAGGCAGAGGACCGAAGACAACCGTTCCATTTATTACCGGAAGGAATGATTCTCATAAAGATGCAATAAATGCCTGCCACCCCGTAGCATTTAATGGAGAATATTCTATAGTATTTAATACACTGCCCGTTACAAAGAATTACCCATTCATGCTCATCGTTACACATTCTTTAATGGCCCTAATAATTGACATTAAAGTAGGGCATGATCCTAGGACCTTGTTCCCTAGGTGCAACTATAAATAGTGAGCTCTGTTATCATTGTAAAGGAGAGGAATTTTCTGAAAAACTGATGCTATAATCTATTCAAAGCTTTATATAATTTTACCTTCTTACTTTTCGATTTCGTTACTGTTGTGCCCGGAAGCCTTGCTCCCGGAATTACTGTTTCTGCTATTTCATCTTCATCTCAAGGCTAAGTATTGCTTATTTCTTCAATTCTTTTATTATTTCAGGATCGAATTAATTCACTTGTCTAGAAACTATATATAAATTCAACTGTATTATTTTACGGGTAAATAGTTTGGCGACCACCGTGGGGACTAGACAGTCATGTAATTAAGTTGAACCTTACCTTTTTTACTAACGTGTTTTGATTATTTGTTCTTAGCAAAAATCACAAAAAATGGCAGATAATGGTATTAACAATGCACACAATCTTGAGACCCAAGGATATCAGCCTCGGCACGAGGATTCAATAAATGATACCCGCAATGAGGCAAATGATGCCACGTCGGTCCACGGCAGGCGGTACCCACGACATATTCGTGAGGCGACTCCCGATGATGCTAAAGAGGAGCATGTTGTTGAAGTGGTAATGGTCCTGCATGAACAACAAGAGGTCATTTTAGGCCACCTCACACGGTAAGACAAGGTTATCGCAAAACTGAAGCAGGCATTGTCGGATGCTTTCAATAACGCGAATGGACGAGGTCTACTTTCTCCCGATGCTCCCGCGAATCAAACAACGCAGAGGGTTGACAACAACACACCGAGGGGCGAGGTCGACTTCGATGAGGCTGGGGGGAGCGGGTCCGGTCACAACAATGAGAGTGATCCCTTCAAAAGCGAACTCTTACAGTTTATGAGGGAAGTGAACGCACGCATGGACCAAATCCCAGGCTCACCACCAGTGCTGAAAGGGCCAAACTCAAAGAAGTACACTTAGTTTCCATACAAATCAAGCACGGAACAGGAATTGATCCCGAACCGGTTAAAAATGCCCAACTGCCAAAATATGATGGGACTTCGGACCCTTAGGAGCATATTGTCACATATACAACAACGGTGAAGGGGAAAGATTTTTCTCCCCATGAGATCGAATCTGTTTTGCTGAAAAAATTCGGAGAGACTTTCACGAGGGGAGCCTTGACGTGGTATTCGCTGTTGCTCGAACATTCCATAGATTCCTTTGAGGGCTCGTGGATTATTTTATTAAGGCCCATGTCGGAGATGCAGGCCTGAAAAGCCGACATATTCAGAATTACACAAGGAGAGTCCGGGTTTCTGCAGGAATTCGTCACCCGGTTCCAAAAGGAAAGAATGTTGCTCCCGGCTGTTCCGGATGAATAGGCGGCTGAAGCATTCACCAAGGGTCTGAATCTGAGAAGTTCTGATGCTTCCTAAAAATTGAAGGAAAGCTTTCTTGAGGTCCAAGCTACGACTTGTGCGTGTTCACAACCGATACGAGTCCAAGATACGGATCGAAGATGATCAAATTGGCTTCCCCGCGATGGCAAGAGGTCGGAAGAAGAATAAAAAAATCAAAAGATGACTTCGACATAGATAGACGGTCTTCGAGGGGCCGATTTTTGCCCTACGAACGGACCGAAGAACGCTGAAGAGGCTTCTAGTCAGCAGACAAGTTCATTACCGACAGAAGAATTGATTGTGGTCGGAGCAATAGATCATTGCAGGACAAAAAAAGTCAGGTTCTCGTGTTTCTTCCTATCCCAGGCTATCAAAATACAACTTCAATGTCAGTGTGATAGAGATAGTATTGGCTATGAGGAAGATTAAAGAAGCACGGTTCCCGAAGCCGATGAGGTCCGATCCCAGCCAGAGGGACCCTAATTTATGGTGCAAATACCACAAGATGAATGGCCATCAGACTGGGGACTGCCGACATCTGCGTAAAGAGGTGGTGACATTACTGAAAAAAGGCCATCTCAGGGAATTCTTAAGTGACTGAGCCAAGAACAATTACGGCCACAACCGTGATAAAATGGAGCCCTCGAAAACAGGGGAAGAACCCCGCGCCATACAATCAACATGATTTTTGGGGGAAACGAGATTAACGGGGTTACCTTCTTGGTAGCAAAAAAGATGAAGTTATCAGTAACCCACAGCAAGAGACTACGAGAAGTCGCTGAAGTCGACATCACTTTCATAGAGGAAGACGTAGACGGACTGTTGCTACCGCACAATGACGCATTGGTAATTTCTCTAAATGTATTAGATTTTAAAATTAAACATGTTCTGGTGGATCCAGAAAGTTTGGCCAATATCATACAATGGAGGGTATTGGAGCAAGCCAAACTTACCGAGAAGCATCATTCCGGCCACAAAACTCATCGCCGGGTTCAACTTCGCAAGCGTAACGACCCGAGGAGGGATCCTGCTGCCCACAAATGCCGATGGAGTGATGAAGACAACCCTTTTTGAGGTTGTGGATGGCGATATAGGTTATAACATTATTCTGGGAAGACCTTGGTTGCATGAGATGAAAGTCGTGCCATCAACATATCATTAGTTGTTGAAATTCCCAACTCAAGAAGGGATCAAATAGATAAAAGATGACTAACCGGCAGCAAGGGAGATGAATGCGATTTCGGTCCCTAGTAGCAAAGGGAAGGAGTATGTGGCGTAGCAATTACAGGAGCTGGCGCCTGCTCCCAAATCAAGTGAATTTTAGCAGGGGGAAGAAGCGTCGGAATCTCATCAGGTGCCAAGATATTTCCAGGTAACAGAAGAGACGGACGCAATGAAGTCCACATCGGAAGAGCTCGAGCAAGTTGAAAAAGTTCTTGGAGAAGAAATTCCACTTGGGGAAAGGACTGTACCCCGAGCTCAGGTCTGGATTCATCAAATTTCTTAAGTATAATACCGATTATTTTGCATGCGGATATGACAGGTATCCCAACGGAAGTGGCCGTACACAAGTTAAGCTTGGATCCCAGCATTCCTCCGGTAAGACAAAAGAAACGCCTTATTGTGGAGGCAAGGAATAAATTCCTCAAAGAAGAGGTAACTGGCCTACTTGATATCGGTTCGATCCAAGAGGTAAAGTATCCACACAGCTAGCTAATGTAGTAGTAGTTCCTTAGAAGAATAATAAATTTCGTATGTGTGTAGACTACAAGGATTGAATAAGGCGTGCCCAATGGACTCGTTCCCACTGCCAAACATCGATTAAATGATCGATCGATTAAATGATTGATGTAATGGCCGGGCACGAGTTAATGAGTTTCCTCAATGCTTATTACAGGTACAACCAAATTAAGATGAACCCGGAGGATCAGGAAAAAACTTCGTTCATAATGAATTTCGGCATATATTGCTATAATATGATGCCCTTCGGGCTAAAGAACGCCAGAGCCACTTATCAACAACTCGTAAACAAGATGTTTGAAAAACAGATAAGGAAAACCATGGAAGTTTATATAGATGATATGCTTGTTAAGTCTTTGAACGCAGGTGATCACCTTAAGCATTTGCAAGAATCTTTTGACATTCTAAGGAAGCATAACATGAAGCTCAACCCCGAGAAGTGCACATTCGGGGTCAGCTCCTGCATGTTCCTAGGATTTCTGGTATCACAAAGGGTGATTGAGGTAAACCCCGACAGGATCAAAGCCATCGAAGACATCCCTGACCAGCTATCAAGGTGAAAGAAGTTCAAAGGCTCACAGGAGGATTGGCCGCTTTGAGCAGGTTCAGTTCCCGGTCATCAGAGAAATGCCACGGTTTCTTCACGCTGCTCAAAAAGAAAAATAACTTCGAGTGGACCCCGGAATACCAACAGGCTTTGATAGATTTGAAAAGGTACTTGTCAAGCCCTCCGTTACTATTGAAGCCGAAGGAAGGTGAAATACTATTAATCTACCTAGCAGTCTTGGATGTAGCGGTAAACGCTATTTTAGTCCGTGAGGACGAAGGTATGCAATCTCCCATTTATTACGTTAGTAGAATTTTAATAGGAGCAGAAACTCGCTACTCGCATTTGGAAAAGCTGGCCTTAGCTCTCGTAGTCGCTGCTCGGAAGCTGAGGCCTTACTTTTATTATCACTCGATACCTGTGGTGACCACCTTTCCCCAGCGGAATATCCTTCACAAACCCGAACTCTCAGGATGATTGGCCAAATGGGCAGTTGAAATGAGTGAATTCGACATAGGGTATAAACCTAGGACCGCGATTAAGTCACAAGTTTTGGCCGACTTTGTGACTGTTTTCAGTCCGGGATTGCTGCCTCTAGCAACCAAAGAAGTAGTGATGGTGTCAGAATCGACATCGGGAGTTTGGAACTTATTTACGGATGGAGCTTCTAACGTAAAGGGGTCTGTACTTGTCATAGTATTAACCACGCCTTCGGGAGAAACCCTAACGCAAGCCATAAGAACAGTCCTTTTGACTAACAACGAAGAAGAGTATGGAGCTTTGATTGCAGGACTCAAATTGGACCGGGGACTAGATTCTGAGGTCATAGAAGTCAAGCGGGACTCCCAGCTGGTGGTAAATCAGGTCTACGGGATCTTCGAAACCAAAGAGGAGTGCATGCAATAATACATGGTAAGGGCTCAATTCTGGGAGTGGTCAATTATGCATATCCCAAGGGAAGAAAATGCAGAAGCGGACACACTAGCTAGCCTCGATTCATCAACGAAAATGAAGGGATTGGATTTCAGGCTCTACTTGCTCGATTCTGGGAGTGGTCAATTACGCATATCCCAAGGGAAGAAAATGCAGAAGCGGACACACTAGCTAGCCTCGATTCATCAACGAAAATGAAGGGATTGGATTTCGGGACTGTAGTGCAGCTCATGTACTCGGTTCTGGACACAGATAACTACTATGAGGTGAATACGACTAATTTGGTCTAGGACTAGAGGATTGAGATCATTGATTATCTCGAACACGGGAAGTTTCCCGAAGACTCCAAGGCATCTCGGGCGATGCGTGCCAAAACAGCGAGATATAGTTTCAAAGAAGGCCAACTGTGCAGGAAATCTTTTCAAGGCCTGCTGGCCCGATGCTTGGGGGATTCCGAAGCTAATTATGTTATGCGAGTAGTACACGAAGGGATATGTGGAAATCATTTGGGCGCAATCTGTTTAGTTCTAAAACTGATAAGGGCAGGATACTATTGGCCCCGAATGGAACAAGACGCCAAAGCTTTCATGCAAAATACGTTAAGTGTCAACACTACGCAACCAGCAGAACTATTACACCCAGTTCTGTATCTCCATGGCCGTTTATGAAGTGGGGAATGGATATCGTCGGACCACTGCCGACGGCCCCTGGTAAGGTAAGATTCCTTTTAATTTTAACTAACTATTTTTTTCTAAGTGGGTTGAAGCAGGTCCTTATCAGAAGATCGCCGAACGTGAGGTGGTGTGTTTCTTGTAGGAGAACATAATTTACAAATGGAATACCATCCGAGTGCAAATGGTCAAGCGGAATCAACGAAGAAAGTAATTATACAAAATCTCAAGAAAAGGTTGGAAGCAGCCAAAGGTAAATAGCCTGAGGAACTGCCTGGAGTGCTATGGGCGTACCGAACAACGGCCAAATCAAGCACAGGAGAAACTCCTTTTTCCTTTGTGTATGGAGCAGAAACTTTAATCCCGGTAGAAGTATGGGAACCTACCTTGAGATATTTCAAGGCAAATGAAGAGGCAAACAACGAAGCAATGTTAGTCAACTTGGGGTTACTCGATGAGCCCAGGGACTTGGCGCATATAAGGATGGTGGCCCAAAAGCAGAGAATAGAAAGATATTACAACCGAAGAGCCAACCTTCACTATTTCAAAGTAGGAGACTTGGTTCTAAGGAAAGTAACTGAAAACACCCGGGAACTCAATGCAGGGAAACTAGGTCCAACCTGGGAAGGCCCCTACCCGGTTCAACTGTCACCGGGAAAGGTTCGTATGAGTTGGAAAATCGAGATGGAGAAAAGTTTCCAAGCAATTGGAATGTGGAATACCTCAAGAGATATTATTGCTGATGAACATCACCTGTACAGAAAGTATATGCTGCACTCTTTTTCCCTTCGTCCAGTTTTTGTTCCAATTGGGTTTTTCTGGCAAGATTTTTAATGAGGCAGCAACGAAAAGCATACTACGAAGAAGGTTTCAACAGCAACAATAAGACCTTTAATAGCAAAGAACCACTCCGAAGCGGTTAGATAATCTTCGGCTCAGTAGCGAAATTCCTACCGGGAAACTAAGTTTGCTATCAAGTAAAGGTTACCCAACCGTTCACAAGTGAAAACACTAGGGGATTGTTAGATAGTGTTTGGATCGATAGCATAAATTCCTAAGGGGAAGTGAAGTTTGTTACCAAACTGAATATTATCTAGCAATTCATTAGTGGAATCCTTGAAGGTACAAAACTTCCATTGTTCCAATTCTCTTTCTTCGCATTCGAACACTGGGGGGATGATATGAGGATACGGCAACAGTGACTGCCACGTCGACCGAAAATAAAAACCAAAAACATAGTTATATCATCGGGACCGGGGATTGTGCAGCCAGCCCTGTAGAAACAAGTTGTACTAGTTAGCCATAAGAAATGGTAATTCTTTTTAGCATAATGAATGCGTATGTACTTTTTGAAAATGGAAGGAATAAAGTAAAGTCCTTTTAGTTCTATCTTGTTTCTCTTCTGAATGATGAATTGATTTTGTCATTTGAAAGTTAAACAAGTATTCAAATGCTAGTGCCGTAATGAACATGAGACGTCCTCTTCAAGAGCACCGTAAATATAAGAGGGCCCTCTCTTATGAAAACCCTTTAAAGGGTTGATTTTGGAAGAACTTATGCCCGGAATCCAAATGCCTTCATGGAAAACTACACCCGAAGCCTTGCACAAAAAGATGCAAAAAGCAAACTTACGCAAATCTTATAAAAAAACCCTCACATTAAAGTGTTGATTTCGGAAGAACTTATGCCTGGAATCCAAATGCCTTCGGGGAAAAATTCACCTGAAGCATTGCAAAAAAAGACGAAAAAAGCAAACTTGCGCAAATACTTATGAAAACCCTCACTTTAAAGGGTTGATTTCGGAAGAACTTATGCTCGGAATCCAAATGCCTTTAGGGAAAAATACACCCAAGGCCTTACATAATCAGACGCAAATAGTAAAACTTGTGCAAAACACTTAAGCAAAAAAGAATGCAAAGATTAAAATTTACATAAATGTTCAAATGAAAGAACGCAGAAAGACTCATGCAATACTTGAGCAAAATATATTTTTATTGACAATAAACGTGCCAAAACAGCACAGGTACAAAATTTGGGAAAAGAAAGGAAAAGCTAAACTGCTGTATCTCCGAAACCCCAAGGAAGAGAAGCGTCCGCGCCCTAAGGGAAGTGGGTAGATCTGCCGCCGGTTCGAAATCCTGGCCTTCATCATTTTGGTCCTCAGCATCATCACCTTCCAGTTCCTCTTCGGTTCCTATGAACTCATAACTGGAACCGAAAGAATCGGTAGCATCAGGACTGGCCTAAAGACCTCTTTTTGCAGCTAACTCCAGCTCGAGGGCCTTAGCGATTTCGGCATCAAAGTCAATGACACCCGCTTTGGCCTCTTCCAAGGTTTTTCTCCTCCTGCTATACATAGAATGTATTTTTTAACAATGAGGGAGACCTCTCGGTGCTGGAGTTTTTCTTTAAGTTGGTCAACCTCAGCAAAAAGGTTTTCCCCGGTGGATGTGATGGACTTATGGCTGACGTCGAGTTCGTGAACGGTAGAGCTGAAAAGTCTATTATG
Source organism: Nicotiana attenuata (assembly GCF_001879085.1). Taxonomy (NCBI): domain Eukaryota; kingdom Viridiplantae; phylum Streptophyta; class Magnoliopsida; order Solanales; family Solanaceae; genus Nicotiana; species Nicotiana attenuata. The sequence continues at coordinate 47,734,298 of NC_031991.1, forward strand.
CTCAATGGTCTTCTTATATTTATCTTCCAATTGGGCATATCTCACCCCGACAACAACAAGATCTTCAGTTTTGGAGTTCAAGGCTGCCTCCAAATTGGTCAATCTTTCAGCGGAGGTAGCCTCGCGATCGGATGCAGCAAGAACAACACCGTGGACTTCAGCCCATTTGGCCTTAGCCTCTAAAAATTGGACCCTCAGCGGAGTGATCTCTTCTCTAAGGGTCTACACTTCTTGCTCTCTTTGCTGCAAACGAGCCTCCAACACAATAGCCTAAGCAGCTGTGGCTTCCAGTTCTAAGAGGCGAGTAACAGTTTGGTCCTGCTCGGCCAAAAGTTGATCCCGCTCAGAGGTAAGCTCTTATTTATCTCGAATCAACCTTTGGATACCCTCGGAAGCAAGAAAATTGGCATGCGGAACAAAAAACACAAACTTAGAATATTACTATATCAAAGAAAAAAGCAATAACGAAGGAAATGAAGAATATACCGTTGCGGCGTTGTGCAGAGCATTGTTCAATAGGCACTCTCCCGAGAGAGCGTGTATCTTTTCCCTATCTTTTTCTGAAGCCAAAGGCTCCAGATAGTTAGAAAGTTTCACTGACCGGGACATCATATTGCACCCGGTAGAGACCGAGAGAGTGACACTCCTCCTCCTTTGCGGATCTTCTAAGGGAGCAGCATAATTTTGCCCAAAATTCCCATGAACTGGAGACTGGGGAAGAGGAACATCCTCTTCTCGGACAGATGCGGCCGGTGGAGATGATGTAGCAGTTGTTGGTGGAAGAGCAGGTGAGGAATGTGATGAAGTTGATGGCGTTAAAAGATTAGAAGCAGCTGCAGCAAATGCATTGCTGGTTGCTCATCAACCAAAGACGGCAGGGGCTCGGTACTCGGCCTCACGGTACCAGGCGCAGCGACTGGGGTAGGGCAATGAGAGTTGGCATTTTCTACCATCTCAAACTCCCCAGAGCAACAAGGCATCATCCTCGATTGGTGTAACTAACTTAACAGGTTGAGCATTCTATTGAGTTGATAAGGGTCATTGTCTTCTATGTAGGGAAGCTCCCTCATAACTAGATTCTCCATCATCATCGATCACTACTGTATCTATGGCCGGCTCGGGCATGGCATTCGATATCACAACATCCGAAGACGATTCGGGCACGGCACTCCCTAGCCTTCTGTTTTTTCCCCCGGCCGCGAAAGAACACCTCTTTTTTGGTTGCTTGTTCTCTGGCCGGGCACTCTATGAAGAAACACTTGTACCCGAAGAGGCCCGAAGACACCTGTTCGAGTAAGTGCCTCCTGAAGCAGCCTCGTTGCATCAGTAGGATCAGCTAAAACATCCTCCTCGAGGATGACAACCAAACCCGGGGGTAGACCTGAATTCCGTAAAAAGGGAGAAATGATCAATCAAATTCTTCACATAAAAAGAAAGAACATGATGAGCCTAAGTTACCATGATTTTTGGCCTTCCACCCGTATTTAAGGTCCAGTTCTTTCCACGTGCAGGTCTGGGGCGTAGTGACATCCAAGATTTTCCGGACCCACTGGTCCAAGCCTTTAACCCTAGGTGAAATCCATCGAGTTGCTGAAACGGGCGAATGAAGGTGGATCAATACGGATATGAGAAAATTGCTAATGAAAGAAATATTAAACAAAGAGCTTACGAGTGCGGTTCTATGATTCTGGAAAGGATGAAGCCGTTGCCGGAATGATATCATTAGTGGCTGTAAGCACATAATATTTGACCCGTGCAACTTTTAAAAGTATTACTTTTAAAATATGTACTTATTTTTATTTTGATAGGATTTAGCCTATTTTTCACTTTTAATCTAATAGTAGAACATAAAATTCGAAAACACAAAAGTAATTTCAATTTATCTTGTTATATATGTTTGTCTTTATTTTTATTCATTTAAGTTCATTAGTATTTTTATTATATTCCTATTTTTAGTATAATCTTTAAAAATACAAAAATAATTTCGTTTTAATTCCATTTCAGTTAAAGTCAATTGTTAATTATATTTTATTATTTGTGTTACTTTTATTTTTATCCTTAGAAAAGAAGAATGAATTTTGGGTCAATCTTGTGTCTTGAAAGGTAAAATTTTCGACCCATTCTCTCAGCCCATAACCCCATCAGACCTAATTATAACCTAAAGAAGGAACCCCTAATTCCTCCACCCCTTGAACCCTAAGACAATCATCAGCCGCCCTACCCTAACTCCACCACATTCCAGCCGCTATCCCACATCCCTTCACCCATCGCCGCTCCTTCTTCTACACTTCAGCCACGCCCACACAGATACACACATAGTGAAACCCCCCATTTTGGAAGCTAAGAGCAGCCACCTCACACCCTTCTGCCGCCACTCCTACAAACGACCTCACTGCCACCGCCGCCGGCCACCAAATCACCGGAAATCTGGCAACCACCAATAGCCACCACTCCTATTGCCATCTTCTCCACGCCTCACCCCAAAATCCCTTCACACCTTAGCCGCACACCCTCTAAAAATGGCTGCCGCTAGACCCACTGCCGGCGCCGCCAGCTCCAAATCAAAAAGCACTGTCACAGAGTTTGTTGGTTTTGTTTTTTAGTCCTTGTTCGAGTTTCCGGCATTGCTGAAGTTTTCAGGTCTAAGGCTCTTGTCGGTATCTATTTCTGTTGGTCCAAGCCGAATTTTCTGAGATAATAGAGGTCGATTTCTTCTTCTCTTAGTTCTATTTGATTTTGTTCTTATATGATGGTTTAATGAAAGTTTGTGTGAATTCTTGCCTGCTGGTGATATTTTGAGGTGTAATGTTTGTCTTTAATCGAGATTTCATTGTTTGTTGAGCTAGTTCACATACTAGTTTAGTGCAAGATTAAGTTGGAATGTTTGATATTCATTGTTAGTTCTTACTTAGATCTATATGTTTAAAATAGATACATGCTCTTAAAGGAAAGAGAATTTTTTTTAAAAAAAAAAACAGTGATTCCCTTTGGGGTTAATTAATAATTGATTTGAATAGATTTTATTAAAGTGATGTGGGTATTCAAGTTGGGGAAAGACCGAACTTGTTAGATATTAATTTATCTCCGTGTTATAGGAGATGGGCTTGGGTCAAATACATGAATAGAAGAACATGAACATGAGTTAAATTTTCTTTTTATTTAATTCTCTTTATTTACTTTATTTTGTTACATTATTCGCTAGTATCATGATTAGGGCGGCCACACGGGGTAGGCAAATATTAGGATGCTTTATTTATTTTTAGCGGTGAGAGGTCATTCTGCTAAGTTCATATTCAGGGGAATGCCCCGTAGACTCTGTAAATATTTTTATCCGGGGAATGCTCCGAAGAACTTTGTAAATATTTTGGAGGCCTTGACGAGCATTTTGGAGAAGTCATAGTATAGGTTAGTTAAGGATTTTTCTTCTCTTTTTCTTTTTCATATTTCTTTTATTAGGTGGGGACGGCCTCGAGCCTCTTTTGTGATTATTTTCCTGTTCTGTGATTTCACCTCAATTTGAATATTTCTAAAAGCCAACTAGATCGGGTACGCAACTGTAATTTTCACGTGACTCGGGGAATGCCAACATCTTCTCCCCAAGTCAAATGAACCCCCTTACCCAAAATCTCTGGCGCAAACTGGTTTAAGAGTCAAGTGTATTTTGAAAGGAAATTGTTATTCTAAAAAAAATCGGTGACCTGGCACACCGAAACCAAATGTCAGGTGGCGACTCTGAAAATCCTTCGAAACGCAATCTTTTTGTCACTTTCAATTTTGAAAACCCTTTTGAGCTTTACAATCACTTTATTTATTTTAAAGAGGGTTAAGGAGTGAAAAAAGGGGTGTGACAGCTTTGATGACTCTGCTGGGGAGTTGCAGTTTCGAGCTGGTACTTGATCTTGTTGGATTTTTAGAATATTCGGTTGAGGTTCTTATATTTTTATTTGCTTTATTTGATTTTTGTTCTTCTTTATGTCATTTTATTATTTGCTAGTTGTTTATGTGTTTACAGTTTTTTTTATGTGTTACTGCTTTATAACTGCCATCATATGCATAACCCTAAGTCATTTCTTTCTACAACGAGTCTGTAGTACGCATCGCGTACACGAACTCTTTGTTGAGTCCCCCTTATTTTAGGAGAGGGGGCCATCGGACGTATGGAGTGGGGGGAAAGCTTGAGCAGCCACCATCGACCATACGCTCCCCCGAATTGCCTTGTTAGTGAACCCCAAACGTAGGTCAGCCTTTAGGTCATTTTTATTTGCATCATATCATTATGACCTAGCAGGGCCCGGTCCTAGGTACCGTGTCCTTTGTAGGAAACCTGTCCAAATTGTGTCAAATGGGCCGCTGTCCTAAAATGATATTCAATCATCCTATGTGCTAAATATTGCATCTTTGAGGGTAGAAAAATCATTTGGCGGACTGCTGTTTGGGAAAGAAGGGTGGAAAATGAAGCAAGAGAGAATAGTGAGGGTTTTATCACTTTTAATTTTCCTGCCCAATTTTCTAAAAAGATTAAAAAAGAAAAAAATATTTTACACTTTCATATCATCTTTCAAAAAGACAAAAATATTTTTTCCAAATTAGTTGTGTTTTTTCTAAAGCTTTCTCCCTGTCCAATCCTCCCGAACTACGCATACCTGATTCTGGTCTCTCGGGGCGGAATACGCAAGCAACTCACATAGGGTATAGTCTTCCTAGTGAGCCTTAGGTTCTTGGCTTCGGGGTTTGTAGCCAAATCTTGCATGTTTAGCCATATTTGGCCACATCGGCTGTTTTTGCAAAATAGGACTGTTTTCTCAAAGTAGTTTATTATCCCATGTCTTAGAGCCCTAAGTCCACAACAAGGTGTCCTCTCAGTTTTAAGTTCCATTCTTGTTGAATTTGCATCACTAGCCGCGTTTGGCCACATCGGCCATTTTTGCAAAAATGGGTCACTTTTGCAAAGTAATTCCTAGGGCCATGATTATTGGGAGTTTGAAGTTATATAAGCCTTAGTGAGGTATTTTTATGCCTTTGAGGTCACGTTTGTTGAGTTTGAACTAATAGCCACCCTTGGCCACGTATGCCATTTTGCAAAAATAGCCCAATCTGCCTTGCATGTGTCCAATAGAAGGTGTCGTGGTGTCTCATAGTGTCTTGAGTCATTGGTCTATTTGGTCTTATTTTTCTCATTCGGGTGTGGATCCATGTACCAGAGCTCGAGCATCACACATACCCCAGGACCATCGCATTTGGGTGCTTGTTTGAAGAGACTTTTTATATTTTGAGTCTGTTTTCATGTTTTCTTTTACTTTCTTGTCTTGTGTAGTAGTGTTGAGTATTTTAGGTGGTGTAAGAGTTTTTCAAGTCTTTTGTCATCGTACTTCCCATTTGTATTTGAAAACAAAAAAATAGTTATAAATGAAAAATCCAAAAAGATTTTTGTTTTTAGTTTATTTTGTCCATTACTTCTCCATTACTTCTCCAGAACTACGCTTGGTCTGCTTAATGTGGAACATGATACGTAGGCAACCTAAATAGGATTCGAACAAATCATTTTTTTTAAAAAGTTAAAGAAAAGGGAAAAAAAGAGAAAAGTTGTGGGATGTGAAAAATGAGAGGAAACCGCGGGATGCAAGAAAAGAGCGATAATCAAAAAGAAAATAGAGGAAAGAAATGAGCAAATCAAGGAGCGCAAGAGAGGAAAAGAAGAAGAAAAGGGCAATGAGAGTAAAATTGGGATGATGCCATATGCCCTTCGTACCCTCAGAGTCATTTTAGAACCGATAACTGTGACTAGGTGCATTGCACATAATGTGAGATTATCTTATGTTAAATTCCCTAACGCTAACGTGATGACTTCATTTTGTTCTCCTTTGTTATCTTCATTATAGCAGAAGGGTGGTTGGTTTGTGGTTCCTAAGTTGGTAACTCTTCCCTGCAACATAAAGTCTGATAGGCAATGGCTGATGTCAATGGAAATAAGTTGGTTGATACTAGTACCTGAAAGCAATTGGTTGAACAGGACACTGGGTTGGTTGAAGAGGTAAGGATGTTGAGACAATACATGGCGGCATGTATCAGGCTTGGATGATTGGGAAGGCACCACCCCTGCCACCACCTAGCTTCCTAGATGCTACCCTTACCCAAGCTCCGATCATAGTGTCAAATGATCCACCATATTCTTCAGATTTTCCCGCTTATCGTAGCTTTTCTAACCTCCATAGTAGCTCCATCGTTCGTCCTCCAACCACCTTTCCCAAAAATATCCCTCCTGTCACATCCACTATCCCTACTATCACGACTTCTCAACAACCTTTCTTTCATAAATCCAACAGTGAACACCAGTTCAAACTTCTTGATGCCTAGTACTACTCCTCAGAGTTGGCTCGCCAGGTCCCAGACTCATATAATCCTAGCTCTCGGAATTAGCCTCTTGTTGAGAATGAAAAGCTAATAAGGAAAGAAGAGTTATATGAGATATCCAGAAAGCTGAAAGGTATAGAACAATCTTTAAAGAACATGCAAGGGATGGGAAATAACATGTTTTACAATGACTTGTGTATGTTTCCGGATATTCATCTACCTGCAGGGTTTAAAATGCAAAAGTTTAACTTATATGATGGGCGTGGAGATCCAGTAGCCCATCCGAGGGGTTATTGCAGTGAAATGAGAAGTTTTGCGGGAAAGATGAATTGTTGATGGCGTATTTTAGTGAGAGTTTAAGTGGGCAAGCCTTGGAGTGGTATACTCGTCAAGATGTCAGTAAGTGGCATGCATGGGGTGACATGGCTCAAGATTATGTTTGGCACTATCAGTACAATGTAGACATTATCCTAGACCGCTCCTCCCTATCTCAGATGGAAAAGAAACCCCGAGGAAAGTTTTAGGGATTTTTGGCTAAGATAGAACGGACAAGTTGCTCGGGTTAGTCCTCCGATTGATAAAAAAGATGTTGCTGAGCCCCGCCAACGACAGGATCCAGTGGGCATTCCTGCTAAACGCTTTCAGCCTCAATACCGACCCCATGAATATCCTCGTACTCCAGATAGTCCTCCCCAATGCTACTTTCCTCCACGAAATCCCCAAAGTCATACCTCACCTTCCCAGTACTCTATCCACAATGCACCGCCATATGATCCACACCCACAAAACCCGCAACGGCTTGCACCGCCTCCACAAATATCTTACCCACCTCTACAAGCATATCAACCACCTACCCGAAAGAGGTTCTAACCAAGGCCGGAGTACAAAATGAGAAGGCAACAACAAAGAGAAAAGTCTTTCACTCCTATTGGAGAATCATATGCCAGTCTATTCCAAAGGCTGAGGCAATTGGGCATATTGAAGCCGATTTAGATAAAAATTCCGAACCGCCTTCCAAAGAAATTTGATTATTCTCAAAGGTGCGCATATTGCTCTAATGCCCCGGGGCACAACATAGAAACGTGTTGGCGTCTGAAAGGAGCAGTACAAAAGCTTATTGATGCAGGTGACATTACCGTGCAAAATCCAGATGCAGCGAATAATAGCCAAAGTCCATTGCATGTTCATAATGAGATGCATGTGTTGGGCATGATTTGTATTGAAAAAGAATATGAGAACTCTTCTGAATCCCTTGGATGGCCACTTATTGCAAATTTTTCAGCGCTATCAGTCTCGGTTCCAAAACTTGATCTTAAGAACGAGTTGGCAAAAGGGACCCAAAAGCTATTTGCTAAGGTCAACGTGATGGAGACTTATGAAGGTTCTAGTAATGTCGATGTGTGACTCATTGGCTAAGATGTCGAGCTTGGTAATTGGAAAGGCACTCCTTTCTTGGCTAGCTCGGGAGGAGTTTTGGTGGTTTATTTTGTTGTCATTTTTGTTGTCCGGGTTACTTGAGAGTTGTAATCCGGATATTGTTTTTTGACTCAAAACCTTCTATCCTTTTATTTTGCTTAGTTCGTTTAGTCGTAGTAACTCGTTTAGTGTTGTCTAGGTTTTTTCAGGGTTGTAACCCCAGTGTATTTTGCTTGTTTTGTTGGTCAAACCCTTTCATCATCTGTCTAATGGAATTTCCTGTTTTCTGTTATTTCTAGTCAGTTTTTATTTAGTTCTCTTTTCTTTTTATAGTTCTTTTCATGCTGACTCTAGTGACATGACATGCACGCGTAATTCTCAGCCTGGTCTTAAAAGTTAGTCTAATCATAAAGCAATGAACAAGTTTTGAAGATGAACATTTGAGGGAAATAAGTAAAGATTTGAACATTTTGAGATCATTTAAAGCCCGAATTGTGTGAAACTGGGGCAGATAGTTTGGGGAGTTAAGAGGATGATAATAATTTGTTACAAGAGAGTGCGTCCCAAACAATTTGAAGCAAGCAACTTTGAGTTCGAGTGCATCTCAAGTTACAAGATAAAGCCAAGAAAGTTTGCTTCAAATTGACGGAGCACATCCATTGTGAAGAAGAAACACACAAGGAGAGTTCTGTACTTTACAAGGTACTAAAGAAAAGTGGAAGGAATATCAGTGATATCAGTGCCAAAGCTGCAAAAGGACTGTTGTGCATGATCTTCCTTTTTCATCCTCTAGTTGCATGTTTTGTACTTGGCATTTTCAGAGATTGGGAGGCCATCTTTTAGCTACCCAAACACTTTATACCCTTTGGTACCCTTGATAACTAGGGATTCTAGTCTATTTTACACTCCTTTTTGCTTAAGTTTTGGATTAAAAGTGTATACAAGTAATCCTAAAAGCTAACATGTTATGCTTGTTTGCAGTGTTTGGTCAAAAAGAGATAAGGAAGTAAAAAACCAACTCAAAAAGGAGTGAAACCTGCACAAGTGCAAAGCTGAGTCAACTGAGCGCTACAACGGAAAATCAACCGCGGACGCGGAGGATCCACCGCTGAGGCGGTCTTGATCTCGCGGCCCACAGTGGCAAAGTTCAGAGAGTATGTTTTTGAGTCCTGTAAGTCACCGATGACCGCGATGCTTTTGTGCGGCAGCGGTGCCTGTACCGCGGCCGCAGTGCTTTTATCGCGGTCCGCAGTAACAAGATTTAGAGAGATACAATTTGAGGCTTTTCAAGTCACCGCTGATCGTGGTGCTTTTGTGCGGAAGCGGTGCCTCTACCGCGACAGCGGTCGTTTTATCACGGTCAGCGAAGGAGAGATTCAGAGAGTCTGAAGTTGAGCTAAAAGTTGAAGACCGCGGTCCGCGCTTGATTTTATGAGGTCGCGGTAGCCTCACCGCTGCAACGGTCCATTTTCCGCTGTCAGCGGTACCTCCGTAGGGGCATTTTTGTCCGAAAAATTTAGCTGTGTATAAATACTTGTTTTTTAGATTTTTCGGTCATCTGTTAATTAGCTGAGCACGTGAACTGCCTATTTTTGCCTTTTTGAGTAATTTTATAGCTAGTTTAGCAATTAATCTTAGATCTTTATCTTGTAATTACTTTTTATGGGTTATTATTCATCTAAATCATTGATTTTTTCACTTATTATGAGTAGCTAGACCCATCAGCTAGGGTTGTGGCTCAACCCTAGTGTGGGTATTTAATGGGTCTTCTATTTTAGGGCTTTAATGTTTATGAGTGAATGAAATTTGGTCTGATTTGTGCTTTTAATGTTGAATTGGTGGTTGCAAACACTAATTTGTGCCTTTTTGACTTAGGCTCTTCTTGAGAAAGAGAGCCCAAGTTTAGGAAATTCAGGCCAACAAGGAATTGGGGTGCATTCTATCTCATTTAAGAGATTGATAGCCCCAATTAAAGGGTTAAACCTAGAGATAGAAATACCCGACTTGAGCCAACTTTGCTTGCACAATGTGAACACCCAATTGGACTTGAGAAAGCCAATTAGGGCAAAGTCACTCAAACTACCAAGAGGTATAGAGTGAGTAGTTTCGTGCATTGGCTATATCACGATCCCAACTATAACAATTTTGCCCTAAGTTTTAGATCCCGTTAGGTACTCACCTAGGAGTAAGTCACTTCCCTATTGCCTTTCCATCGATTAAGAAAACCTTACAAAAATATCATACTTAGTCTAATTACTTGCATCATTAGCATTAAATTAGAATAGTGAACAAACAAAGAATGATTGGAAGTGCAACTAAGAACATCACACATTGCTAGATTATATAGGAACTCACTTCCAAACCTTTCTTAGCTCTCTGTGGATTCGATCCCGACTTATCTGGCTCGAAAGACTTCCCAACCATTCCATCCATACTTGGGATGAGTTTGCGGACAAGTTTATAGCAAAGTTTTTCTCGTCGGGACATATGGCGACCTTGAGAGATGAGATTTTGGCCTTCAAATAAGATTCTAATGAACCACTTCATGAAATCTGGGAAAGGTATCGGACAATGGTGAAAGAATGTCCGAACAGTTACATGACTGAAGCAATGATCCAGCAGACTTTCTACCGTGGCATTAACATGACCAATCAGCGTGTGGTGAACCAGCTAGCAGGAGGAAATTTTATGAACACACCTTATGCTGAGGCGTGTGAGATTTTGGATGAGATGGTAGACACTTCCTCAGCTTGGCAGAGTCGAGCTAATGTGCCACAAGGTGATCCCACAGTCATTCACCTGCACAAAGAGCTCCACGACCATAGTCAAGCAATAACAGAGTTAACTACAACAATGAACCAGTTGGCAAAAGCTCAATTGCAGCAAGTTCAAGTGCCACGACAAGTAAATGCTATGGAAGGTGTCAACATGTTGGTCAACAAGAGGCGACAAAGAGGGCAACAAGGTCAAGGTAGCCCGGATCAATATGAGCAAGGTAATGGTGGTTTCAACCAAGATGATGGGTATGACGACCAAAGTGAAGAAGTGTAGTACGTGAATAATTATCAAGGACAAAGGGGCAATGCTCCTAACCAATAACAACAATGGAGATCCCAAAGGCAATTGGGGGAATAACAATCAGAATTGGGGCAACCAGAACAATCAGAACAACCAGGGCAACTGGAGTGGAAACAACAACAATTGGGGAGGAAACAACAATCAGGGTGGTTGGAATAATGGCAATCAAGGAAATCGGGGGCAAGACTTTCAAAGGCCTCCGATGTATCAACCACCAAACAACCCACCCCCATTTCCATCCTAAGGTCCTAGCTCGTCGAACAATGAGATGGGGAGGATCGAGATAATGTTTGAACAAATGATGAAAAAGAACACCGACTCTGATGCTCAGTTGAAATCCCACAATACTTCAATCCGAAACTTGGAGGTTCAACTTCGCCAGATTTTGCAATATTTGAATACTCGCCCTAAGGGGGCTCTACCTAGTGATACGGTAGTAAACCCGAAGGGTGGGGACAACACCGGGCATGCAATGGCGGTGATTACAAGAAGCGGTCGAGGTGGCGATGTGAATGCCTCCAAGCAACAGGAAATTGTGAGTGATGAAGTTGAGGTGCAAGATGATGTTATCCCTATAGTTGATGAGCAAGTGAGTGAAGAGTACTTGAATGCGGAAGTGAGAATTGATATTCATGATAATGAGGTGGAGATTTAAAATGACGTGAACCCGTCTAGGGAACACGTAATAGACATGCCAGAAACGGTTGTGCCCAAGGCTAAGGCTGCTTTGCCAAGGCCTCCTCCACCTTACCCTCAAAGACTTCTGAAGCAAAAGAATGAAAACCAATTTAAGAAGTTTATTGAGATGATGAAAAGCTTGTCAATCAATGTTCCCTTGGTGGAAGCTCTTGAGAAAATGCCGGGTTACACCAAGTTCATGAAAGACTTGGTGACTAAAAAGAGATATATGGATTGTGAGACCATCAAAATGACTCACCAAGTAAGTGCAATTGTGCACTCGATGGCTCCAAAGCTTGAAGATCCCGGCGTTTTCACCATTCCATGTACCATTGGGAGTGCAAATTTTACAAAGGCATTATGTGATTTAGGAGCAAGTATCAATTTGATGTCTTACTCCGTGTTCAAAACTTTGGGTATTGGTCAACCGAGAGCTACTTCATTGAGATTGCAAATGGCGGATAGAACTATGAAGAGGCCGTTTGGTATTATTGATGATGTTCTTGTCCGGGTGGACAAATTTATCTTGCCTGCTGATTTTCTGATTCTTGACCGCGAAGTCGACTATGAGGTGCCTATAATTTTGGGAAGACCTTTCCTTGCAACTGGGAAGGCATTGGTTGATGTAGAAGCCGGGGAACTCATCTTCCGGGTGGGTGATGAAAAAGTGGTCTTTCATGTGTGCAAATCAATGAGGCAGCCGAATAGTACTGAAGTGTTCTCTTTTGTGGCCCTTGTCAGGGAGGTGATAGTTGATGATACTAGTGCCATGATCAATGTGGAGGATCCTTTAGAAGCGATATTGTTGAACCTTGATGTGAATGAGGATGAAGGAAGGGTGGAGTGTGTAATGCTTTGCATGGTATGGGCTCTTATTCTTATGAGCCCCATAATCTCTCTTTGGATCTTGAGAACAGAAAAACTCCCCCAACAAAGCCCTCAATTGAGGAACCTCCCATTTTGGAGTTGAAGCCTTTGCCTTCGCACCTCAGGTATGAATTCTTGGGCCCTAGTTCGACTTTGCCTGTTATTCTTTCCTCCTGTCTTACTAACATGCAGGTAGATGCCACATTGACGATGCTCCAAAGACGGAAGAAGGCAATTGGATGGACTGTAGCTGATATTCGGGGAATAAGCCCTGCCTTTTGCATTCACAAGATTATACTTGAAGATGATGCCAAGCCCTCCGTGGAACATCAAAGGAGGTCGAACGAGGCTATGCAAGAAGTTGTCAAAAAGGAGGTGATCAAGTGGCTTGATACAGGGGTTGTGTACCCCATCTCGGATAGTTCTTGGACTTCACCGGTGCAATGTGTGCCGAAGAAGGGGGCATGAATGTGGTTACCAATGAGCAGAACGAGTTGATTCCAACCAGGACTGTCACCGGATGGAGGGTGTGCATGGACTACCGCAAGCTGAATAAAGTGACCCGAAAGGATCATTTTCCATTTCCCTTTCTTGACCAAATGCTAAATAGACTTGCTAGGCGTGCCTTCTACTATTTTCTGGATGGGTGCTCCGGTTACAACCAAATATTGATTGCTCCGAAAGATCAGGATAAAACCACATTCACATGCCCGTACGAGACCTTTGCATTTTCCAGGATGCCTTTCGGTTTGTGTAATGCACCGGCCACCTTCCAGCGGTGCATGATGGCTATATTTATCGACATGGTAGATGATTTCTTGGAAGTGTTCAAGGATGGTTTCAGTGTTGTGGGTGACTCCTTTGATGAGTGTTTGAAGAATGTTGACAAAGTGTTGGCTTGGTGTGAAGAGACAAATCTTGTTGTCAACTGGGAAAAATGCCACTTCATGGTCAAGGAAGGCATTGTCCTCGGCCATAAGATCTTAAAGAACGGAATAGAGGTGGACAAGGCTAAGATCGAAGTGATTTCAGAGCTTCCTCCTCCTACTTCAGTCAAGGGGGTTGGGAGTTTTCTTGGTCATGCGGGGTTCTACCGAAGATTCATCAAAGACTTTTCTAAGGTAGTGAATCCTTTGTGCAAACTATTCGAAAAGGATGAAAAGTTCTTGTTTAATGAGGAATGCATGAAAGCTTTTGAACTTCTCAAGTACAAATTGACAACCACTCCTATCATAACCACGCCCAATTGGAGCTTACCTTTTGAGCTTATGTGTGATGCAAGTGATGTTGCGGTGGGAGCGGTTTTAGGTCAAAGGATAAACAAGATGTTTCACCCGGTGTATTATGCAAGCAAAACGATGAATGATGCTCAAGTGAATTACAGGTGACGGAAAAAGAGTTGTTAGCAATTGTATTTGCAATGGAGAAATTTAGGCCCTATCTCATGGGGGCCAAGGTGATAGTTCATACAGATCATGCATCACTCCGCTACTTGATGACAAAGAAAGATTCCTAAGCTCGGTTGATGAGATGGGTTCTATTGCTTCAAGAGTTTGACCTTGAGATTGTTGATCGGAAAGGGTGTGAAAACCAAGTGGCGGACCACTTGTCCCGCTTGGAGGAGGAAGGAGGCCCCTTGATGGCCTGGAAATTAATGATTCATTCCCTGATGAGCAACTCCTCTCTGTATTTGTGAATGTCATGCCTTGGTTTGCAGATGTTGCCAACTTTCTTGTGACCGGTATTGTCTCATGTGAGATCTCTTCTAACCAAAGGAAGAAGCTTAAATGGGACAGTTTGGACTACTATTTGGATGAGCCTTACTTGTTCAAAATCTGTATTGATGGCATGATCCGGAGATGTGTTCCGGAAGAGGAGCAAATGAGTATTCTGGAGGCTTGTCATTCCTCTCCCTACGGTGGTCATCATGGTGGGGCGAGGACAGCTTCAAAGGTGCTTAGTTGTAGTTTTTATTGGCTTACTCTGTACAAGGATATAGGTGAGCTTGTGAAGAGATGTGATGAGTGTCAGAGAGCAGGTGGAATTTCAAAGAAGGATGAGATGCCTCTCAACACTATTCTTGAGGTTGACATATTTGATGTTTGGGGCATTGATTTCATGGGACCCTTTGTGAGTTCTTTTGGCAACACATACATTCTGGTGGCCGTTGATTATGTTTCAAAGTGGGTTGAGCCCGTGCCTTTACCCAACAACGAGGCCCGGAGTGTGGTGGCTTTTCTCAAAAAGAGTATCTTTACTCGGTTTGGCACTACTAGAGCTATCATCAGTGATGGGGGTTCTCATTTCTGCAATAAGGCATTTGACACTTTGCTTGCAAAGTATGGTGTTGATCACAAGGTTTCTACCCTTACCATCCTCAAGCTAGTGGGCATGTTGAAGTCTCAAACAGGGAGATCAAGAGCATATTGTCAAAGACGGTGAATGCAAATAGGACCGACTGGTCAAAAAAATTGGATGATGCTTTGTGGGCTTACAGGACTGCTTACAAGACTCCGATTGGTATGTCTCCGTACCGGTTGGTGTTCGGGAAAGCTTGCCATCTCCCGGTTGAGTTAGAGCACAAGGACATGTGGGCCTTGAGGAAGTTAAATATTGAATGGGATGTTGCAGCAAATCTTCGGGTGGAGCAACTCAATGAGTTGACGAGTTTCGGTTTCATGCTTACTCCAGTGCGTCCTTGTATAAGGACAAGATGAAGTACTTACATGACAAGTATGCTCGTAGCAAGGAGTTCAAAGTGGGTGATTTGGTTCTCTTGTTCAACTTCCGGTTACGACTGTTTCCGGGAAAGCTCAAGTCAAAATGGAGTGGACCTTTTAAGGTGGTGCTTGACTCCGTTTGGTGCCCTTGATTTGAAAAACAAAAATGGTGAAATCTTCAGAGTTAATGGACACATAGTCAAGCACTATCTTGGCAAGTTTGATGACAGCCACGTGGTGGCAATGATCCATCTCAAGTGATTGATGGTAACCTGCGTCATGCCACAACGTTAAATCAGGCGCTTCTTGGGAGGCAACCCATGTGTTTTTCTTCTTTTTGATTTTCTTTGTAGTTAGGATTTGATGGTGAAATAACTGGTTGTAAGATGTGTGTAGGGATGTTTGATGCAGTGCAGGTCAAGCTGGAAAAATTCTGCTCTCTGAAGTTGGATCGCTGACAGCGGTCCTATTTTTCACGGGAGCGGTGGCCTTATCGGTGAGGAGAAATTTGAAAGCGGTCAACGGTGCTAAAAAGTCCAAAATGGGGGTTCTCTGAAGTTCCAACCGCGCCCGTGGTACATTCTTCGCGGTCAGCGGTGGCTTACCGCTGCCGCGTTGCTTTTTTCGCTCTCAGTGGTGGTCTCAGTAAAGTAGCCCATCAGTTCTTCACAAGCACGGACCGCAGTGATTTACCGCGGCCGTGCTAGGTAAGTGTAGTGGGTCCCCTGGGTTTTGTCTATAAATAGGCGGTCAAAAGGCCTTTTACACTTTTTGCTTATTTCACTCTCAAATAACAATCACACTGTTCATCCACGCCCTAGTTTGCACAAACACAAGAATTAGACTTCATTTTTCACCACTCATCTCACATCTGGTAATTTCACTCATTCCTTAGTCTTTAATTTTGTAATTATTTTCTTTTAATTGATAGTTTTTACTTCTTCTTCTTCCTTTTTCTTGTAATTTTGACTTATGGTTCCTTAGTGTTAACCAAAATTAGTCTCAAATTGTTAGAATTGGTTAATGAATACCTAGTGGGGCTTGAAAATATGTTAATGCATGAACAACTGTAACCCTAGGTTTGCTGGGCCTGATTTTATCTTCCGCAACAGCGGTAGATTTCCCGCGGTCAGCGGTGCACCTACCGCGACCGTAATGGATTTTTCGAGGTCCACGATGATCAAGTTCAGAGAGATACATTTGAGGGTCTGCGACCGCGTTTGATTTTCCACGGACAGCGGTGTAACTACCGCGACAGCGTTCCTTTTTCCGCGGTGCTTTAGAATTACAGGGTGGGTAGTCTGATCCCCACACCTCCGCAGCTGCGATGCATTTTCCGCGGTCCGCATGCAGCCTTCGCGGCCGCGCTCTTTTTTCTGTGGTCCGTGGTCTGTAATTTTTTGATTACACTGTGAATTGTTCTGCTGTTTTTCTTCACTGCTTCTTCCAGCAACTAAAAATGTGCCACTGATTATGTTTGCAGAGAATGGTTAAATCTAGAGAAGGCGGTGACAAACAAAAAGGGAAAGCGGAGTCCTCCCGGGGTAGGGGACGAGGACAGATTAAATTGACCCCAGCAATTCGGAAATCAATTAGGGAGATGAGAAAGAACATCAGAGCTGTAGATAGAGCTGCTTCCCAATCCACAAGAAGTGAGTATGTGCCCTCCCGGGAGGTCTCAGAGTCTGATTTAGTGCCTACTCATGTTCCTGACTTCCCGGGAAGATTCCGTTTGACAGATGAGCCTACACCCCCACTCTCTCCTACTTCTCCTGCTGCTGAGTCGTCTGATGGCTCAGCAGAGGGTAGTGAGTCTTCAGCTTCAACCTCACCTACAGCTTCGTCACCTGGACAGGATCCCGTAGATGATGAGGTACCGGATGAGGAGGGAGGGGGTGTGACCCAAACAGGGGGTGTGGAAAGAACAAGAAACCCTGAAGTGTGGCAACGGAGGTTTGTCAGTGAGATGGAATATCACAAGTTCCGGGAGTGGTGGCCTCTAAGGTAACTTATTCATGAGCGCCAGTTCATAGAGTGGGATCTTCTGCCTCACAACCCCAACGTGAAGCAGCATTTCAATGAATGAGTAGGATGGGATTACTTTATCGGTAAGGTGTGGGATGCCAATGAGCACTTAGTCAAGGAATTCTACGCCAATGCCTCCCACATAAAGAAGGATACAAAAGTGACTAAGGTGCGGAACTTGAAAGTTAAGTTTGATGGGAAGACGATCAATGACTACCCGGGCTTCAATGATGAAGATGAGAAATTGTACTTGGAGAATGTGGCGATGGATGAGGCATCCCGCCCGTGGGTGGCATCATACCTGGCTCTCCCAGATACCACTCCAGCATGGTTGACAGTAGGGGTTCCTATCTTGAGGAACACCCTAAACTTTGAGGCGAAGGGTTGGGAGACTTTTGTATGCAGCAGGCTAGACCTTACTACTCACGAAAACACCTTGCCGGTCTCCCGGGCGATTATAGTGGCAGCTATTATGGCGGGATTCCCGATCAATGTCAGGAATATCATGTCTAGGGTGATCACCAGAGTGGTCAATGAGGGTGATAGATCGTACCCTTTCCCGAACTTCCTTACCATGTACTTGGAAGATCAGGAGGTGGAGAAAAGAAACTTTGATGTCAAGGTAAAACCCAAGATGCCCTTTTCATGGTACAGCCTGAAGAGTCCAAACAACCCCAAATCCAAGGAATCCAAGGTCAAAGCTAACTTCTACTGGCCAGTCTAAAGAGCCAGAAGTGGTAGTCACTACTTCACAGCCTACGACTGCCATACCAGATCTTGCCTTCGGACCATCTACTTCCATGCCTTCAGAAATTCCATCCTCCTCAGCATACCCATTGACGGCTCACAGGTTGAGCCAAACACTCTCCAGTATCAACAACTGGATGCAGGAAGCAACTTCTAAGCTGTCTGTGCTATCCAGTTCTGTGGCAGCCCAGTCAGCCCCCGCACAGCCCCAGGTGCCAGCTTCAGTGGAGGTGTCCCTTAAGGAGCTTCTAGACAACCAAAAGAAGCTCCTGGACAACCAAAAGCTGATCATGGATGCTCCTGCAGTTCAAGGAAAATCACTTCAGAAGCTGATCGAACAGACAAAGAAGCTGAGAAAGACTCGGGCC
The DNA here is from genome assembly GCF_001879085.1 of Nicotiana attenuata. Lineage (NCBI taxonomy): Eukaryota > Viridiplantae > Streptophyta > Magnoliopsida > Solanales > Solanaceae > Nicotiana > Nicotiana attenuata. The sequence continues at coordinate 47,752,548 of NC_031991.1, forward strand.
TCGAAGGAGTCGGTGAAGCAGTTGAGGGGAGTGGTAGAGAAGATGAAGTCAGCTGGAGACCTACCATTGGAGTTACTATTACATGACCAGCCTCCAGCAGCTCATACTGAGCAGGTTCAGGATCAGGAGACTCAGGGAGAACCCAAGAGGAGGATAGTGATGCCTCGGGTAGATGATGTAGAGATCCAGCTGGAGGAGCCGGAGGGAGGTGCCTCTAGCCAGCCACAGGACCCCTTGCCAGATGATCCAGGCACCCAGCCACAGGACCCCAAGCAGACGGAGGACCCATAGGGAGTTTCCTTTACTCTCTACCCTTCTTTTTGAGCTTATTTTTGGTTAGTTAACATTGAGGACAATGCTAGCTTTTATTTGAGGGGGTGGCCCTACATTGATGATTTGGTAGTTGGTTTGTAATTATGATACTATTTTCTTTCTTTATGCTTATTTTTCACTTTTGTTATGTATATGACTTTACCATTTATTTCACTTTTCGTTATTTTTCGATCTTGGTCTGTATATAAAGTTACTCTCTCATGTATATATTCGTTCTCTCTTATGTATATTCATCTAAACCCCCTATTGTACATATTTAGTTTACTTTCCGCATTTTACTTCATAGCTTCTTTTGCAATTTCCCTTAATAGTATAGCTTCTTACTTCATTTAATAGCTTCTTTTTTCGGTTCGTAGCTTCTTATTTTACAAGTTTCAATGATCAATAAGCCTTTGGTTTTCTTAATGCCACGGTTCTTTTCAAAGGTGGAGTTTGTGTGAACCGGGTGGCTCTTCCCGATGATGGATGGCATGACAACCTTATTAAGGGTTTGAGTCTGTTTTTCTTTTTGTTTTTGTAAATAGTAGTTAGTGAGCAATGGTTCCTCAGGTAAAGCTTCACTTGGGCCTAACACATTTACCTTTGACCTTATGGTTAAAAATAAATTGGTGTGTATAGGATGGTGATAGTTCTGACCTTGAGTCTCTTGTGTTGACTAAACAATCATCGAGTGGTTTCTCGGAACCATTTGCGTTGCTCAAATCTTAGCTAAGGTTGTTGTGGGCCCCCGACTCTGTTCTTTAGCAATCCTATAGCTTGTGTGGTGAGGTATTGATTTGCAAGTCCAAGTCCCGTGCTAATAAGTCTAGAACTTGCCCTGAATGTTTGCCTAGGCGAAATCCTAACTGAAGCTCGACTTGAGAAGTGATTATAGGCTTTCCTTGATCCTAATTGAGACTTGAAAACATCCATAGCCTACCAATGATGATATCCCTAGTCAACCCCGTTGAGCCATAACCCTTATTCTTTCAATAACCATGATACAAGCCTTTATCCGTTCTAAAATAATCCTCTCTTGGCACCCTATCTTTCCTTAGCAGAAGGCAAAAGCATAAGTTTGGGAGGAGAGACGAGAAATATAAAAGTGATAAAAGGTACAAAATGAAGAAAAGAAAAGGCAAAAAGAAAGAAAAGCCAAAAATTCAAAAAAAAAAGTGAACAATGTAGAAGAAATGAAGGGAGTCAATAAAAGCAAAAGATGAAAGGCATGGAAAGATTGGAAAGGAGAAAAAAGATTGAAATAAACAAGAAAGAGTGACAGTGTGTCTCTCTAGCCCCTAAAGAAGAAATAAATGACTTAAAGAGTCAAGAAAATGTGTGCCAAAATGAAGCAAATGAAGTGCTTAAGCGAAGATGAAACCTTCTTAGACCAATATATCCTACCCTGAACCAAAAGCCTTCATTACATCCCACAAAAGCCCTATATGATCTTGAGTTGGGTGAGCTTACATTAGTGGTGACTCACATAAGGGGCAAGCTTATGGTACTTAGAGCCGGACTTGTGACCTTCCTTTGAGAGAGCTGAGTGTGTTTTCCACAATCCTCGTTCTGAGTGCTACAATCTAAAAGTGAGGTTTGCTTATGGAGAGTTGAGGAGTATGAGTTTGGGTTCCACAACGACCAATGTAACAGAAAGAGTTTCCTTGATGAGTTGAGTCAACTCTTGATGCTTTTGTGTCGCACTATAACCATGGTGATAAAAGGTTGTGTATTGTTGATAATGGATTTGAGTTGAGGGTAATTGTTAGTTGTGAGCACCTAATTTTTGCCCTACATGAAAATGACTCCTAAAAATCCAAAAATGATTTGTAAGGGATTTTAGAAGTTTTTCTTTATTTGTTGCATTTCATGCATTTTTAATATTTTAAAATCATAGAAAAATGATAAAAAATATCACGTTTTAATTTCATGTCATCTTAGGACCAATTTGCATGTAGGAATTAATTTTATTAAGAAAAATCACAAAAAATGGTCATTTTTACATATTTAGCTTTTAGTCTTTAGAAAATAGTATTTTTATTTAGTTTTAAGTTAATTAGTTATTTTAATAAATAAACAATTTTAATTTTTAAAAATTAGACTGATTTAGGATTAATTTAGGATTTTATTAGATTTTTAAAATCAAAGGAAAAAGAAAAATGAAAAATAAAAGAATTTTTTTTTATTTAGTCTCCCTACCCCAAAATTAATTAGCCTAAATTCATGATCCAAATCCCTTCAAGCCCAAATACATTGAGCCCATACCCATTCTCCATTTGACCTAATCTAATCCCTACCCCTATAAAATAACATTTAACTCTGAGAAAATTTATTTTGAGTGAGACTCAACCAACAAAACTTGTATGAGGCACCTCTAATTATTAGACATGTGGAAAAGTGGGTCCCATGGTACTTATGCCACTCTTTTCTCTCTGCGAATTTCCTTTATCTTCTTTCTCCTCTTACTAAACTACATCATCTTCAATTTCTTCAATGTATCATCTCTTTCGTTCCTCTTCTTTTTTTCCAAAGCAGTCTCAAAGAATCGAGTATCAAATATTTTGATTAACACATTCAGTTCAAACAACAAAATACTACGCTACAAACTTAGCATTGCATCACTAAGAAAACACTCTACAATTTTACATCATAGCAAAAAATAAAGTACACATAAGAATTCAGAACAGAATTCAGATCACCACAAAAGAAAGGTCTTCAAACCCAAAGAAATTCAAAGATGTACCCAAGCAGTAATATCAAAATAAAAAGATAACTGTGAAGTTGAGTTTGTACTGCACACTAGTGAGATGCCCAAATTAGTCAACTTCAACCAAATTATTCATCATATAATCGTATAACATAGGACCAGAAAGCAGAGAAATTTAAAAAATAAGTGATTCTTTCACAAAAGTATTGAACACATTATTTTTTCTCCCAAAATTCAGTTAGTCTTCTTTTTAATTCTTGAATCCTTAAAGGAAGAGAAAGAACTGAAAATGACTGGTTTTGTATTATGCATTCAGTAAAAAGGGGTAAAAAGTTGAGAAAGTGACGGTAAAATAAGAAACACGTAGCTACCCGAGATATAAAAGAGGGAACCAGCAATGTGGGACCTAATTTTTCACATGTCCAATAATTAGAGGTGCCTCATACAAGTTTTGTTGGTCGAGTCTCACTCAAAGTAAAATTTCTCTTTAACTCCTAAGTTTTTAATTCCGAGACCTAGCCAAGACAACAACAAATTCCTACACCCCAAATGAGATCAGCCGCAAGAGAACGGCAGACCTCCGATTTTCAAAAAAAAAATCGGCCACCATCCTTGAAGCTACAGCCTCCAACAGTAATTAAGGGTGATTGGAATTTGGAATTGCTCAAGCAAGTTACGTAACAGAAGAAATGAGTTTTCTTTTAAAGTTGCAAAATCAACAATGAGCAGGAATTCAAGTTTCAAAGAATTTCATATTAATGATCTTGGAATGTCTGTGGGTTAAGAAAATAACATGACCAAAAAGGCGTTGGTCTCTTTCCAACCTCTTCACCGACAAAAAAGGGTTCTGTTCATGTCTTTTGAGATTTTAGCTTTTTCTCTGAATTCACCTTTGTTTGATTGAGGTCATTTGGGTTTCGAGTTTTCCGATGTCGATTCGAGGTTCCAGTTTGTAATTTTGGTGTTTCGGTTCAAGGATTGTTGCTTTGTTTAGCCCGATTGACTTGCAATTTTCAGCTTTGTTCATCAATAAAAGGTCCACTTTTCAATGTTCATTCTCATTTTATTGTGTTATGATAGCTTGGTGCGCGTGTTGGTTGATTTGTGATTCTACGTTATTTGAGTAGCATGTCTTAGTTTTCCTTTAAATTATTTTAATTAGTTTTTATTTCGATTGTGATGCATGTAGTCTTGGGATCTTGAATAAATACTTTTAATCGGGTAGATAAAAAAATTGGAATTGTTTCTTTCTTGGCAAGGAATAAGAATGGGCCGTAAGGTAGGCCTTGGACTATAAGGAATCTGGCCAAGTAATAGATCATGTTAGCTAGCCTATTTGCCCCCAATAATATCTTGTTCATAATTTTGCCTTACAACAATCTCGAACTTAGGAAATGACTTTTGAATATTCGTAGGAAATGCTTTAGGCGCGACTTGATCTATTATCGTGATTACGTACACGTTCGCGTGACATAGTCACGATTTCCAAAATTAAAACCAAGGTATGCGTTCGCGCAACTTTGGACGCAACAATTTTGATATTAACAAAGCGTTATCGATTGTGGACACGTTCGCGTGACATGATTTTTGACGCGCCAAATAAATGGGTACACGTACGCGTGACCTGTTTTAAGATAATTCCTTAATTAAAAGAGGTAAATGCATATAGGTTCTAAATAAGTAATTAGATAATTTAATTAAGCCAAGTATGATTAAAGAGACCGTGCTAAAACCACGGAACTCGAGAATGCCTAACACCTTCTCCCGGGTTAACAGAATTCCTTACCCGGATTTCTGTGTTCGTAGACCATAAATAAGACTCAATTTCCTCGATTCGGGATTTTAAACCGGTGACTTGGGACACCATAAATTATCCCAAGTGACGACTCTGAATTTGAATGTAAATAATCCCGTTTCGATTATTGTCACTTTAATTAGAAAAACTCCCTTATATCCCTTTCGGGGTGGTAAAAAGGAGGTGTGACATTAGTCCCAATTGATTCTTGATGAGGTTACTTTAGGACAACTGAATTTTTCTTTCTTTTATCTTGAGGAAGTGGGAATTACTGTGTTTGCTTGAGGACAAGTAAAAGCTTACGTTTGGGGGAGTTGATAACTAGGGATTCTAGTATATTTTACACTCCTTTTTGCTTACATTTTGGATTAAAAGTGTATACAAGTAATCCCGAAAGCTAACATGTTATGCTTGTTTGCAGTGTTTCGTCAAAAAGAGACAAGGAAGTCAAAAACCAACTCAAAAAGGAGGGAAACCTGCACAAGTGTAAAGCTGAGTCAACTGAGCGCTACAGCGAAAAATCAACCGCGGACGCTGAGGATCCACCGATGAGGCGGTCTTGATCTCGCGGCCCGCGGTGGCAAAGTTCAGAGATTATGTTTTTGAGTCCTGTAAGTCACCGCTGACCGCGATGCTTTTGTGCGGCAGCGGTGCCTGTACCGCAGCCGCGATGCTTTTATCGCGGTCTGCAGTAACAAAATAGAGAGATACAATTTGAGGCTTTTCAAGTCACAGCTGACCGCGGTGCTTTTGTCCGGCAACGGTGCTTCTACCACGACAACGGTCCTTTTATTGCGGTCAGCGGAGATTCAGAGAGTCTGAAGTTGAGCTGAAAGTTGAAGACCGCGGTCCGCGCTTAATTTTATGCGGCCGCGGTAGTCTCACCGCTACAACGGTCCATTTTTCGCTGTCAGCGGTACCTCCGTAGGGGCATTTTTGTCCGAAAAATTTAGCTGTGTATAAATACTTATTTTTCAGATTTTTAGGTCATATGTTAATTAGCTGAGCACGTGAACCGCCTACTTTTGCCTTTTTTGAGTAATATTATAGCTAGTTTAGCAATTAATCTTAGATCTTTATCTTGTAGTTACTTTTTATGGGTTATTATTCATCTAAATCTTTGATTTCTTCAGTTATTATGAGTAGCAAGACCCATCAGCTAGGGTTGTGGCTCAACCCTAGTGTGGGTATTTAATGTGTCTTCTATTTTAGGGCTTTAATGTCTATGGGTGAATGATATTTGGTCTGATTTGTGCTTTTAATGTTGAATTGGTGGCTGCAAACACTAATTTGTGCCTTTTTGTCTTAGGCTCTTCTTGAGAAAGAGAGCCCAAATTTAGGAAATTCAGGCGAACAAGGAATTGGGGTGCATTCTATCTCATTTAAGAGATTGATAGCCTCAATTAAAGGGTTAAACCTAGAGATAGTAATACCCGACTTGAGCCAACTTTGCTTGCACAATGTGAACACCCAATTGGACTTGAGAAAGCCAATTAGGGCAATGTCACTCAAATTACCGAGAGGTATAGAGTGAGTAGTTTCGTGCATTGGCTATATCACGATCCCAACTATATCAAATGTGTCCTAAGTTTAGATCCCGTTAGGTACTCACCTAGGAGTAAGTCACTTTCCTAGTGCCTTTCCATCAATTAAGAAAACCTTACAAAAATATCATACTTAGTCTAATTACTTGCATCATTAATATTATTTTAGAATAGTGAACAAACAAAGAATGATTGGAAGTGCAATTAAGAACATCACACATTGCTAGATTAGATAGGAACCCAATTCCAAACCTTTCTTAGCTCTTTGTGGATTCGATCCCGACTTATCGGGTAAAAGCTACATCGACCGCTCTTGCCACTCTATAGTGGTGTAGGGTTGGCTTCGATCAACCCTTTTGAGTCTGTGCTGATTTCTTTGACCTCCCCTATTTTTGAATCAAGTTAAAGTCATAAAAGAGGAGGAAAAAAAAAGAACGTGTCCCCATAGGTTTGTTTTAGAAAATTCATTCCAAAGGAAAAATTCAAAAAGAAAAAAAAAAGAGAAAAGGAAGGAAAAAAAAGAAAAGAAAATAGTAGCAACAAAGAGTAGTCTTTTAAACTACGTTCGACCTGATTCTTGTCACCACAAGATACGTAGGCAGCCTTACGCTTCGGTCACACCAAATAAAATATTTCATAATCCCACGAAGTCAAGAGTGGGGCAGATTTTCTAGAAATTCCATCGGAAAAAAAAACTTAAATTCTCTTGTTTCAGAAACTGGGGCAGAAGTTTTGTTTTCTATATAAGGTGGTTCCAAAAGTTGTAAAGTTATACCCTATTTGGTCTTAGTTTGAATTTGAGCCTTCATGCCTTTCTTTCTTTCTTTCTAACCCTGTCCAAAAGCCACATTACAGTCCAAAAAGACCTCCCAGATAATCTTTGAAAGTACCGAGCTAGACATGCCAGGAGCATATAATGTTTGTACTATGGTCAATGCCTTGCCATCTACAGAATCAGAGAAAATAAGAAGAAAAGAACAAGATGAGAGAGTCTTATCGGTGAAAACCTTTACAGGCACCATAAGGCGACGATAAGTTGAGAGAAAGAACAAAATGAGAGAGACTTGCTGGTGAAAACCCTTCGGCCACTGCAAGTCGAATAAGGACCGTGAATCAGATAGGATAATCGGAGCATTGAAGCCCAATTTCACGACTAAGAGGTAAAACAAGAGTTGAACATTAGACTTGCTTGACAGATTAGGCCACTTAATCCAAAAGTGCATGTCATAGTCATTAGAGTTGGTATCCACATCTAATATGTTTCTACTTTATAATTTTCTTGTTAGATATCATCTCTTTCAATTGTCCCTTATCTGTTCCTTTTGCTTTGTTCACGTCCTCTTTTTGAGTCCGTTTGGCCAGAACAAGTGAGAAATGACTTCAAAATTTGCTAGCAGCTTTCTAATCGCACAAAACGGAATCTAGCTAGCACATCGAAGCGACATAAGTCAGGAAAGAATAGTATGCGCACTGAGTTGGTAACAACCAACGTGTTTTGGGATTCATGTGAAATGCAAAGGTTCGGTAAATGTTAATTCATGAGAAAAGTTCAACAGATAGAGGATATTGGGCTCGAATGGATCGGAGGTGTTTTCTGTGATAAGGGTTGACAGAAAATGGTTAGTCAATAACATGCAAGGTCTTCCAAGTTGAAATCAAAGTTATCATGGCAAGTGTAGAAGTAGTCGCCTTCAAGGTCAAGGCCACAAACCAACCACCATATTTTAAACTCACAAGTTTTCTTTGTTTGAAACAGGGACGAAGACTGTTTCCCAATCAGAGCTTGGAAGCTTGAATTTTTCAGGTGTAATGCCCCCAATTCTGCTTAAGCAAAGGCTATTGAGAAGATCACATCTTCTAGGCATTTTCCCTAGTTGAGAAGAACCATACCTCCTAGGCATTTTCCCTGGTTGAGAGGAATCTTTGTCTTTCCTTGAGCTCAAGAGTACCGCCTAGTAGGGCTGTGCATTTGGATCGGATATCCGAAATCCGATCCGATCGGATTTTCGGATTTCGGATTTCGGATTTTCAGATTGGATACGGATTATGTTTTATAAAATTTCAGATTTTCGGATTGGATTCGGATTGGCATGATTTTAATCCGATCCGAAATCCAAAATTATATGGGCCTATATATAAATACTACCCTAAAATTTTAGGGTTAAGTAAGCTTATTCATTTATTAGACTGACCCTAGGTTATATCGATGTTCTCTCTCACTCTCACATATTTCCTCTCTTCCGCCTCTCTTCACAGCTCAGTCCAGTAAAGACCAAGCTTCCGCCTCTTGTCTTCACTCTTCATCTCAGTCCTCTCGAAGTCTCAAGTCAGTGAACTCCAAGTCCTCTCTAAGTAGAAAACTAATCTCGAAGTCTCAACTCTCAAGTCTTCACATTCGATTTCCAATCAAGAGCAAACGACGCAAAACCCTAATAGACGGTAAGCCTAGCATTCTCTCTAACTATTAGTTATTATTGTTGCTTTCCCCCTCTCTCTTTGAGCTCAAATGTGATGTTTTTCACCTTTTATTTCACGGCAGAAATCAAATAATGTGTGTTTTTTGTGTCTTTTTTTTTTGTGTGAGTTAGAGAGAGATTATAATATCTTTATTTTGAATTTTCATGCTGTTTTTTCAATTTTTGTATATATGTATCAATTTGTCTTTATGTTCTGTGTTTTATCTCTCTTTCATTTTCTATTCTTCTATTTCTGATTTTATTTTGATTTTTTGTTTGTTTTGGTAGATGGAAAACGAGGCAGAGACAATGAATGAACTTCAAATTGTTGAAAAAGTTGGTGAAAGTGGTTTTGTTTGGAGATGAATGGTGTTTACTGTCCAGTAACAGTTGCGTGGAGAACTGGAGATGAATGGAGATGAATTGTGTTTTGTTTGCATTCTGAAAATGCTCTTTGGTTTTGTGATCTGTCGTATGTTTCAGTTTTTATAGACACATTTTGTTTCCTTTCTGTATTTACTAGTACTCAGATTTAGGATGAGTTGCTTTATCATCCAAATAGTTTACAAAGTTCTGTAAGGTCCATGCCTCTCTTTGTGCAATAAGTAAAGAAGCTGAATGGGACAATGGTTTCCTAAATGTTGTAAGTTGCAAGTATGCAGCAAATGATATTAAGCTCTTTTCATACACCTATATATTCTTTTATAATCTTTCCTATGTTTGTAAATTGAACATCGTTAAGTTCGAACAAGTATTTGGAAAGTGATTGCTCAATTTGTATTTGGAACGTGATTGCCAGCATCTGTTTATGTACTTCGAACAAGTACTCCAATGAGTGACAATCCGATCCGACAATCCGAAAAATTATCCGATCCAAAGTTTAAAATCCGATCCGATCCAATGTTAATTCGGATCGGATTCGGACTGCCCTTTTCAGAATCCGAAATCCAAAATCCGAATCCAAAATATGCTAATCCGATCCGATCCGTGCACAACCCTACCGCCTAGACAATAGGGTCAGTTTTTAGTTTCCCTAAGATATTAGTCTTAGTTTTCATTAAGTTCAGGGGTCCCGCCTGGAGAATAAAGTCAATTTTTAGTTTAGTCAAGCTTAGTTTATAGTTTTCCTCAAGCTCAGTCTCACATCTAGGAGACACACTTCCTAGTCTAGGTCTTTTAAGTTATATTTCTGTTTTAGGAGATGCACTTCCTAAATTGAGATTTTACCCCTAGGAGACGCACTTCCTAGTTTTGGTCATTTAAGTTCATTCCTAGGAGACGCACTTCCTAGTTGAGTCATTAAAGTTTCACCCCTAGGAGACGCACTTCCTAGTCTGGGTCTTTCAGGTTATATTTTTATTTTAGGAGACGCACTTCCTAAATTGAGATTTTACCCCTAGGAGACGCACTTTCTAGTTTTGGGTCATTTAAGTTCATTCCTAGGAGACAAACTTCCTAGTTTGAGTCATTGAAGTTTCACCCCTAGGAGACGCACTTCCTAGTCTGGGTCTTTCAGGTTATATTTTTGTTTTAAGAGACGCGCTTCCTAAATTGAGTTTTATCCCTAGGAGATGCACTTCCTTGTTTGGTTCATTCAAGTTTCACCCGTAAGAGACGCACTTCCTAAATTGAGTTTTATCCCTAGGAGATGCACTTCCTAGTTTGGTTCATTCAAGTTTCATCCCTAGGAGACGCACTTCCTAGTTTGAGTTCATCCCTAGGAGACGCACATCCAGTCGAGTCTTTAGTTTTAATATCATTGCATCAATAGCATAGGCGATTTACAATTTTGCTAACAACTCTCAAATCTTCCTAGTGCAAACTGGGCAGAAATTTTTTTTTGTTTTGTTGTTTTGATTGCAGGCACCCACCTAGAGCACGAGGGAAGTCATTTCAGAATTTAATTCAAGTTAGAAGTAGCAGAAGCTCGCCTCAAGAATGCGAGTCGACAGTCCGAGATGACCAAAAGAAGAAGTCTCAATCCTGAGTAAAAGAAAAAAAAGAGAAGTAAATCCAAATGCAGAAGCAGATGAAAGATGTGACTGCTCAAGACATGGTTGAAGTTACAAGCACTGTATGTCCGATCTTGATCCGAAGAAGTCGTAGAAGAATGAATCAGCACCTGCAGCTAGCAAGCATCAAGGTTCAAATCAAAAGTCTGCATGAAGAACCATTCAAGACTCAAGATCAAGCTTTAGTAGACTTATAGATAGGAATCTTGTAACTCATAGCTGATAGGCTTGCTTAGTTCTTTTAGATTTTGATTTGATGTAATAACAAGACCACGGACCGGAACCTCGACGGAACTGTATCTCACTCGACTCTCTCATCCTCTCCACACACTCCATCACTCCATTCACGCCTGAACTACACGTGGCCTCATTCCTTTATAGCCAAGGATATGTAGGCAGCTCAGATACCAGTGCTCAATCACAATCTTTTATCCATCTTTGTTTCGTTTTGAATAAGCGTCGGGTCATATATCAATTACGTTGCTTATTGTTCTTTGCTCAAAAAACTCTTCGAGTTTTCGAGCAAAGAGGGGCAGCTGTAAGCACGTAATTTTTGACCCGCGTAACTTTTAAAAGTAGTAGTTTTAAAATAGTTTTATTTTGATAGGATTTAGCCTATTTTTCACTTTTATTCTAATAGTAGAACATAAAATTCGAAAACACAAAAATAGTTTCAATTTATCTTGTTATATATGTTTGTCTTTATTTTTATTTAATTAAGTTCATTAGAATTTTTATAGTAGTATTACCTTAAGTTTGCCATGATTTTTATGTTCCTATTTTTAGTATAATCTTTAAAAATACAAAAATTATTTCGTTTTAATTCCATTTCAGTTAAAGTCAATTGTTAATTATATTTTATTATTTGTGTTACTTTTATTTTTATCCTTTGAAAAGAAGAATGAATTTTGAACCAATCTTGTGTCTTGAAAGGTCCAATTTTCGGCCCATTCTCTCAGCCCATAACCCCATCAGACCTAATTATAACCTAAAGATTTAACCCCTAATTCCTCCACCCCCTGAACCCTAAGAGAATCATTAGCCACCCAACCCTAACTCCACCACATTCCAGCCGCCACCCCACCCCCCTTCACCCATCGCCGCTCCTTCTTCTACACTTTAGACACGCATAGACAGATACACACATAGCGAAACTCCCCATTTTGGAAGCTAAGAGCAGCCACCTCAAAACCCTTCTGCCGCCACCTCCACAAATGACCTCACTGCCGCGGCCGCCGACCACCAAATCGTCGGAAATTCGGCAATCACCAACAGCCACCACTCCTATTGCCATCTTCTCCATGCCTCACCCCAAACACCTCAGCCGCACACCCTCTAAAAAACGGCCGCCGCTAGACCCACTGCCGCCGCCGCCAGCTCCAAATCACAAAGCACTATCACAGAGTCAGCTGGTTTCATTTTTCTGTCCTTGTTCGAGTTTCCGGCGCCGCTGAAGTTTTTCGATCTAAGGCTCTTGTCGGTATCTATTTATGTTGGTCCAAGCCGAATTTTCTAAGATTATAGAGGTCGATTTCTTCTTCTCTTAGTTCTATTTGATTTTGTTCTTATATGATGGTTTAATGAAAGTTTGTGTGAATTCTTGCCTGCTGGTGATATTTTAAGGTGGAATGTCTGTCTTTAATCGAAATTTCATTATTTGTTGAGCCAGTTCACTTACTAGTTTAGTGCAAGATTAAGTTAGAATATTTGATATTCATAGTTTAGTACTTACTTAGATCTATATTTTTAAAATAGATATAGGCTCTTAAAGGAAAGAGAAATTAAAAAAAACAGTGATTCGCTTTGGGGTTAATTGATAATTGATTTGAATCGATTTCATTAAAGTGATGTTGGTATTCAAGTTGGGGAAGTATGAGCATGAGTTGAATTTTCTTTTTATTTAATTCTCTTTAGTTACTTTATTTTGTTACATTATTCGCTAGTAGCATGATTAGGACGGCCATACGGGGTAGGCAAATATTAGGATGCTTTATTTATTTTTAGCGGTGAGAGGTCGTTCCCCTTAGTTCATATTTAGGGAAATTCCCCGTAGACTCTGTAAATATTTTTATCCGGGGAATGACCCAAAGAACTTTGTAAATATTATGGAGGCCTTGACGAGCATTATGGAGAAGTCATAGTATAGGTTAGATTAAGATTTTTCCTCTCTTTTTCTTTTTCATTTTTTTTATTAGGTGGGGACGACCTCGAGCCTCTTTTGTGTTTATTTTTTTTTCTGTGATTTCACCTCAATTTGGATATTTCTAAAAGCCAACTAGATCGGGTACGCAACCGTAATTTTCACGGAACTCGGGGAATGCCTAACACCTTCTCCCTAGTCAAATGACCCTCCTTACCCAAAATCTCTGGTGCAAACTGGTTTAAGAGTCAAATGTATTTTCAAAGGAATTGTTATTTTTTTTTAAAAAGCGGTAACCTGGCACATCGAAACCAAATGTCAGGTGGCGACTCTGAAAACCCTTCGAAACGTAATCTTTTTGATACTTTCAATTTTGAAAACACTTTTGAACTATACAAATCACTTAATTTATTTTAAAGAGGGTTAAGCAATGAAAAAAGGGGTGTGACAGTGGTGACTGCAATGAACCATTCCATCCACCCATGGTCGTTGTCATCATCCATGCTAGACAATAGAGCATGGTGGCTGCGTTTGCTGAAGTTTATCAGAGGGATCTCCCACGATACCGTCCCGTAGTCCCAAACGTAAATGTGCAGAGGGATCTCCCGGAATACCGTTGCGTAGTCCCAAGTAAATTCCATAGTCCCAAAGTAAATACGCAGTGCTGGGGGATCTCCCGGAATACTGTTCCGTAGTCCCAAAGTAAATATGCAGTTCAACCAACAGAAATAACAGTTACATCAAGAAAACCACAATTTAGGCTAAGTCCGATTCAAGGAAGAACAGGGAATTTCACTAAAACATGCTGCACAGAGTTCAGATAGGCAATTAAGGTAGTTAAGGCACGTAGGCATGCTTTTCTAAACTAAATAGGATAATTACATATGCTAGTATAGCTCAATTAAAGGAAAAAACGATATTTTGCTTAATGAAAACGGAGTTTTTAAACAAATAGCCCGTGTATGCACTCGCCACCTCACGTACACGACGATTATATAGTACCAAATCCTAAGGGGAGTTCCCCCACACAAGGTTAGGCAAGCCGCTTACCTCGAACCAAGTTCAAATCAATCCGTCACAATGCTCTTTCCACAAATATCCGACTCTGAATGGCTCAAATCTAGCCAAAACCAATTACATAACATAAATATAGCTACAAGAAACTAATCTAGCTAACGAAATCAAAGCTAAGGCAAGAAATTACAAAATGCACAAAAAGCCTCCTCGGGCTCACGTCTCGGAATAGGGTAAACGTCACAAATTATGAACACCCATTCACTCACGAGTTCACTCGTACCAAAATTATCCAAATCAGATGTCTAAATCCCACTCAAAACTCAGAAATTTGATTGGGAAACTTTTCCCTTATTTTCCCAGCTTTCTCACTCAAAATCCTTGATTAAATGTAGAAAACAACAATAGATTTATAAAATATAGCCAAAAGCGAGTAAGGAATCGTTACCCTAAAGCTCTATCTGAAAATCCCTCAAAAAATCACCAATTACCGAGCTCCCAAGGTCCAAAAATGGATAGTGAACTCAAACCCTCACACTTAGTTCTTTTTCTGCCAGTCAAACCGCATCTACGGACTTTTCTTTGCACCTGCGGTGCCGCATCTGCGGTGAATCCTCTACTTCTGCGGAAATCACTTACTCAGGGTACCTCCGCTTCTACGACCAGTGGCCGCTTCTGCGACCATCGCAGGTGCGAGAAAATCTTCGCACCTGCGGACTCTACTCCACTCCCTTCAAGTCGCTTCTGCGATCCAAGCCCTGCTTCTGCGGGTTCGCACCTGCGGTGACCACTCCGCAGGTGCGATTACACCATCACTAGAAAATCTTCAGCAACAACACAACTTCAACATTTGATCTGTCAAGCACCCGAAACTTACCCGAGGCACCCGGGACCTCAAACAAACATACCAACCAATCCTAAAACACCATATGAACTTAGTCCATCCCTCAAATCACATCAAACAACGCTGAAAGCACAAATCACCCTCCAATTCAAGCCTAATTAACTTGAAGCCTCCAAATTCAACAACCGATGCTCAAACCAACCAAACCACGTCCGATTGACCCCAAATTTTGCACAAAAGTCATAATCAACATTACGGAGCTACTTCTACTTCCGAAATCGGATTCCAACCCTGATATCAAAAATTCCACTACCGGTCCAAATCTTCAAAAAATTGACTTTCGCCATTTCAAGCCTAAATAAGCTACGGACCTCCAAAACACAATCCGGACACGCCCCTAAGCCCAAAATCACCCAACAGAGCTAACAGAATTGACTGAACTCTATTCTGGAGTCATCTTCTGTGACTACGGTCCAAATCCTAAGACTTAAGCCTCCGTTTAGGGAATAAGTGTGCCAAACACTTCCAAAACCCAAAATGAAACCTCCCGGCAAGTAACATTAGCAGAAAATAGATACGGGGAAAGAAGTTAATAGGGGATCGGGGCTCTAACTCTCAAAATGACCGACCGGGTCGTTACATCCTCCCCCCCTTAAAATAATCGTTCGTTCTCGAATGAGCATAGAGACATACCTGAAGTGGTGAAAAGATAAGGATAACGGCTGCGCATATCCTGCTCGGTCTCCCAAGTCGCCTCCTCGACCGGCTCACCCCGCCACTAAACCTTTACTGATGCAATGTTCTTTGACCTCAGCTTCCGAACCCGCCTATCCAAAATAGCCACTAGCTCCTCAACATAAGATAGATCCTTGTCCAACTGGATTGAGCTTAAATCCAACATGTGATACGGATCACCGTGATATCTCCGAAGCATCGAAACATGAAATACCGGATAAACTCCTGCTAGGTTGTGAGGTAAGGCAAGCTCATAAGCAACCTCCCCAACTCGCCGCAACACCTCAAAAGGACCAATAAACTTTGGGCTCAGCTTGCCCCTCTTTTCGAACCTCATAGCACCCTTCATAGGCGAAACTCGAAGCAAGACCTGCTCTCCAATCATAAATGAAACATCGCGAACCTTTCGGCCCGCATAACTCTTCTGTCTGGACTAGGCTGTGCGAAGTCTATCCTGAATCACCTTAACCTTCTCCAAAGCGTCCCGAAACAATTTTGTTCCCAACAATCTAGCCTCGCCCGGCTCGAACCAACCCACTGGGGACCGAACCGCCTACCATACAGAGCCTCATACGGTGCTATTTGAATGCTGGACTGATAACTGTTATTGTAGGTAAACTCCGCAAGTGCCAAGAACTGATCCCAAGAACCTCCAAACTCCATCACACACGCACGGAGCATATCCTCAAGAATCTGAATAGTGCGATTGGACTGCCCATCCGTTTGAGGGTGAAATGTTGTGCTCAACTCCACCTGAGTACCCAACTCATGTTGTAAGGCTCTCCACAATCGTGATGTAAACTGCGTACCCCAGTCAGAGATGATAGATACTGGAACGCCATGAAGTCTGACAATCTCATGGATATAAACTCGAGCCAGCTGCTCGAAAGAATAGGTAGTCATCACAGGTAGGAAATGAGCTGACTTGGTCAGCCTGTCCACATTCACCCAAACTGCATTAAACTTCCGCCGAGTCTATGGGAGTCGAACAAAATCCGTAGTGATCCGCTCCTATTTCCACTCCGGAATCTCTAACTTCTAAAGCAACCCACCCGGTCGCTGATGCTCATACTTCACCTACTGGCAATTTAGGCACCGAGCAACATACTCCACTATGTCCTTCTTCATCCTCCTCCACCAGTAATGCTGCCTCAAGTCCTGGTACATCTTCGCGGCACCCAGATGAATAGAGTACCGCGTGCTATGAGCCTCCTGAATAATCAACGCACACAACCCATCCACATTAGACACACATAGCCTACCATGAATCCTCAATGCACCATCGTCCCCAATAGTAACCTCCTTAGCATCACCGTGTTGAACCGTGTCCTTCAGGACAAGCAAATGGGGGTCATCATACTGACACTCCCTAATACGATCATAAAGAGAAGACCGAGAGACCACACAAGCCAACACTCGACTAGGCTCAAAAATATCTAATCTCACAAACTGGCTGGCTAAGGCCTGAACATCCAACGCCACGGGCTTCTACTGCTGCTGGTAGATATGCTAAACTCCCCAAACTCTCTTCCCGGCGACTCAAAGCATTGGCCACTACATTGGACTTCTTAGGGTGGTACAAAATGGTGATATCATAATCCTTAAGCAACTCTAACCACCTTCTCTGACGCAAATTAAGATCCTTCTGCTTGAACAGATGCTGCAAACTCCGGTGATCAGTGTAGATCCCACAAGGGACACCGTACAAATAGTGCCTCCAAATCTTTAAGACATGAACAATAGCAGCTAACTCAAGGTCGTGGACAGGATAGTTCTTTTCATGCACCTTCAGTTGTCTGGACGCGTAGGAAATCACCCTACGGTCCTGTATCAACATCACGCCGAGGACAACTCGCGACACATCACAATAAACTGTATAAGACCCCGAACCTATAGGCAATATCAATACTAGGGCTGTAGTCAAAGTTGTCTTGAGCTTTTGAAAGCTCTCCTCACACTCCTTCATCCACCTGAACGGAGCACCCTTCTGGGTCAGCCTGGTCATCGGTGCTATAATAGATGAGAATCCCTCAACAAATCGACGGTAATAGCCCGCCAAACCAAGAAAGCTAAGGATCTCTGTGGCTCAGGACGGTCTGGGTCAACTCTGCACCGCTTCCACTTTCTTCGGATACACCTTGATCCCTTCACTCGACACCACGTGAACCAAAAATTCCACTGAATCCAACCAGAACTCACATTTTGAGAAATTCGCATATAATTTCTTCTCTTTCAAGGTCTGAAGCACAGTCCTCAGATGCTGCTCATGATCTTCCCGACTCCGTGAGTACACCAGAATGTCGTCAATAAAGACAATGACGAACGAGTCAAGATAAAGCCGAAATACAATGTGCATCAAATGCATAAATGTTGTTGGGGCATTGGTCAACCCAAATAACATAACAAGAAACTCGTAATGACCATACCGAGTCTTGAAAGCAGTCTTCGGGATATCTAGCTCCCGAACCTTCAACTGATGCTAACCTGAACGTAAATCAATCTTGGAAAATACTCGGGCACCCTGTAACTGATCAAATAGGTCATCAATACGAGGCAAAGGATATCGGTTCTTCACAGAAACTTTGTTCAACTGGCGATAATCGATGCACATACTCACAGAACCATTCTTTTTCTTCATAAACAAGACAAGAGGACCCCAAGGTGACACACGGGGCTAAATGAAGCCCTTATCAAGCGATTTCTGTAACTGTTCCTTCAACTCCTTCAACTCAAGAGGGGCTATACGATAAGGAGGAATAGAGATGGGCTGAGTGCCCTGCAACAAATCAATGCCAAAATCAATATCTCTGTGGGGCGGCATGCCCGGAAGATCAGCTGGAAAAACATCAGGGAAATCCCTCACTACTGAGACTGACTCAACTGTAGGGGTATCAATACTGACATCTCTCACATAAGCTAGATACGCGTCACACCGCTTCTCAACCATTCGTTGAGCCTTAGGAAATGAAATAACTCTGCTGGGAGTGTAACCTAAGGTACCCCTCCACTCTAATCGCAGTAAACCTGGCATAGTCAGTGTCACGATCTTGGCATGACAATTAAGAATAGCACAATGGGGCAACAACCAGTCCATGCCCAAGATAACATCAAAATCTACCATGTTGAGCAATAATAAATCGGCTCTGGTCTCAAAACCACTAAGAGCAATCAAAACATGACCGATAAACGCGATCCACAACAAGAGAATCTCCCACAGGAGTAGACACATAAATAGGGGAACTCAAAGAATCTCGAGATACGCCCAAATGCGGGATAAAATAAGAGGACACATAGGAATAAGTCGAGCCCGAATCGAATAGAACCGATGCATCTCTGACAGATCGGAACAATACTTGTAATGACAAAATCAGAAGCAACAGCCTCTGTACGAGCAGGAAGGGCATAGTATCTGGCCTGGCCTCCCCCTCTAAGGCGACCTCTACCTCCGCGACCTCCACATCGAGCTGGCTGAGCAGGTGGAGTGGCAGCTGGTGTCGTAATCATAGCTTGGGAGCCCTGTGGAGCACGCTGTGGCTGAGAAGTCTGTGGAGGTTCACCCGTCCTACGTATGGGGAAATCCCTCACCACATGGCGAGTGTCGCCACACTCAAAACAAGCTTTGGGAGGACGTGGCGACTGTGGCTAGCTCGCACCAGGTCTGGTAGACTGACCACTAAAAGAACCCCGTGCAGGAGGCACACTAGATACTAGAGGTGCATAATAAGGCTTCTGAGGTCTAGGAGGAGCTGGAATACCACTGGCGGCTGGAAGAGCTGAATGAACGGGGCGACTCACATAACCCCTACCATGATGAACTGCAGCTGGGGCACGAGAACCAGAATAATGGCCCGACTCTTGAGACCTCTTGGCCTCTCTCTCCTCCCTATCCCGAGCAAGCATGCCCTCCACTCTTCTAGCAATACTCACCACCTGCTGATACGGGATATCCGTCTCTAGCTCCCGGTCCATGCTAGTCCTAATGCTGGGAATGAGTCCCTCAATAAACCGGTGATCCCTCTCTCGAACTATAGAAACCAAGGCCTGTGCATGTCTACCAAGTCACTGAAACGGACTGCATACTCTGAAACAGTCACAGCACCCTGGCGCAACTGCTCAAACTTCGCGCGCCATGCGTCCCTGAGGCTCTAAGGGACATATTCTCTCAAAAACATGTCCGAGAACTGAGTCCATGTAAGGAAAGCTGCCTCAGTCGGACTGTCCAACTCATAAGTACGCCACCACTGATAGGCTGCTCCTCGAAGCTAAAAGGCAGTGAAAGAAACCCCACTCGACTCTGCTATGTCCATAGTGCGGAGGATACTATGGCACTCCTCCAGAAATCCCTGAGCATCCTCTGATGCTAGACCACTGAATATAGGAGGGTCGTACTTCTTATACCTCTCGAGCCTACGCTGCTCCTCCTCTGAAGCTGCTGCCCTACCATCAGGCTGAACTGGAGCTACAGGTGGTACCGGTATAACCTCTAGAATCTGATCAACCTGAACCCGCTACTCTGGGGTGCCGGAGGCGGGAGACTGTGCTCTTCCCCCGGCCTGAGATGTGGCTCCAGCAAGGGGAATCAACCCTGCCTGAGCTAGAGTGTTGTACTTGCTCATGAACTGTGCAAGGGTCTCCTGAATAGCTGGAGTAGTAGTAGTAGTAGTAGGCGTATCAGGTGCCTGCGCTCTAATTGGATCTACTGGTGGCTCCTCTATAGCAGCTCGCTCGGGTGCTCTGGCTGCACCACGTGTGCGTCCTTGGCCTCTACCCCGGCCCCGGCCTCTGGCGGCTCTAGCAGGGGGCGCATGTGCCTGGTTATCTCCAGTAGCACGTGTCCTCACCATCTCTGAGAGAATAGAAGATAGAAGTTTAGAATTTCGAAGTCAATAATCTCGCACGACAAGGAATCAAAAGAAGTGGAATTTTCCTAACAGTTCCATAGCCTCCCGAAGATAAGTACAGACATCTCCGTACTGATTCGCGAGACTAATAAACCGGCTTGTGACTCACGACTCCTATGAACCTAGAGCTCTGATACAAACTTCTCACGACCCAGTTTCTCCCTCCGTGAACTGTCGTGACGGCACCTAATCTCTATAACTAGGTAAGCTTAATATTGCGAAAATGAAATGAAAACAAAAAGATAACAGCTAACAGATATTGTTATTAAGCAGAAATGGTGCCACTCGGCATATAAAATAATCTTTTTCCCAAAACCCGAAAACTCGCAAGTCACAAGATTCTAAGAAGTTTTAACTTTTCTATACATCATCTCTACAGAAAGAAAGAGAAATGAAAATGGGGGGATAGAGGGGGACTCCGAGGATCTGCGGGCGCGGCAGATGTACCTTGGAGTCTCCAACAAGCAGCAATGACTGTAACTAGTGATGAGGCTGGTACAATGAACCTGGATCTGCACACGAAAAACATGTGCAGGAAAGGCCATGAGTACACCACAACGGTATCCAGTAAGTGCCAAGCCTAACATCTGTCGATTAGTGATGAGATCAGGTCAGGTCCCTACTGGTATAAATATAATGAAATAAGACAGAATAAGATATCACAGTAAAAATAAATACGGAGTTCAACAGCAATAGAATCAATGAAAGATAACAGCTCAAAACATTGTGATAGCAACAGGGGATCTCCCAGGATACTGTCCCGTAGTCCCAAACATAAATGTGCAGAGGGATCTCCCGAAATACCGTTCCGTAGTCCCAAAGTAAATATACAGTGCTGGAGGATCTCCCGAAATACCGTTCCATAGTCCCAAAGTAAATATGCAGTTCAACCAACAGAAATAACAGTTACAGCAAGAAAACCACAATTTAGGCTAAGTCCGATTCAAGGAAGAACAGGGAATTTTACTAAAACATGCTGCACAGAGTTCAGATAGGCAGTTAAGGCACGTAGGCATGGTTTTCTAAACTAAACACGATAATTACATATGCTAGTGTAGCTCAATTAAAGGAAAAACAGATATTCTGCTTAATGAAAACGGGGTTTTTAACAAATAGCCCGTGTACGCACTTGTCACCTCACGTACACGGTGATCATATATCAAACAGTACCAAATCCTAAGGGGAGTTACATTAAGCAGTTCCCCCACACAAGGTTAGGCAAGTCACTTACCTCGAACCAAGCTCAAATTAATTCGTCACAATGCTCTTTCCACGAATATCTGACTCTGAATGGCTCAAATCTAGCCAAAATCAATTACGTAACATAAATATAGCTACAAGAAACTAATCTAGCTAACGAAATCAAAGCTAAGGCAAGAAATTAGAAAAATGCCTAAAAAGCCTCCCCGGGCCCATGTCTCGGAATCGGGTAAAAGTCACAAATTATGAACACCCATTCACTCACGAGTTCACTCATACCAAAATTATCCAAATCCGATGTCTAAATCCACTTAAAACTCAGAAATTTGATTGGAAAACTTTTCTCCCATTTTCCCAACTTTCTCACTCAAAATCCTTGATTAAATGTAGAACACTTAGCTCTTTTTCTGCCAGTCAAACCGTATCTGCGGACTTTTCTTTGCACCTATTGTGCCGCATCTGCGGTGAATCCCCTGCTTATGCAGAAATCACTTACTCACCTTACCTCTGCTTCTGCGACCAGTGACTGCATCTGCGCATTCGCAGGTGCGGAAATTACATCGCACCTGCGGACCCAAGCTCGCACATGCGCCCAACTCTCCGCTTCTGCGACCATCGTAGTTGCGGGAAAATCTTCGCACTTGCGGACTCTGCTCCACTCCCTTCAAGTCGCTTTTGCGATCCAAGCCCCGCTTCTGCGAGCTCGCACCTGCGGTGACCACTTCGCTGGTGCGATTACACCAGCACCAGAAAATCTTCAGCAACAACACAACTTCAACCTTTGATCCGTCAAGCACCCGAAACTCACCCGAGGCCCCCGGGGCCTCAACCAAACATAGCAACCAATCCTAAAAGACCATACGAACTTAGTCGAGCCCTCAAATCACATCAAACAACACAAATCACCCTCCAATCCAAACCTAATGAACTTGAAGCTTCCAAATTCGATAACCGATGCTGAAACTAACCAAACCTCGTCCGATTGACCCCAAAATTTGCACACAAGTCATAATCAATATTATGGAGCTATTACAACTTCCGGAATCGGATTCCGATCCCGATATCAAAAATTCCACTACCGGTCCAAATCTTCAAAAATTCGACTTTCGCCATTTCAAGCCTAAATAAGCTACGAACCTCCAAAACACAATCCGGACACACCCCTAAGCCCAAAATTACCTAACGGAATCGACGGAACTCCATTCCGGAGTTGTCTTCGCACAGTCCGACTACGGTACAAATTCCAATACTTAAGCCTCCGTTTAGGGACTTAGTGTCCCAAACACTACCAAAAACCAAAATGAAACCTCCCGGCAAGTCACTATAGCAGAAAATAGATACGGGAAAAGCAGTTAATAGGGGATCGGGGCTCTAACTCTCAAAATGATCGGTCGGGTCGTTACACACCCGGTAATACTAAATGGAGAATATTCTACAGGATTTAATAACCTGCCCGTTACAAAGAATTTGCCATTCATGCTCACCGTTACATGTTCTTCAATGGCCCTCATAATTGACATTAAAGAAGGGCATGATCCTAGGACCTTGTTCCGCAGGTGCAACTATAAATAGTGAGCTCTATTATCATTGTAAAGGAGAGGAATTTTCTGAAAAACTGATGCTATAATCTATTCAAAACATATAATTTTACCTTCTTACTTTTCGATTTCATTACTATTGTGCCCGGAAGCCTTGCTCTCGGAACTACTGTTTCTGCTATTTCATCTTCATCTCAAGGCTAAGTATTGTATATTTCTTCAATTCTTTTATTATTTCAGTATCGAATTAATTCATTTGTCTAAAAATCACGTATAATTCAACTGTACCGTTTTACGGATAAACATAATACAAATACATGAATGCAAAATTCAACTACTAATATAAAAAAAATTGCTCAAAAAAGGAGAACCTGAAACCCTTAATTTTGTAGCTATTGCTTGAACTAGGCAAAATTATGATGATGAAAAGGTGAAATTGTAACTTCTTTTATAGAATTACATGTGTATATAAAATTGTGTAAAACTTTTATTAGAAAAAAGACTCTAAGTTCTCAAGTCTTCATCTAATATAACTTATACAAAATTAAGCGTCAAAATTTATATCAAAACTTTCCTAAGAACTTTCCAAATGTGAAATTTTAATACTCCTAAATTTAAATATAGTTGAAAGTATCAAAAGTTTCCTGTTTCCTGGTATGTGAATTAGTTAAAACTTTATTAACTAAAGAAGAACTAAAACCTTCCTATTATGTGTGAATTAGACAAATTTTTATTAACTAAAAAAGATCCTCCTAAATTAGAAAGAAAATTTTAATAATACTCCTATATATGGAGTTGGAGGAAAACTTCCTATTGTATAGAGAAAGAAAATGTTTCCTAGTATGTGTGCTTGAAATTCTAGAAACGAGAGGAATTGACGATCAATATTATAAATATTAGTAAAAGAGTAATTAAATAACTGTTTCTGAATAATAGGGAATTAGTTAAATGACTATTTTTAAATATTAAGGAAATAATCAAATAACTATTTGTCTAATGTGAACTCTATTTTAAAAAAGATAAAAAAAGGTGAACGATATTTCGCTAAAAGACCTTCGTGCTTTTAATATAGTATAGATATAGATAATTAAAGCGCACCCAATTTTTGCACCAAATTAAACAGTTTAACCTTAACAATTAAAATTTAAAATGAGAGTACACATTATTTAACGACATATGAAAGATGCGTGTCTTACATTCATTAATTTGGCGTAAACACGCGTAAGTTTTTACCAATAATTTCCGTTGAGATGTTTGTTTTATCCTGCTACAAAGGTCTCTTTTCCCCTTCTTCCACGGGGGTTTTATGCCCCAAAAGTTTAAAGATGAATGTAATTTAGTTTTCAAAAAATCAAATGGGACAGATGTTAACAATCAATTTGCATATTTTTTTGGTCCACCCCTGCCCCTAGTGCAAAGTTGAAGTCAACTTCTTGATTGAGGAGAAGGTTTAGCACATAAAATTCAACACATGATGTTGACTGGCCGAATTTATTTATTTCCCTGAAATGGTTTGATATTTTTCATAATATTATAGATATTCCTTCCAATGTCAATGAATCATAAATACCATTCTCTGACTCTTCATGAAGAAAAGTCTGCCATTTTCAACAAAAAGAATAATCAAATTGTTATTATCTCCATAATATAGTGACTAGTTGCATTAAAATAATTAATGGAATGCACCTTCTCTGTTGGATTTATATCCTTTTATTTATGACCTATGGTCTTAAGAAGTCAATGTCAATTATCCCTTCGTTCATTCTTAATTCTAGAGTTGGTGTGCTTTTGTGGCTTCATTCTATTTGTTTTCTTCAGGTGGAACCTTAGACAAAATGCTCAAATTGGGTAAAGATAAGTAACTAAAAGCATATTTCCTTAATGTCCAAAGGTGGTTGGATCACTACCTTTTATCTTCTTTTTTTTTTCCATTATTATACCTTACGCCGTTGAGTTCACCGCGGTAGAACTCAATAATTACACCTAATTGTTCAACACTATAATTCGATTTTGTCCTTCTAAAAGAGACATCGACTCTAACAATTCCATTGCCGTCTACCAAAATGGCCGCAAATGTTTCAAGTGGGTGCACGACGTACAAAAAGTTCATGCCTTTTTTTTTTATTTCTAAAATAGGGTGTCCCATCCAACCGCTAAATGGCTTAAATGGATGTGTCTTTTCTTGAAAATGTGACATTCTTTTCCCGATCAATACTTGCATTGGCCGTGGAGGAAATGAAAGTTGATTAAACACTTGGGTGACATGATCAACAAACGCTACCAGAAAAATTAAAATTAGCTACGAATTTCGTCGCTAATTTGTTGCAAAATCGTTCGTAGCTAACAGAATTTCTTGATAATATGTCTCTAATCCATTATTAGCTACGATTTTTTTTTTTATGTTTAGTTACTGAATATGTCTGTCGCTAATTTTTACTTTTTTTGGCAGTGCAATTGAATTTTTTGCTTGTTTAGTAGTTTTGATGGTGCAATCTCTGGTTAAATTCTTGATGAAAGCTAGTGTATTCTCTCTAGGGTTCCTCAAGAAATAAGCAAACCTGAAAACTAAGTAGATATTCATGTTATTGTCAAAGGAGATCACTTGTATAAAGTTAACTAATTTGTCTTTATGTGTTTGGGTTCTTCTTTGGCAGGAATAAATCCTCATAATATTATGTTTTCTTGACATTTAATCCTTAATAATAGGCACAGGTGGACAAAAAACTGAACATTTCTTGATCTTAATACAACCAAAAATAGTTCACATGGTCATTTTGGTTGTACTGAATTTTAAAGCATTAAATTCTAACTGCTCCCTCTTTGAGATAATTCAAATGCAGTTGCTCTGCTCTTGTGTTTTCTAGTTATTTTAAATGTGGTATTAGGTGGGATTTGGTTAGAGGAATGAGAATAATGGCATGCAAATTTCCAATCACAAATTGACACAGAATTATACCAAATTATGAAAAAAAAAATTGATAGGCTCGAGTTTAATACAACAACTTGATAGCGCTGCTACCTTAATTTTTGGGTTCGTACTATATGTCATGAATAGGACCACGCGGTTACGAAACTTTGGAGTTGTTCAATTTTATATTTCTTTATGTAGAATTACCAGGTAAAATTATATTGCATTCAATTTCTTGGTAGGTAATTAAAATTCTCCTTAGATTTAATCTCATGTGAGGTTGGCTGATCACGCCCAACTATGCCTTAGAAAAAGGACTCTGCGGACGCTGCAAATATAACCCGAGTATTACGCCCAAGGTCGAATCCACAAAGAGTTAACCTATCAACCACTATCTTCAGACTCACTAATTCTTCAGAACCAGCTTCCCAAATATTCAAATCTCAGTTAAGTGTTCTTTAACAACTACGCTTGCAAGTAACTAAATAGCTGTAAACTAAACTAATAAGGTTGTAAACAATTATGAGGAAAAGCTAAGGCAATGATTTCCCCTATTGATGGAATCCCTTCTGTTTATGCTCATACAAATTTACCAACACCCCTCTATCAATCATGAACGCTAATCTTACCGCAAATCCCTCCCGAGTAATCACAGTAATTTACTATTGCACTCTCCCGAGATACACTAGCTTACTTTATTTAGCACGATTCACTTTAGATTACACCCAAGGCTTCGTTATCCCTAATCCCGCCTTTAAACCCACAATTATAGATTCCTCTAATAATCTAGGAGTGGTGTTGTTCAACAATACCCTAAATATGCACTCTTTTCCAAGTTATGCACACTAAATAGGCACAGCTAATTGAGGATCCTGTCAATTAACTACAACAAACACGAAGTTGAACAAATAGAGATTGAACTAGCAATTTGTATTCACATAAACAAGAAGTTCATCACCCAATAGGTTCCATCAAAACCTTAGACAAGGAATTTAGCTACTCATGGCTATGGGAAAATAAACTAAGATTGAATTCATCATAAAAATCAAAAGAAAAGAAGAAAGATGTTTAGAGTATTCTCTCACAATGGTTTTCCTTGCTAAGAAACCTTAAAAATCAATACATGCCTCTCTTGGGCGAAGTCTAATGTTTTAAATAGGTTTAGGTCTAAAAAGTCCCGTAATTGACTNCGGTTCTGCCGCGGTCGCGGTGGAACCGCGGTGGACCCAGTGCTCTGAATCTTCGGCCTGTTTTGCATGGTTCACTTGGGAAATTTCACAGTTGGCCTCTTTTTCATCAATTTTGACTCCAAAACTGCTCCTTAGCCTTCCTATACATATTTCACCTACAAATCATGAAAATCACTAATAAGAGCATTTTGTTATCACTTTTAGCATTAAAACTACACAAGAAGGTGATTATTTAAGGTGTGATTATAGTCAAATTCACCTATTATCAACACCCCACACTTAAACCTTTGCTCGTCCTCGAGCAAACTAAACCACACTTCTAGGCCTAACTGCTCAATGCATTGCCCCAATTTATGTCACACCTGCTATTATCAAAGATCGACCTAAACTTGTGAACAATCATATCTCAAATGCAGACTCTCATGCCAAGACACACTTGTGCTCACTCTAATTACTCTAACAGAAGTGAAGACTCACTTTTTCTTCCTGAGTCACATGCCCTCACATAAACAAAATTTGAGAGAAGTTCCACACACATAAAATTCAACAACAAGGAACCATATATAGAAAGAATTCGCTCACTCTCAGCAAAGAGCATTCACATGCCACACAGACACACCATAAGCTTGCCCCTAGTGTAATACTCCACTAATCGAGCCATTCAGTCGAAGATCAAGAGGTCTTTATAGGTTGTAATGTAGGCTAAGGGACGGGTAGGATATATATGGATATAGTGACTAACCTCCCTAAGCACTTTTAATACACACTTCTTTTTGTTTCACCTTCATGTTCAACCCGATCATTATTCCACATTTTGTTTCACTTGTGACCCCCACTTTTCTTTAGGTACAACTGGCTTCTTCTTTTTCTTTTCTTTTCTCTCTTTTTTTTCAGATTTATTGTACACTGCCAGTTCACCAACCAGAACCTTCATTCTTGATTCCCCTTTTTTCACTAACTCTCTCCCACCCCACACTTTGACTTTTGTATATTCTTTAGTGATTCAAGTGCTTCTAGGAGGTAAAGGTTCAAACAATTCGCTTATTCAAACACAGCGATTTAGATCATTATAGGGTTATCAAAGAACAGGCTTCAGGCTCAAAGGGGTTAACTATGGTAATATGCACAGGTCGATTCTCAAGTATAAAGGGTTGCATAACGAAATGCCTCAATCATCTCTAAAACCAAACGACTTCTATTTCGCTTTGCAAACACACAGGGCAAGTTCTAGGTATCATATGCAAGCATAGGATGCAAGTAACAACTCACACACACTTAGCATATAACTCATTCCGAATCAGTTCATCAACACAATCATACGAGTATTCAAGCCAGACAAGATGTGCAAAATTAAGGCATATATTATGAGTCCACAAACAAGCTTAGACGTCCACTCTCAAGTTCTTTTCTTTGTAAATGTGCACATTTGGGGTTACATTCTGACCTTCACCCATCTAATCCTAAAACTACAAAAGAAAAATCTACCTAACCCGGTTCAAGAAAAACCCTTGGAAAAGAACCGTGGTCAAAAGAAAAACCAAGGGGGAGGTACTACACTACCTAAAAGAAGAAAGCAAAATAAAAAATAAAAAAAAATTCTACATGGACTACTTCCCTCAAGAGTATTGTCCACCTAGTCCGTCATCAGGAAGAGTCCTCTACAAGTTTTGTTTTTTTTTTATTTTTTTATTTTTTATATCTGACTTTGACCCTCAAGAGACCCGTCAACAAGTGTCCGTCGTTGGGCCAAGTCAGCTACTCCTAATATAACACACTCACATATATACAACACATCACTCTAATGCTACAGCACAACAACATACATCTATATACATTACAATACGCAGTTAGAGCAAGTCTCCCACCCCACACTTAAAATCATGGCATGTCCCCATGTCATATCAAGAAAGTAAAGAGCAGAAGGGTTAGAAGACTTCCCTGAGACTCAATCCGAGTCGGAGACGATGCTGGGGTCTACATGGCAGGCTCTCCCCAATGCACGTAACCAAGCCATAAACCGGCTCTCAGATCTAGCCTGCCTCTGTGACATGGCGTCCATCCGCGTGTGTAGACCATCCACCGAGGTGCGGAGATCCGCGACCTCTTCCTCCAAGGAGCGCAGCATAGGCCGGGAGGACTTTGAGCGTGATAGGTCTGCTCCAGAATGGGGGCGCCGAGAGGGCCCGGCACTGTCAATAGACCGCCTAGAACGGTGCAAAAGGAACCGGATCATCCTCCTCATCATCAATCTCAATTGTGGTGCGTGTACCCCTGCCCACTCTGATGCTAGAAGCTTTGAAAGCTGCTCTGGGAGGCAAATCTCCATCTGCAGGATTGGTGGGGGTGTTCCTCATCAAGCACAATGTGGTTACCAAGGAAGGGAAATAGAATCCCTTTGTCAGCAGCGGTCCCCGTAAGACCATTTCATCTCCAATTACCCGGGCCGCATCAAAATCCTTCCCTATCACAAAGCACCAAGTCAACAGTGCCCTATTGAAGTTCACGTCCGTGGTATTGCTGGATGGCAGGAACCTGCTACAGATAACAGTCAACCAACACTTGGCCAAGTGAGTGAAAGAGTTAGAGTTGAGGATTATTTGGTCACGTATCCAAATGGGCTGCCCCCCTGTGCAAAGTACATCTGTCATGACCTCCCATGTCACCCCCGGTCTATCATGGTAATAGTCGACATCACTAGTGAACGGAGGCAGCCACAACACCCGGCGAATTGTTTGAATTTGAGCACTGACCACCATACCCCGAACAATCACCTCCCTACCCAAGTTCAATGGGCAGTTGGCGTAAAATTCACGAACCAGCATCTTGTTAACTGGTGCAGGGTCGTTAAATAGGAATTCCATTTCCCGCCTCCGTATTTCTTCATACATCTCCACCTTTTCGACTCGGAGGGCTACCCGATCAATCGGGATCTCATGGATAAAGGTCTTTGTAGCTTTGGCGTTGAAGTCGTCCTCCGCCAGTTCCGATTGGAATCTGGACTCATCATAAGCAGGTCGTTGGGATGTGCCTCCAGCTCGCCTTTGCCTTTTGGGAGCCATATGACCTGCAAATAATCAAACGAACCATCAACATATGCCCTAACTAGTGCCAAGCAGATGGTTACTCAGACTTCGCCACCCGATGACACCACATATTTCCCCTTAATTCAGTCATAACAACCTCCACAATAGCCCCATAATTTTTCGTACCACTTCCGGCACAATACACCCCACACTTACTCCTTTCAATGTTACACATGAGATACAACACCACCATATAACAAATACCACCATACCAACAAACAACTACACATCAACAACCATCAATTACAACATCCCAAACCTAGGTTGGGCTTAAAACACCGCAAAAATGTACAACATAGTACCACAATTTTCGGCCAACACATGACCCAATACCATACTACACCACAAAAATCTAGTTTAGGCCTCCAAACCACCAAAACAACTTCACAATTATTTAATAATGGAGACCCAATTAATTTAGCACCAAACAACCTCATAAACATCAACTACAACAACTACAACAATGGCAAACATAAAAGAAAGCAAAAAATTTAAATTACTACACTAATCCTAACTAGGGTTTAAGTAAAACTACTAATTTAACAAATTACACTACTTAGAAGAGAAAGAAATAGAGAGAGAAGAGAATAACTTACTTGAGTTGAAGAGGGGAAGGAATGGAGGGGTTGTTAATGGAGGTTTGGAGAGGAAGGGGGTTGTAATGGAGGTTTGAAGAAGAAGAAGAAGGAGAGTTTTAGGTGAAGAGAGAGAGAAAAAGGAGTGGGATGGGGGTTGGGGCGGAAATTATTGGAGTGGAAATAGAAGGGGGGGGGGGGTTTTAGGGTGTTAAAAAAAAGAGAAAAAAAAAATCACTTACCTGTCCGCGTCTGTGTCTGCCGCGGTTCTGCCGCGGTCGCGGTAGAACCGCGAGCAGTGAGATTCCGCGAGGCCATTTGACCGCGGTTTCACCGCGGTCGCGGTAGAACCGCGGTCGAGGCCCTTCTCTGATTCTAACGCCCAGTTTTTTTTTTTTTTTGAATAGATTACAAATGTTACAATTACAACAATGTCATGGGTTGCCTCCCACGTAGCGCCTGATTTAACGTCGCGGCACGACTCATGTGAGCGAAATTAAGGTTCGCTCAACCTCTGGGGTTCATTCAAATGCAGCTCGGTCATCTCCTTAGGCTCGTTCATGCCCACCTACAATTTCAACCGCTGACCATTGACTCTAAATGTACGAGAGTCATCTTCCATAGCAACTTCCACAGCTCCGGATGGAAACACTTCAACCACGCGAAATGGTCCAGACCACCTTGACTTTAGCTTGAGTTATAAAGCAATACCCTGGAGTTATAAAGCAATACCCTGTCCCTAGGTTTGAAATTTCGTTCAATGATGTTCTGATCGTGAAGCCTCTTCATTCTCTCTTTATATAGCCTTGTGCTCTCAAAAGCAAGATACCGGAACTCCGCTAGCTCATGTAATTCAGTGACTCTCGACGTGCCCGCAG
This sequence comes from Nicotiana attenuata, assembly GCF_001879085.1. Lineage (NCBI taxonomy): Eukaryota > Viridiplantae > Streptophyta > Magnoliopsida > Solanales > Solanaceae > Nicotiana > Nicotiana attenuata. The sequence goes on from NC_031991.1 coordinate 47,784,380, forward strand.
CTTCCAAGTCTAAATTCAGCTGTTTCAGTGCCCACCACGCTTTATGTTCAAGTTCTACAGGTAGGTGACAGGCCTTCCCAAACACCAACTTATATGGTGACATACCAATTGGTGTCTTGAAAGCTGTCCTGTAGGCCCATAGTGCATCATCTAGCTTCCTTGACCAGTCAGTTCTTGTGGCATTTACAATTTTTGTCAATACGCTCTTGATCTCTCTGTTGGACACCTCAACCTATCCACTGGTCTGTGGGTGGTACGGAGTAGCCACCTTGTGGCGCACATCATATTTAGCCAACAACTTCTCGAAGGCCCGGTTGCAAAAATGAGTGCCTCCGTCGCTGATAATTGCACGCGGTGTCCCAAAGCGGGTGAATATGTTCTTCTTTAGAAACCCGACTACCACCTTAGCATCATTGGTGGGTAATGCTGCAGCTTCCACCCACTTGGACACGTAATCTACAGCAACAAGAATGTATTTATTGCCATAGGAGCTGATGAAGGGACCCATGAAATCTATCCCCCAAACATCAAACACTTCCACTTCTTGAACTGGGTTCATGGGCATCTCGTGATGCTGGGAAATGTTCCCGGTGCGTTGACATTCATTACAGCCCTTGACCCATAAGTGAGCATCCTTGAACACCGTTAGCCAGAAAAATCCGGCCTCTAGCACCTTAGCTGCCGTCCTGATTCCTCCAAAGTGACCGCCATACGCCGAAGCGTGACAAGCCTGCAAGACAGAAGATTGTTCGATCTCGGGGACGCATCTCCGGATCATGTTATCAAGGCATATTCTAAACAAGTAGGGCTCATCCCAGTAATACAATTGACTTTCACGAAAGAATCTCTTCCTCTGGACCGATGACAGGTCGTGAGGAACAATACCACTGGCCAGGTAATTAGCATAGTCTGCATACCTAGGCGTTTCCTGATGAGTGGTAGCGAGCAGCTGCTCATCTGGAAAAGTTTCCAGAATTTCCTCAACTTCTACTACATTTTCAGCTCCTTCAAGTCGTGATAGGTGATCAGCGACTTGATTTTCAGTGCCCTTGCGGTCACGAATTTCAAGATCGAACTCTTGCAGTAGCAACACCCAACGAATCAGGCATGGCTTAGAGTCCTTCTTTTCTATTAAGTATCTAAGAGCTGCATGGTCAGTGTATACGATTACCTTGGATCCTATCATATAGGACCGGAACTTGTCAAAAGCAAATACCACAGCTAGCATCTCCTTTTCTGTCACTGTGTAGTTCAACTGGGCTCCACTCAGCGTCCTACTAGCATAGTAGATTGGGTGCATCAATTTGTCCTTCCGCTGGCCCAGCACTGCCCCACCGCGTAGTCACTAGCATCACACATTAATTCGAACGGTTGCTCCCAATTGGGGGCAACGATTATGGGTGCTGTGACCAGCCTTTGCTTCAACTCCTCAAAAGCTACCCTGCAATCATCAGAAAATACAAAAGGGTGATCTTTCTCTAACAACTTACAGAGAGGGTTGGCGATTTTGGAGAAGTCCTTAATGAACCTCCGGTAGAACCCGGCATGTCCAAGGAAGCTTCTTATGGCTTTGACTGAAGTTGGTGGCGGCAGCTTTGCTATGACATCAACCTTTGCTCTATCAACCTCTATTCCTTTGCTTGACACCCGGTGCCCTAAGACTATTCCTTCTTGTACCATGAAATGGCACTTTTCCCAATTCAGAACCAAGTTAGTCTCGATGCACCGTTTCAGCACAGGCGTCAGATTCACTAGGCATTCCTCAAATGAATTCCCCACCACTGAGAAGTCATCCATGAACACCTCCATTATGTCCTCTACCATGTCAGTGAATATGGCCATCATGCACCGTTGGAATGTGGCGGGTGCATTGCATAGGCCAAAGGGCATCCTCCTAAAGGAGGTCTTCTCTCTGTCCTCAGGTGCAATAGAGATCTGGTTGTACCCTGAGTACCCATCCAGAAAGCAAAAGTGTGACCTCCCTGCCAATCTATCCAGCATCTGATCAATGAGGGGAAGTGGGAAGTGGTCTTTCCGGGTGGCTAGATTCAACTTTCGATAATCCATGCAAATTCTCCAGCCTGTGACAGTTCTTGTTGAGACTAGTTCATTGTTGTCATTCTTCACAACCGTCATGCCACCCTTTTTAGGAACGCATTGAACTGGGCTAACCCAGCTACTGTCAGAGATTGGGAAAATGATTCTCGCATCCAACCACTTTATCACTTCCTTCTTCACCACTTCCTTCATATTAGGGTTCAGCCTCCTCTGATGTTCCCTGGAAGGTTTGTGCCCCTCTTCCAGCAGAATCTTGTGCATGCAATAGGCGGGGCTGATCCCCTTAATGTCTGCCATGGTCCACCCAATGCAGTTTTGCACTCCTTTAGTACCTGCAAAAGCTGTTGAACCTGCACATCTAACAAACCAGATGAGATAATAACAGGTAATGTGGCGTCAGGACCCAGAAATTCATACCTGAGGTGAGCTGGCAATGGCTTTAGTTCCAGCTTAGGTGGTTCTTTGATGGATGGCTTTGCTGGAGGGGTCTCTCTCTTTTCTAAGTGTAAGGGCTCAAACTCTAGATTTCTATCCCAGAACCCTCTACCTTCTAATGCCAACACCCATTCCGCCAAATCCTCACCATTCACCTCATCTAAATTCGTCAAGCAAGCAGCAAGGGGATCCTCAACCGTCAACACCTCATCATCAGACTCTACAATTACATCCACGGCATCAATAAGAGAACAATTGGCAAACTCACTTGGTCGCCTCATAGATTTCTGCACATTGAATATAATTTCTTCATCATTGAGCCTCATCTTGAGCTCCGCAGTCTCACAATCAATCAGAGCTCTCCCCGTGGCCAAGAATGGTCGTCCTAAGATTATAGGAATTTCTTCATCCACTTTGCAATCCAAGATTACAAAATCTGCAGGGAACACGAATTTCCCTACCTGAATAAGCACATCATCAAGGATCCCAAATGGACGCTTCACAGTCCTGTCGGCCAGCTGCAACAACATAGAGGTGGGTCTAGCTCTCCCAATGCCCAACCTCTTATAAATAACCAGGGGCATAAGATTAATGCTGGCCCCTAAATCACAGAGTGCCTTAGCAAAGGCGAAGTTCCCAATAGTGCATGGAATTGTAAAGCTACCTGGATCAGATAGCTTTTCAGCAACAGGTCTAGACACCACTGCACTACAGGTCTGAGTAAGTGTCACCGTGGCCAAGTCTTGGAAGTCAAACTTCCGAGACATCAAGTCCTTCATCATTTTAGCGTATCCAGGCATCTCCTTTAAAGCTTCAATCAATGGAATGTTTACCTGGATTTGTTTGAGCATCTCAAAGAACTTTTTATACTGCTCCTCCTTTTGATTCTTGGCCAACCTCTGTGGAAATGGTGCAGGAGGTCTTTTCTTCCCAATCACTTGGGATTTCTCTTTCTCAGCTACTATTTCAACTACTGGCTCAGCTACTTTCTCAGTCTCCTGCTGCATATTCTTTTCTTCAGGTGCGGGCTGGACTGTCACCTCTGTCAATCCCGTAGACTCATCCAGCTCAATGGGCACTGGAATGAGTGTCTCAGCCTGTATGTTTTCTCGAGCTCTCTCTTGCTCTACATCTAGATCCATGCCATTACGAAGACTCACCGTCATCAGCTGCTTTGGGCCCTGATCTTTTGGATTGATTTGGGTATCTGCAGGTAATGTCCCTTGAGGACGATTGTTCAGTGACATTGAAATTTGGCCCACTTGTACCTCAATATTTTTGATAGCTGCATCATGTGCATCCACCCTTTCATTTATCTTAGCATTGAACCCAATAACCTGCTGTATCATTGCTTCCAGTCTTGCAAACCCGTCTTCCTGTCTTCTATCATGCTGTTGCTGAGGTGGGTGGTACCCTTGCTGCTGATTGTTGTACCCCTTTGGTCTAGGATACGGTGCCATGTTGTTGGGGGGTCTCATGCCTCCCATGTTTCCGGCGTTATACTGTGGCTGAGGTGGCCTGTACTGCTGCTGAGTCTGCTGACCCCAGTTCTGATTTCCTTGTCTCTGACCCCCATAGTTAGCCACATAGTTCATATCTTCAGGGTGCTGATGATGATGATCATGCTCTGCATTCCAAGGATTACCAATTGGCTGGCTAATGCAAGATGTGCACAAGTCCCCATTGGTAGTATCTACTATATGTACCTGCTGCTTCTGCCTTGATTCCTCCCCCTTTTTGGTGAGGATGCTCATTTGTGTCAAGAGAGTCGCCATATTTTCAGCCATTGTATTAGAAGGATCAAGAGGCACTGAGTGCACCACTGGAGTGATAGGTGCATTCCTAGTTGTCCATCCCGAATTCTGCGCCATTTTGTCAAGCCTGTTCTGGAACACCGTGATGGGGACACATAACCAACATTTCTTTAAACCTGCCCCATGTCTCATGTAGTGTCTCCATTGGTTTCTGTTTGAAACTTACGATCTCATCAATTTGTTGAGCAGTTTTGTTGGGCGGGTGGAACTTGTTGTGAAATTGCTTGACTAACTCATCCCAAGTTTCAATAGAGTTTATGGGGAGCGAGTTTAGCCAAACCTGAGCAGCTCCTGTCACCGAGAATGGAAACAATAATAGCCTGATTGCTTCCGGAGTCACGTTGGGTTGCCTTTGAGTTTTGCAGATAGACAGGAAGTTCTTCAAGTGCTGCTGAGGATCTTCTATTTGCGTCCCAGAAAAGAGTCCCTTGTTTTGCAACAAGTGCAGCATGTTATTTGTGATCAGGAACAATTCAGCTTGTATTGCGGGCACAACAATGGCAGTGGTCAGATTGTCAGCTGTGGGTTGTGCCCAATCATATAGTGCACCCTCAGGCACAGGAGGTGCCACTTCTCTGGCATTTAAGCCAACTTGCTCATTCCTGACGTTTCCGTTGGGATCGTTTACGTCTCCCAGTCAATTTCGAATTTGTGTGTTTGTTGGGATTGTTGAAGTCTTTTGTTGGCAAGATTCAATGTCCGGAATGTTTTCTCGGGGTCTGAGAGTCCTTCAAGTAGTTCTCCAGTCCTCGTAGAATTTCTAGGCATACACATGTGCAACCAGATCAACAACCGTCAAAATTTCAATGAAAAATTGGGTAGAGAGAAAACTGACCACACTAAGAATTTTTGTATTTCTATCAATGGTAATTGATAATTCCGTTAACTCCCCGGCAACGGCGCCAAAATTTGATCACGCCCAACTATGCCCTCTAAAAAAGGACTCTGCGGACGTTGCAAATATAACCCGAGTATTACGCCCAGGGTCGAATCCACAGAGAGTTAACCTATCAATCACTATCTTTAGACACACTAAACTCTTCAGAACCAGTTTCCCAGATGTTTGAATTACAGTTGAAGGTCGCTTTACTAACTACGATTGCAAGTAAATTAAACATATGTAAATTAAAATGCTAAGGTTGTAAACAATGATGAGAAGAAGCTAAGGCAATGATTTCCCCTATTGAAGGAATCCCTTCTGTTTATGCTCATACAAATTTACCAACACATCTCTATCAATCATGAACGCTCATCTTACTGTAAATCTCTCCCGAGTAATCACAGTAATATACTAATTGCACTCTCCCGAGATACACTAGCTTACTTTATTTAGCATAATTCACTTTAGATTACACCCAAGGCTTCGTTATCCCTAATCCCGCCTTTAAACCCGCGATTATAGATTCCTCTTATACTTTGGGAGTGGTGTTGTTCAACAATAACCTAAATATGCACTCTTTTCCAAGTTATGCACACTAAATAGGCACAGCTAATTGAGGATCCTGTCAATTAACTACAACAAGCACAAAGTTGAACAAATAGAGATTGAAACTAGCAATTTGTATTCACATAAACAAGATGTTCATCCCCCAATAGGTTCCATCAAAGCCTTAGACAAAGGATTTAGCTACTCATGACTATGGGAAAACAAACTAAGATAGAATTCATCATAACTAGCAATAAAAATCAAAGAAAAGAAGAAAGATGTTTTGGGTGATCTCTCACAATTGTTTTCCTTGCCAAGATACTCTAAAATTCAATACATGCCTCTCTTGGGAGAAGTCTTGTATTTAAAATAGGGTTTAGGTCTAAAAATCCCGTATTTTACACTTTAGTCCCTGAAGTTTTCTGCTTCCGCCGCGGTTCTGCCGCGGTCGCGGTCAAACCGCGGCCAAATGCCTTTTCTGAATCTCAATTTATCCGCAGCTCTCTTCCACCGGGATTCTACCGCGGTCGCGGTGGAACCGCGGTCAACCCAGTTCTCTAAATCTTCAGGCCTGTTTTGCATGGTTTACTTGGAAAATTTCACAATTGGCCTCTTTTTCTTCATTTATGACTCCAAAAGTACTCCCTAGCCTTCCCTGGTCATATATCACCTGCAAATCATGAAAAGCACTAATAAGAGCATTTTGTTATCACTTTTATCATCAAAACTATACAAGAAGGTGGTTATTTAAGGCGTGATTATAGTTAAATTCACCTATTATCAGTTGTCATTCAGCATTCTTCCTGGTACAAAAGCTGCCTGCCTCTTATCAGTCAAATAGTCTCACTAGTTGCAGTCGAATTGTTAGCATCTTAGAGATGAGTTTATATAGATTAGTGCAGCATGAGATAGGTCGATACTGTTTGATTGAAGCCTGATTCTTCACTTTGTGGATCAGAGTGACTGAGGTGCTGTTAACCGGTTTGTACATTTTGTTCTCATTGAAGAAGTTTAGAACTGCTGCTATTACATCCTTACCAATTATAGTCCATGCTTTCTTGTAAAAACATGAATTGAATCCATCACCCCCTGGAGCTTTCGAGTCATCAATCCCCTATAGTTCTTTGAACACATCATCATTATTGAAAGGTGAGATTAGTTGTAGTTACTGGTTTCTTGTTAATACCAGCCCTTGCCTCATCAAACTGGGATCAATTGTAGGCAGGCTACCAGATGAATTCCCTAGCAATCTCTTATAGAAGCCCACTATTTCTTGCTCGATGCCTGTTTTAGTTCTTATTAGACTTCCATCTTCAGCAGTGAGAAGCTTGATTTGATTTTGTGAGGTTCTCCCTTTCATGCTGGCAAAGAAAAAAACTGTGTTAGAGTTCCCCAATTTAAGCCACTGTACCCTTGACCTTTTCTTGAAGATACTTTCCTCAATCATACTCCATTTCTCGAGTTTCTGTCTAATAGATTTTTCAGCTTCAAACATATCAACAGTTGAGGTAGTGTTTCTCATATGTGTTTGAATGGTTGCCAACTCCTCTCTCATCTTTTTTACCTTTATAGTTGTATCTGCAAACTCTTTCCTATTCAAGCCTTCTAAAGCAGCTTTCACAATTTTTAAATTCTGTCATATACCTTTCATATCAATACTCCTATTTTGCCATCCTTCTTGTACCAATTGGCTAAATTTAGGATGTTCATCTAAGCAATAGTAAAATCTGAATGGCTTCTTTCTATTATTGATTGTTCTTCCATCTATATGCTTAAGGGAGAATGGTATGAGAAATGAGGATCCATCACTTGGACTTGAATAGAGGCATATCCATCATCCATTGAGCATTTACAAGAGCCCTATCTATCCTACTATACACATGACTATTGGTCCATGTATAAAGTCTTCCTACAATTGGTAATTCAGTTACTCTGCAATCTTCTATAAAATCTCTGTAGTCTTTAATTTCATTTTCATGAACTGCAATTCCATTAACTCTGTCATCCATATCCCTAATTGCATTGAAATCCCCCATAATTAGCCAATGCATGTTCATATGTTCCTCCAACTCCTTTAAAACAGTCCACAAATCATATCTATGAGTAATTGTGTGAAGCCCATACACAGCAGTGAACGCGAACTGATTGGTAGACACAACACTTTGTACTAGCCCATAAATTAATTGTGTGTGGCTCTGTAGAGCCTGAACATATTACTGTTAGGGTCCCACATAATCCATATTCTTCCTCTGCTATTTGATGAAACATTCGAACACCAATTCCAACCAGCTGCAACCTTGTTTATCATATCTTTTACTTTAGTATCTTGAACTTTATGTTCAATAATTGCTATTATAGTTATCTTATACGCCTGTAAGAGCACCTTCATCTCCTTTTGCTTATATACTTTATTGAACCCCCTTACATTCCATGTAGCTATCTTTATAATGAGATGGATTAATAGGGAACCTCTTCTGCGCGCTCCTTTGTACTCCTTTGTCCTTCAACAGCATCAGCCCAGCTTGTAAGTTCAGCATGTGGTTTCACTCTTAAAGGAGAAAAACCATTGGTAGTGACAAGAGCATATTGCTGAGAACTGGAATGGTTAGCTTGCAGGCCTTTTTCGCTAGCTTTTTGCCATGGTTCTTTGTCATTATCCAGTGTCTGCGGCTCATGCTGTTGAGGTTGAGTTGCCTGTTTGTCCTTAGCCTCATCATTTTGTTTGAATTGTCCTCTTTCTACCCATTGAACTGTTGGCTTTTGGGGCTTTGCTTGCTGCATATTGCCTCCAGTCTTATAAGTTATGTCTTGTTGATTTAGTACTACAACCTTTTGTTTTTGTTGACCATCCCTCTGCCTTTCTACCTGTGGTTCAGCAACTTCTTATGTGACAGCACAATCATGCCCAACCATAAGACATTTATGGCAGTATTATGGCACCCAATCATACTCTACCACCTGCTTCAATTCTTTCCCCAATGGATCCTGCACTATAATGCATTTTGGCAATTCCTTTGAAATATCCTTTCAATTAGAACCCTATCATAGGAGATTCTAGTTGCACTAGATGTACATTCATCAGCATATATAGGGCACCCCAAACCAGTAGCAATTCTGCTCAATGTAATCTTACCTCAACAATTCAGAGGTAGGTGTAAAAAACTCACCCACAGTGGTATGGTCTTCAGTACCTCATCATAGAAATTGAAATCAGCAGACCACGATTTGAGGATAATTGGCTTGTTACCTATAGTGTTTATATTGAACAAAATGACAAAATATCCCTCAATGTGATAGTAAACTTTTGGTTTAGCAGCAAAATACCATTAGGAAGCTATGAACCTTTCCATAGTTCCAATTGATGGGGAGGTCCAATAACATATAGTATGATTGCCTTCTGCCATTTCTTAGTTTCATCTGCCATTTCCTCTTGTTGCAATTGAACCTTTTTAACTCCATTATGAACCATTGGAGAATATAGACCAGGTCCATCCCCCTTGCCGCCATCATGTTGCCAACAAACAGGTTCACCCATGGTTTCCCTGCCTTCCCATTAGTTGGACCTGCCTTCCCCTGTGTCAGCATATTTTCATCTTGATGCTCATTACCCTGTTGCTTCTCCTCTGCAATTGATTTGCTTGTGCTAGCAATAGCCTTTTGAGAGGGGATTTGGTCTAACGTCTTAGTCTTCTCAGCAGTTTGTTTTACTATTCGCTCTACAGTGAGCAATGGAACAGTGTTACCTCCTAGGCTTATTGGTCCAATCGTCTCCACCGTAGCTTTAGGTGTTAAATTCAGTCCACTGGTACTGGTATTGCTTGAATATACTGGTGAATTCAACTTTATGACACTTGTTCCTCCTGAGTTAGGCATTATCGAGTTTTTCCCTTTTTCGCTAGTTAGGGTTTCAGTCGGTGACGAAGCCCTTCCTTGTCCTCCACCACAATTACCTGACACTACGAAATAAACCAGTTGAACCTTTGTCACATTCCAATTTGGTCGTCCTCTCCCCATTTCCAGCCAGCATTGTTTAGCAACTCATGCTTAACGTACGCCGAGAGAGAAGTAGGAGAGAGTCAGTATTTGTAAGAGTCCAGTTTTCTTTCCCTTAAAAACTAGTACCCTTAAATATACTCGACTTTAATCCTAAGAATAAAACATAAATGACCTCATTTTGAACATCATTTGTCACCTTAACTGTCATGCCCCAAATTTGGGGAGCGCGACAGGTGCTCAACCGAGTCAACCCGGCCGAGCAAGCCTATAATTTTCTTCTACCCAAACTCAACCATTAATAAAGAGGAGATGTACTCCATTAATCAAATACTTATAAGATTTCATTAGCAACATCCATTACATTACCATTGGCAGCTTCAGTCATAATTTCCAAAATATTACAGGTTTAATAGACATATTGAAAAACATGTTTGCCAAATACCATCATTTCTAGTTTTGAATCTCCACATCAACCATCACCCACAACTTGCCTACGGAGCCTCTAAGTACAAATGAAGAGCAATATGAAAATGCCGACAACAAGGCCCTGGCTATACCTCAAAATACAGTACATGAGAAGCAAAAGATACATGACCCCAAAATGAAGTGGGGCTCACCAAGTCAGCTGAAGAGAGCGTAGCGCTATCACTGATCGATGTCGCCTGCTGTGGAATCACATGCATCCATTAAAGATGCAGCGCTCCCGGTAAAAAGGACGTTAGTACCGTCGAATAGTACTAGTATGTATAGCTAAAAGTCCTCTTTCAAAATAAAATGACCATATAAGAAAAGAAACCATAGAAATGGCAAGTCACAATCAACAATATCCAAATGCCCAATTGAAACATAAAAAATTTCAAACTAAGAAAATAATATATATATATATATATATATATATTTCAAACTAAGAAAATAATATATATATATATATATATATATATATATATATATATATATATATATATATATATATATTTGGTTAGGAGATCATTAACACTGATATACCACCGTCTTTGTTAGTACGGAGTCCGGTCACGCCCGAACAGCTAGGCCATCTCCACACGAACAATGTGGTTTGACATGTGATGCAAAAGAAAGTTGTTGCAAGAGTAGTACCACCATGTGCGTAACATGGCGTCCGATCTCTACCCGATCAGCTAGTCCGCCTTCCCACATATGCCATGTGGTTGACTTTTTCCAATTCACAGCTATTACCAGTTTCATCCCAATTGAGGGAAATAATCACGATTTTACCAATATTTTAATTTCATCCCAAATGAGGGGAACAATTGCAATCCACCCCAATACCGGCACGTGTAGTTTCAGGTGTGGGCCTTATGACCCACCCTTCCTTGGTTTTGCTAATGATACTCCCAGAAATATTTTTGATTTAAGTTGCACACAAAGATAACATAAATACAAACGTATTCATCTCAGAATCTTTCACATTGTATAGATCTTCATTAGTGTTTTCAACCACTCACAATAACACTATTTTCTTGGCTCCTTTGACCATTCAGGAGATTCTTTATTCATGGCACGATGCCCGTATTTTATATTAAACACTTTCACTTCTTTTAATTTCAAGGATCACCATCAAATACCAACATATAGAATATTTCATAAATCATATACCTCAAGTTCATTAGTAATGGAAACTTTAAACACAAAAGATTTCTTCTCAAAGAATGGGCATCAACCAGCAATAGAA
>NC_031991.1:47795844-47862432 GCF_001879085.1 Nicotiana attenuata
CGAAGAGAGATACTCGGGCCCTAAGGCGACCCTTTGAGCTGGGAAGATCGGCATACCTGATCTCTGACCGTATATATGATCAGTCCCCCGCATTTCTTAGAGTAGGAGATAAAGAAAACGGTTGATTCCTTGAATTGTTCTGATGCCCTGATCATCGATGTCAATCTCGTGATTTCAGCGGCTGAAGTTATTGAAAAGTCATTTTCGCATTAGTTCCCAATAATTATTAATTGGAGGCTGCTGATTGGTGGCTATTTGGCTTTCTCCAATAGCGGCCTCTATAAATAGCCACTTCCACGATTTTTGCAATTTACTTCTCAAATCATTCTTGAAATCTCCTTAGTCCTTCAACTTCTTTGATTCACCTTCTTCTCAATTTGCTCTCACTACAACATCTACTCTTATCTCCTCTTTTGAAAATTTATTAAAACGCCATGGCTAATAACATTAAAACTGTTTCCTCAAAAGAAAAAGCCTCTTCGTCATCACAGCTTGGCCAAAAAGTAACGGTAGTCCACCCCTCGTATCGAAGGAGTGTTATTCCCCGTCGTGGATAACACCCGATTCAAAATCATAAACTGCAGTCGACACCAGGTCCGATGTTAGCCCATGTCACTATAAACATCTGTGATAACCGAAGAGAGCTGAGAAGGTGAAAAAAGGACTGCAACTGGAGAACAAAATGTGGTGATCCCTTCCTTGAGAGGACATTCACCATCATAAGGTGCAGGGTAACTTTAAGCGTTTGTTATACCTACCCATTCATGCTAGGTCCTACAGATGCCAGCTCTGGTCGCGCATAAGATCCAGTTATTCTTGATTTTGCCAACAATACCAGGTGACGCTTGGCTAGATCTACCCTTCATTCTGGTGCATCGTCCACGCTAATTAGATCACATTGCTTGAGCTTGATCGAGGGGATGCCTTTCACCTCGACACCTAATCAAGAGCTATACAGCCCTCGCCTTTACTCGAGGTGGGTCTGATAAAAATGCAAACGCCGATCCTCAAAATCTCTGCTTCCTTTAGCATCGATGAGGACAAGGATTGAGGATGGATGAGCGGTTTGTCCGAATCAGGACCTCCGACCTGATTCCTGCTGAGAGGCATTGCCATTCCCGAGGAATGGAACCATGAACATAAACTACAGGTTTATCGGCAGTAATTGTTATTCTACTTTCCTTACTCTTTCTCGACCGTCATCCCTTTCTCAAATCTAATCCCTTTCGCGATGGTGTAGTTGTTTGCTTGGTTTCCTGTGTGGTCCAGACTCAAAGGTTGTTATGGCAACTAGCCTCCACTTCTTCATCTGCGGAAACGCAGCTGGCGTGACCTTGGACAAAGGCAGATGGAGGCTAAAACTATGGTGAGTTTCTTGTTTGAATTCATGTGTTCCTTTTTTAGTGAAATACTTATTGGGCATCTTTATAACACGGCCTCGGAGACGTCGTTTATCTATACGGCCGCCCCTACCCGGTGAGAGGAAATCACAAAAGCCCTCCAAGGAAAAGAAAAGGAAAGAGGGGATCACCTGCAATTCCCCGAAGCCAAAAAAAAAACAAGGCTTCGAAAGCCTAATGCTGATACCGTGGCCTGTCTCCAGAAACGCCCGCAACGCCTTCAGGATAAAGGATGAGTGGGGGATAAGAATGATGACTGCCTGTTGGTAAGTTTGGAAAAGAGGAAGCACTGACGCGCTTTCCAAAGAACCGCTGAAACCGATGGTGGCTATTGCGGTTCATTCTTCGAACGAAGAAATCTCTGAGGGGAGTTCGAGCAAAGTCCCCGAGCCATCGGGCAGCAAAAGAGCACCTCGTCTGGGAGGTATTTGGAGGACTGAGACCGAGGGGCCCCGTTCCGAGGCTCTCCAAAGAGAAGAGAATGTCTAGTGGCATACTTGGGGTCAATTATGTGGATGAATTGCCTGCTTGGGGTCCTGAGTTTCTCCAGGGGAATTCAAAGATGACGCGAACATTATGTAGAACCCCGACATGGGAACGAGCCACGAAGGGAATGATATCTTTCGAGAAATGCCTTGCAGGGGTCGAAGATGGTCCCGAGCAGATGGCCTTATTTATTTTTGATGAGGCCCAGCGGCTTTTCAAACAAGTAATTTTCTGGCCTTAATATTATGCCTGCGCTTTAATCTTTGTTGTTTTGAGTCTAATTTTCCTTTTTGGAAGGTTGTGACGCTACATCGATAAGCATTTTCCAAGTCTCGAACCGAGCTTTGCCTCGATGTGAGGCCGGACTCACAGAAGCTCGCAGAAGAGAGGCCCTCTTGGCATGAAGTATTTCCTCGAAATATAACCTCCGAGGGTTACCTCCCCCCCCCCCCCAGTATTCGAGGTCATTGAAAAGAAGCCTGATACTTGTTGAGATTCTCCTTAGTGCACATAGTTGTTGCTATGTCGTTGAAAAACTCGTCGGATAAAAAACGCCATTTGGGACAAAACCGATCTAAGGAAAAAAGAGTGCAACGCATGCTTTAAAACCTAAGAAGTCTTCGTGTAAAAAGGTGCCTTCGATAGGCTTCGATCGACACCTACAATGGGTTAGTTTCAAATTCAAATGGACAAAAAGGGAAAGTCCATCACCTTGGCAATAGTAGTCATTTGAGTAGTGATACGTTTCCAAATTGTTGACAATTGCTCCACCTTCCATCGTGCCAAGGTTTGTAAGACCCTTTTGCGACACTCGAGGCTCGTACTGTCACTTCCCAAATTTGGGCCTAGTTTCCTTTCATTCGGATCTCGAGTATTGAGGGTGAATTTTTCGTAGAAACTAAGTCCCGATTCAAATTGTCGAAGGTCTGGTCCTTTCTATTGTAGTAAATCTCTCGATTCTTTGCTTCCTGCGCGGCCAATCCGAACAAGTGATGCCCTCTCGTTTTTCATCTTAATAGCTCGGAGGCTAGTATTCATAGCCTCAATGATTTGATTCCTTCCGATGCATGTCGAAAACCAAGGCGCTCCGACCTCGACAAGGGGTTAAGGCCTCGGAACCATATACTTAAAGAAACGGAGTAGCCTCTGCTGCTAACTTCGATGTTGTTCGATATGCCCAAAGGACCTCTGGTAGGACCTCTCTCCATTTTCCCTTCGCATCGTCCAACCTTTTCTTTAGGTTTTGAAAGATAGTTTTGTTTGTGGACTCTCGGGCCTGTCCATTTTCCAGTTGGGTGATCACGGTGTTTGTCAAGTCTCTTTATTTTATGTGCTTAGAGGAACCCCGTTACCTTGCTGCCGATGAATTGCTTTCCATTGTCACATAAATCTCGACAGGTAATCCGACCGCATATGACATATTGGTCTCCGATGAAGTCAAATTGAAAAACTTCTTTTCTCTGACCTTCTCGAAGGCTGTGCTAACCCTTTAGAAAAATAATCAGTCATAACAAATAAAGTAAACAATTAAATTTGATTTGTTGGGTTTTAAGATATGTGATTTTAGCCTCATATACTTATTACTTCAGGAAGTATAAAAGTTAAATGAAGAAATAACAATGAATCAAACCAGTGTTACTTAAGCAGTATCGACCTCAGTGACCTCGAGGTGAACCAAGACAATACAAGCAAGAAAACAAATAAATTAAAGGACAATTTCTGATGAATGAGCGAAAGTGGGAGAGTATATTCTTTGCCAATAATTAGATGATGTTTTACAAACGATTGGGGTCCCCTTTATATAATAGGGGGAGCTAATAAGGACATTTCATTTACAGTAAGGAAATCTTATTGGTCAGCTGTCTTAACCGCCTAGTAGGAATCGTATGATTCTATTCGTTTGCGCCAATGATTTTTTGGAATGTGGGCAGGAATCTCGCTCATATCTGTTACAAATCCATAACGGCAATTATTTCGGGGTCGAGCATACTCGGCTTCAGTATCCATTACGTACTTCAATCTTCCAGGCATTGCCTCTGTTTCGAGCCGGTCTGGTCCATCGAGCTCGAACTCCGACCTTGAATCTGAACTCGGGCCTAAGGGACCCTTCGACCTCGGGAGAATCGGACATACTGATCTCGACGTAATACACATTTAAGTAAAAGTTGTAGTAGTTTTTGTCCAATAATGAGAAGAACGTCGGGCGAACTTTCATTTGTATTCACAAGGAACGAAGTATTCTTCAGAAGCTGCTCCACACAAGGTGGAATATTTAGATTCTTTGAGAGGAAAAAGACTGACAGAAAAACCAAACCCTATATTGATGCTTGTTTGCCCAGAATATTGCGGATTCTCCAAATTTGTAATGGTCTATAGATCTCCCCTTTAATAAAAAGAATGGACCACAATGAGGACTTCAAAGAACTACTTTTTTATTATAAATAAGATTAATATAAGTAATTCTCCTTCTTGTGTAAAAAGGTTTATTGCTAAAAGATTATAAATTATTCATTCCATCCCGCTTCTATCATAATCATGAAAGAACACTACTTTTTTCCTTTATGAAACTCATCGTTTAAAAGAAAAAAAAAGCAAGCTAGGGCGAGAGGAAATCAAAACACATTTTTGTAAGGTAAATAATACTCCCTCCGTTCACTTTTACTTGTCCATGTTTGATTTTTCATGTCCGCATTAAGAAATACTAAATAAAGGTATCATTTACCGCATGAATACCCCATATTATTGATGCATAATTTATTTGAATTTGAGAAAATTGATTTAAAAATGAGAATAAATATCTATTGTATAACATGACTTTTTTTTTTATTAATCTTGATATGCTAAAGTGAACAAGTAAAAATAAAAATTTATTGTTATTTATACATGCCAATAAAAGGTGAAGGACAGGAGTATATTACAAGAAGAAGTATTGTAATTCACACTAGCGCCGTGTGCCCAATCAATGAAAGGAACCACAGGTACTCCTCACAAAGACGGTGACTCCTTTGTAGATATTAGAGATTTTAGTCATGTGCTGAATCTTATGGTACTTTGAGCATGTGAACATAATAAATTTATGTACGCCATTAATTAATTAGTGATGTGACCAATTTCGTACTACTTGTCTTTTGGAAGTTTTGTAGGCGGAATCCAAGCGCTTTTTGACTATTCTTAAACCCTACTACGAGGGTGTTTTGATGAGCTTATTTAAGTACTTATTGGCTTTTTAAGTTATTTTTTAGTTTTGTGTGGTGTTTTGATAAATGATAAAAGTGCTTAAAGCACTTATTTTTTTTTTAAGGCATAAAAAGTACAAAAAAAGCCAAAGACCAAAAGTTAGGTATTACCACTATGACTTTTGGTTTTAGCTTAAAAATACTTTTTATAAGTCAATCCAAACACGCTCTATGTGTGGCTAAGATATTTAATACACCGTCGGTAAATTCATTTTGTCCATCGTGAAAGAAAAAAAAGTGCGCGAACTGATTAATAATGATTTAGAATAGACTAAAAATTACTGTTTTTTCTTTACCCACGAATCAAATGGTGATATTTTAAATTAGTTCTTGAAAATTATAATACTCCACTCCATTTCAGTTTATGTGAACCTAATTTCATTTTTGGTCCGTCAAAAAAGGAAATTTTGACTCCTTTTTAAATTTGGAAACAATTAGCTTAAACTTCCAATTCAATTCCTCATGAGAAGTTTTTATAACACAAAAATACTCAGGGTTTCTTTTTGACTTGTTTAAGGACCACCAATTTCAAAATTCTTTATTTTTTTCCTCTTAAACTCCCGTACCAATCAAATAGATTCACATAAATTAGAGCGGAGGGAGTAGGCTTAAACAACTTATTCTTAACCATGGACGATAGCAGCTAAACAGTGTTAATAAGCAAATGAAGTTTAAAAATGTGAAGGCACTACAATTTGATTATATTACTGGCTATTGAAATTTATTTATTGAAAGAGTAATAAGAAGCGAGTTTTTGAATAAACGATTTATTTATTTA
This sequence comes from Nicotiana attenuata, assembly GCF_001879085.1. Lineage (NCBI taxonomy): Eukaryota > Viridiplantae > Streptophyta > Magnoliopsida > Solanales > Solanaceae > Nicotiana > Nicotiana attenuata. The sequence continues at coordinate 47,801,745 of NC_031991.1, forward strand.
AAATTTGTTAGAGAGAAAAGCGAGACAGCCAATTGGAAGGGAAATAATGGGTCCAAGGCTAGCTTAGTAACTATGTGAAATGTACCATCCATAATTTTCAAAATAAAATTTCATCCGATTTTGAAGAGGCCCTCGCAGAAACATGATTATTCTTGCCTATTGTGATGTCATCCATAAACGCATCATCATACTCGTGTAAGACCGACTCGTTCACATAAAAGTCTCAAATATTACAAATTGCCCCAATAACTATAAAATAGTTCTAAATAAGTCCCCAAGGTCCAAATTCAAAAAAAGCTTGTCTCCCAAGCTTACAAGGACCTCCTAATAAATTCGCCGCTCAATTTTCCTCCTACTATTCTTACAGACTTTACGTTTCCTGTACATTTTTCCCAATCGACGAAAAGGTCCTATTTTAATTTATCAATTACACGCAAAAACCACCGGAAATGTGTCCGACGGGAAAGCGTTTTGCATTCTGAAGCCACCGGAAAGCTCGAATCTCCGGTCCGCTTCGACGTTTTAGAGTTGACCGGACGGAAAGATAAGACGACGATCTCCGAACATCTTTACGTAGGATCGTCGGCGCCACCGCGAACTCCGACGAACGACGTGATTTGGTAACGCAATGATGACGGTGGGCGATTTCAACCAAGACGGTTTCGTGGAATTCGAGGAATTCGAGAAGGTTCTAGACAGTTCTAAAAGCAGAAGAAATGGACAACGTTAGGGTGAATAATAATAAAATAATGTAAAATGGGGATGTTTTAAAAGTGATGGACAAAAGATGGTGGATGGCAAAGTTTGGGGTAGAGGATCTTAAAGAGTTATCTGAATTGGGCTGGGCCTTCAAAGTGGAATGATGATGATATTAAGGCCATGATTAAATTGGGCGTGGTGATGAAAAATGGTGGTGGTGTTACTTTGAAAGGTTTTCTCCAAATTTTTGTCCTCTTTTGGATTTGTTGGCAACGAGAAAGATTGATGAACGATGATTAAATGTTAGATTAGGTTGAACAAGTTTTCGTTTACTTTGGTATTTTTCAATGATTTTGTGTTAGTGTGCTTGGCTTCATATGCTATTCGCTAATTCCGAGGATTCTATTTGAAAACAAAAAGAAAAAAGAGTTGCCTTTAATTATTTATTTTTTAATATTGTTTGTTTCGTTTAAGAAAATCGGAAAATTTCGCTGAGTATTTAAGGTTTTGTGGTGCCGCGCCTCGGCACGGACTTTTTCGGTTGAAAGAATGCACCGAGGAGTAGATGAAATTTTTGACAGAAGAAGGCAATCCTGCGGTCTGTTTCGCGATCGCAGAACCGTTCGGCGGCCGCATAATCATCGCAGAGTGAGCAGAAAGATTTTGAATTTTTGAGGGTTGATTCGGTCCATTGTGCGACCGCCTACTTGTTTCGTGGTCTGCACTTCTATCGTAGAGTTAGGATGAGGAAATTTAGTTGGGCGATTCTGGCGACCATTCTGCGGCGCATAAGTGGTCCCTTGCGGACCGCAAACCTGTCACAGACTATCCCAGTGCAGTTCCAGTTCTGGGCATCAGTTTTGCGGTCCCATTGTGCAACCCGCAAACCCATTCTGCAGTCCATTCTCCGACCGCAGACTTGAGTTCGGAGAGTTCATTTTCCTATTTTCCATAATCCGACCCCACTTTGATCACAATCGACCGGCGTTCGGCTTTATTTGTGCGATTTTATTTTGGTGCAATCTAGAGAGGGGGTGAGCCATTTCATAGAGAGAGAAGGATGCAACAACTTAAACCTACGCCAATCATGCAACTCTATGCACAAATCTCAAGAACCAAGGAAGCTAGTCCACTAGATTATCATTCCCCAAATATATGTGTCGGGGTTTGAGAAATAGGGCCTATTGCATGGTGAAACTAGTGAGTTGTAGTATGCAGAGACTAATGAACCATCTTTTGGTAGTTTTTTTTTTTAAATCCTTTATTGTTAGGAGGAAAGGGTTACAATTTTAGAGCACTTGTTTAAGTCTATTTTCATGAAAGGTGTTTTGAGCAAAAATTCCTTAGGAGTGTCTGCTACTCATTCAGGAATCTTCCTAATCATTATACTGATTTTCGCTATCTTCTCTAGATGTTCATTGCTAAGAAGTGTTGGGGCATTGTAGTAACTTAAGGAAAGCTCAAACACAAGGTATGTTGGCTAAACTTTCTCCTCGGAATCGAATTCCATAATGTTTCCGTAAGTTTTAGGTATGGTTGGCGCAAAATTCCTAATTTCTAATATTTTGGGTTATCCCCTATAACTTAATTATTTCGAATGACCTTATGTTGGAAGATAGATGTTCAAAGTATGGTTTGCGTATTAAAATGGTATGGCTTTGAGTCTTGTTTTAAATGAAAAACTAGTTTATATACCAATTGGGTGAGAAAAACTCGATATGCTTAAGACTCATAATTGCTCATATGTGTACCTAAAGTCTTGATTGAAAATATCCGTTGTTTGCTAATCCTATAAAGAATACTTGAAAATGTGGCCAACGTGCCAAGAATTTATGTTATATTGTGATTAGTGGACAAATGAAATGAGGGGATGTAATAAAGATTATGAAATGAGCCTCGACTCGACTATTTTTAAAGTGACTTTCGAAAATAGATTTCCTAAAACTTTTTTACTCAATTCATGCCCATAAGTGGTTGTCATTAACTAATGCCTTGCCTTATAATACATCCCAATGTGATTCGAGTTCTACATATTCCTGGTGTTGAAATTGTATATTGTCGTTGTTGGGAAAGAGTATTTCAAGAATAATTGGTGTATTGCTTGTTATGGCTTTGATGAGTGTTTTCATTAATGTCAATCCTCACTTCATTGTTCACATTGTCATCAACCACATCTTCAACTACCAAAGGAACCACATCTTCGTGCAACTCAACATCATCATCAACAACTTGCTTTTGTTTCGAGGCATTCACATCACCGCCTCTCCCACTTCGTGTTGTAACCTCCATGACATGATTGTTCCCACCCTTTGGGTTCACTACCGTATCACTTGGTAGAGCACCCTTCGGGCGAGTATTCAATGATTGAGAGATTTGTCCTATTTGCACCTCCAAATTCCTAATTGAAGTATTGTGAGAAGCCAATTGCGTATCGGAATCCGCATTCTTTTTCATCATTTGTTCGAACATCATTTCAATTCTACTTATTTCATTACCCGAAGAACTAGGGCTTTGAGAAGGGAAAGGGGGTGGATTGTTCGGTTGTTGGTACATTGGGGGCCTTTGAAAGCCTTGCCCCCAGTTTCCTTGGTTCCCATTGTTCCATCCACCTTGATTGTTATTACCATTCCAATGCCCTTGGTTACCTTGATTGTTGTTCTGATTGCCCCAATTGTTATTTTGATTATTGTTCCCCCAATTACCATTGTTTTGTTGTTGATTGCCCAATTGCCCTGGGGTCGCCATTGTTGTTGGTTGGAAGAGTTTCCTCTATTGCCTTGATAGTTGTTAACATATTGTACCTCTTCATTTTGCTCATCATAGCCATCATTCTGAAACCCATCACAATCATCATCAAATTGTTCAGAATTCCCTTGGTTTTGTTGCCTTCGTTGCCTTCTCTTGTTAACAAGCATATTCACACCCTTTATGGCATTCACTTTGTGAGGATTTTGGACTTGTTGCAACTGCGCCTTAGCCAATTGGTTCGTAGTAGTTGTCAACTCCGCATAGCCTGTCCATGGTCATGTAGTTCCTTATGAAAATGAATAAACGTAGGGTCACCTTGAGGAACATTGGCCCTTGCCATGCGGAGGATGTATCCGCCATCTCATCAAGAATCTCACAAGCTTGGTCATAAGTCAAGTTCATGAAATTACCCCTAGCCAATTGATTGACTATGCATTGATTTGTAGTATTGATGCCCCGATAGAAGGTTTGTTGGATCATCTCCTCCATCATATCATTATTGGGGCATTCCTTCACCATTTTTCTAAACCGCTCCCCAATCTCATGCAAAGGTTCTGTGGGTTCTTGTTTGGAGGCCAATATCTCATCTCGAGGTGCCGCCATGTTCCCGGGTGAGAAAAATTTAGCAATAAGCTTATCCGCCAACTCATCCCAAGTTGTGATGGAATGGTTGGGGAGTCTCTCTAGCCAATCCAATGCTTTCCCCCGAAGTGAGAAGGGGAAAAGTCTCAACCTAAGAGCATCCTCGGACACATTCGTCTGCTTGCTACCCCAAGATGTTTGTAGGCATTTTGATCCGCAGCGCCCGTGAAATACTCACGCTGCTCAAGTAAAGTCAACATCACATTAGTTATCTGAAAATTGCCCGCCCGGATTTTGGGAGGGACAATAGCGCTTGCATAGCCTTGGTTCGGTAGCACCCGAGGAACCTCTCTTGGAGGTGGCGGAGGAGGGTCTGGAACGTTGTCATTAGCATTGGCCTGGCGGCCTCGTCGTGGTCCGGGAGGTACAAGAGGCACCTCATCGTCTCCAATATCCTCAACCTCCTCCCCCGCAAGCACATTTCCAAGAGGGTCATTAGCATTTAAAGCCATTTGGTACCCGTAGTGATCACACACACAAATTAGTAACAAAGAAGGAAAGAAGAACAACACACAAAACTAACTAAATAAATAGCCAAAACTGTTAGCTCCCCGGCAACGGCGCCAAAAAGCGATCGCTGCCAACTCCGCACCACTAAAAAGTAGCGAGAGAGGGTCGCAATAGCTTTTACCCGATTTTGGGTCGGGATCGAATCCACATGGAGCTAGGAAGGGAGTCGAGTATCTATTTAGAGTGGAGTTGTGTAATTGTTCCAAATATCACTTCCAATCGTTTTTTGTCTTTTCTTTATATTCTACTATGATCAAACTACAAATTATAATTGCAACTAAATTAGACTAAGAGTAAATTGCTACAAGTTGTATCTAATGGTTTAAAAGGCACTAGGGTAGTGACCTTCACCTAGGTGGCTAATTGACGGGTAATTGCATCTAAGGCACGATTGACATGATTGGGGAAATATGTTATAACCGTTGCTCGATACTACCCACTATACACCTCTCGGTAGAAAGAATGGTTTTGCCCAATTGACTCTCTCGAGATCAATTGGGTATGCATAATTGCCCAAGCAACTAGGGTTCAAGTCGGGTAATTACTCTCTCGAGGTTTAACCCTTTAATTGGGACTATCAAATCTCTTGAGTCCATTCCAATTCCTTGTTGATTCAATTTTGGAGACTTAGGCTCTCTTTCCCAAGAAGAGCCCAAGTCTACTAAGCACAAACTAGTGTTTGCAACCACTAATTGATAAATTAAACCATAAAATTGACCCAAATAACAAACACCCATAATCAATCTAACCTTAAATCACAACACCCATCAATTACCCACACTAGGGTTGAGCCACAACCCTAGATAATGGGTCTAGCTACTCATGCTTGAAGAGAAAATCAGAGAAATAGATGAAGAGAAAGACATGTTAATTAATTACTAAAGTAAATATAAAGTTTCAATGATAAAAACTATGTAAAGGTGCCAAAAATGGCTAAGAAATGGCTTCTCACGAGCATAACTACTGTTCGGTAATGTCTGATACCCTAAAAATGGAAAAATGTTCTATTTATACTAAGCTGGAAAAACTGGATAAAAATGCCCCTGCGGGGTCAGTGCGGACCGCACAAAATGGTGTTCGGCCGCACTAGGCTCTTGATTCTGAAAATTCAACCCTCTGAACCCAGGCTCCGTGTACCGCACAGAATGGACTGCGGCCGCGGAGGCCTCTAGCGCGGTACGCAAAAACATGACCGCGGACCGCACAGGCATGAACCTTGGCACTTGACATCTCTCTGAAGTTTGCTTCCGCGGACAGCACAAAATGGTGGTGCGGCCGCAGTGTCTTCAGTGCGGGTCTCACAACGTCTACTGCGGCCACACTGCGTTGATGCCTTAAAATTCAGTCTCTGAATCTCCCTAGTGCGGACCGCACAAAGTGTAGTGCGGCCGCACTAGGCTTGTTTGTCCTGATTTTTCTTGTTTTTGGTACTTGTGCAGGTTTCACTCCTTTTTAAGCCGATCTTTGACATCTCGTCGCTTTGTTGATCAAACCTGCAATCAAGCACAACTTATGAGCCTTTTGGGACTATTTTGTAAGAATTTATACTCAAAGCGTAAGCAAGAAGGAGCATGAAACACGTCAAGATCCCTAGTTATCAACCACTAGCCATGCCAGTTGCACCTGCTCAAGATTTTGTGGTACCAGTTATGCCTGATGACGAGCAGCATCGATTGGAGAGGTTTGGTAGACTTCAGCCTCCGACTTTCAGTGGTGCAGAGGGCGGGGATGCCAGGGTTTTTTGGACAAGTGTCAGAGCATTCTACGTACAGCGGGTATTCTGGAGACCAGTAGAGTCTCATTTACTACTATTTAGTTTTCTGGAGCTGCCTTCACTTGGTGGGAGCTTATGAGAGGCGTAGGCTTGTTGGTGCAGCGCCCCTTACCTAGCATCAGTTCTCCGTTCTCTTCCTGGAAAAGTATGTACCGCATTCTCGTAGAGAGGAGCTGCGCAGGTAGTTAGAGCAGTTGTGTCAGGAGGATATGACCATGACGCAATATGAGATGAGGTTCTCCGAGTTGTACCGTCACGCTATCTAGCTAGTTCCCACGGATAGGGAGAGGATCGGGAGGTTTGTGGATGGCCGCACTTATCAGCTACAGATTTTTCTGACCAGAGAGAGGGTATCTGGCGCTTCTTTTGAGGAGGTGGTTGACATTTCCAGAGAAATAGAGTCAGTTCGCCGCCAGGAGCGAGTTGAGAGGGAGGCCAAGAGGCCTTAGGGATCTGGTAGTTTTGGTGGTGTTCCTTCTGGAGGTCAGTTTCAGCACGGTAGAGGTCGTCCATTCCGACATGCTCAGTCAATCTAGTCACCGTGGTGGGTCGTCAGGCCATGGTTCTCACAGTTCACATCAGGGTCACTCATCTCTCAGTGCCCTTCCAGCTCAGTGTTCGACTCATGCACCATCGGTTCAGGGCTCATCTATGCCTAGTTTTTTTGGTGGGTATCCCGGTGCTCGGGGCTCCCTTCAGTCCCCGTTGCCAGTGGCCGGTAGAGGTTGCTTTGAGTGTGGAGATTTGGGTCATATCAAGAGGTTTTATCCCCATCTTACGGGAGGTTCTTCCCAACAGAGGAGTCAGCCTTTGGCTTCAGCACCAGTTACTTCCCCACCAGCCCATTCAGCTCGGGGTGGAGGTCAGTCAGCTAGGGGTTGCCCTAGAGGGGGAGTCCAATCGGGTGGTGGTCAGGCCTGTTTCTATGCACTCCCAGCCAGACCAGATGCTATCGCTTCAGATGCTGTGATTACAGGTATTGTCTCAGTCTGCCACAGAGATGCCTCTGTGTTATTTGAACCTGGTTCCACTTTTTCATATATGTCATCATATTTTGCTCGTTACTTGGATACGCCCCGTGAGTCTCTTGTTTCATCTATTCATGTATCTACTCCGATGGGCGATACTATTGTTGTGGATCGCGTATATCGATCGTGTGTGGTGACTACTGGGGGTTTTGAGACCCGAGCGGACCTTCTGTTGCTTTGTATGGTGGATTATGATGTGATATTGGGCATGGATTTGTTATCTCCATGTTGTGCTATTTTGGACTGTCATGCTAAGACAGTGACGGCGGCTATGCCGGGTGTGCCACGGATTGAGTGGCGAGGTTCGACGAATTATGTTCCTAGTAGGGTGATTTCATTTTTGAAGGCCTAGCGGATGGTTGGGAAGGGTGTCACACCTCCTTTTTGCACTATACCCGTGAGAGTGTAAAGGAGTTTTTCCACTAAAAGGACAATCGGAACGGGATTTATTATTAAGATTTCAGAGTCGCCACTTGGGAAATTTAATGGTGTCCCAAGTCACCAGTTGAATCCCGAACCGAGGAAACTATGACTCTGTTAACGGTCTGCGAACCAGAAATCCGAGTAAGGAATTCTGTTAACCCGGGAGAAGGTGTTAGGCATTCCCGGGTTCCGTGGTTCTAGCACGGTCGCTCAACTGTCATATTCGGCTTAAATTATCTGATTTTAAAACGTGTTCTAACTTATGTGTTTTTATTAGTAAACCGGTTTTATTTTTATGTTTAATAAGAATTGCAACGTCGTGAAAATGCGTCTCGAACCACGTCGCACCAGTGCACCCGTGATTGTTAACACATTTCGACTTCGTTGAGATTTGGATTTGGGTCACATAAATATGCACCCGAATTTAGGAAAGTAATATTATTAAAATACGCGCCTAAAGAGACTAACGCGTTATTATTTGGGGAAGGCAGTGAAATTTTCTAAACGGCCCGTCCCGAAGTCTAAGTATTTTGTATAAACACTGGATGAGGGCCCCGCAATTTATGAGTTTTGTTTAGCGAGGCTCATCTCATTTATTGAAGCATTATTTGTTAAGGGATTATCTCTAAAGAGTCTAAATTAACAAGCCCAAAGCCTGGACTAAATCNATCGGTCGCATGCGTCATCCCGGCCTTTTCATTTTTCTTTATCTGCCATGCCTTTCCTCTCATTCTTTTGCTTTTCTCTCTTATTTTTCCTTCTTTCCTTCTTTTCCTTTTGCCCTGGTTTTTCCTTGTTCCTATTCGCTTCTTTCCTCAAAATTGTTTTTTTTCCGCTCTTTTCTTTCCTTTGCTCCCTTTTATTTTCTCTTGTTCGGTTTCTTATTTTATTTTTGTTTTTCTTTTTCCCTCTTTTGTTTTTCTTTCCTTTCTTGTTTTTCACCTCTTTCCTTTCATTCTTTTCTTGTATTTCCTTTGTTTCATTTAGTTATGGTCGAGTCCTATGGAGATTGCCTACGTATCACGACCCCGCGTGAATCAGACCGAGCATAGTTCTTGCAGAGTAAATGTAAAGCAAAATGTTTTTTTTTGGGGGTTTGCAAATTTATTGATAGCAAATACGTCTATTACAAAGACTCAAAACTGACAAATTAAACAACTAACAGACTTTAATGCAGAAAAGAACTACGGGCTCCTCCATCCCTATTCTATTTTGAAAGTACAGACTCAATCAACTGACTGACTTTTAACGAAAAGGAAATACAGACTCCAGTAGAAAAGGAAATACAGACTTAAATGACAAACTCTAGTAGAAAAGGAAATATAGACTCAAAAGACAAACTCTGGTAGAAAAGGGAATACAGACTCAAAAGACAATCATGAATACATTAAAGCTCCTGGTGCCCGCGGGACATCGTTCGGTCTCGCCGCGGGCCTATATGCAAGTTCCCTTTATTTTGAATCGTGCTCATCCTGCACATTTATTAAGGTGATTTAATCACTTATTTTGACCTAAAAGGAAAAAAATGACACTATTTTTGTTCAAATTTCCAATTTTAAAACAAACGGCAGGTTTTGCAGTTACGGCCTTTCAGCACTTCGGGGAGAAGATTTTAAGGCTGTGCCTACTAACCGTTGAAACTGACTCAAGGTGGCTGTTCTCGCAAAAACAGCCTTCCGGCGCCCTTTTGGGGACATTTGGCTCATTTTTGACAAGAATGGCGTCACCCGACTTATTCATGACGAAATTAAAAAATTTTGGCATTTTTTGGCTATTTTTGCAAAGGGGAGGTTGGACCCGATGAGGGTTGCCTACGTATCTCACATCCGGTGAGAATCAAACCAGCGTAGTTCGGGCAAATAAACGTAACTATTTGAAAAACATGACTCTTTTGTTTTTTTGTTTTTGTTGGCAAATACACTATTTCTGAAAGCAAGACTCTTTTTTCTATTTTCTTTTCAGTGGCAAATAAACAAACTAATTTGAAAATAAAACTCTTTTTTGTTTTTCCATTGGCAAACAAAACAATAAAAACTACTTTTCTTCTTTTTCTTTCATTTTCGCAAAAAAAAACCGACAGCATTTCGGCACTACTTGGACATTGGTTTTCTAATATAGGTAATTAACTCTCTACACTGCTATTTTTTCTTTTTCTCTTGTTTTTTTTTTCCAATTTTTCCCAGATATTCAAAGCCGGTCAGCATGCGAGTCCCAAACAGATAAATGCACAAGTGAGATGCATCAGGATGGTCCATTATTCCAGGTACACCTGTCCTAGACGGACCCAACCCCTGTGTTGAGTCCTCTAAGTCAAAATGCACATGATGCAGATAAGTGTTCCTACTAGGGATCCGGCATGAGGTCAAGTTATTCTAGGTTCAAAACCTGGGTATATGTTCTAGACTGTGTACCCGAGCGGACAACTCGAGTCGAGGAGGGGGCTACGTACCGGGAACCAAAAGGCCATCCGGCTTAGCAACTTGTCCGGCCTCTTTCTTATTGTAAGGTATGACACTAACAGAATAGGGAGTCTCCACCAGTGAGCACATCCCCGAAGGTGAGAAGAGAAGGGTTTCGGCACAGTTTATATATGCAGTTCAGATAATATCAAAACGGTAAAGCATTTAGCCCATTTAGCATGAAACATGTAGGAAAATCAGATATAACCAAATACAGCAATTATTCTAAGCTCGAATTCTGAACCCTGAACCGAAGTTCTAGGTTCTTGTCCGCAGCAGAGTCGCAGAAGCTGCACTATACCCGTGAGAGTGTAAAGGAGTTTTTCCACTTAAAGGACAATCGGAACGGGATTTATTATTAAGATTTCAGAGTCGCCACTTGGGAGATTTAATGGTGTCCCAAGTCACCAGTTGAATCCCGAACCAAGGAAACTATGACTCTGTTAACGGTCTGCGAACCAGAAATCTGAGTAAGGAATTCTGTTAATCCGGGAGAAGATGTTAGGCATTCCCGGATTCCGTGGTTCTAGCACGGTCGCTCAACTGTCATATTCGGCTTAAATTATCTGATTTTAAAACATGTTCTAACTTATGTGTTTTTATTAGTAAACCGCTTTTATTTTTATGTTTAATAAGAATTGCAACGTCGTGAAAATGCATCTCGAACCACGTCGCACCAGTGCACCCGTGATTGTTAACACATTTCGACTTCGTTGAGATTTGGATTTGGGTCACATAAATGTGCACCCAAATTTAGGAAAGTAATATTATTAAAATACGCGCCTAAAGAGACTAACGCATTATTATTTGGGGAAGGCCGTGAAATTTTCTAAACGGCCGTCCCGAAGTCTAAGTATTTTGTATAAACACTGGATGAGGGCCCCGCAATTTATGAGTTTTGTTTAGCGAGGCTCATCTCATTTATTGAAGAATTATTTGTTAAGGGATTATCTCTAAAGAGTCTTAATTAACAAGCCCAAAGCCTGGACTAAATCATGATTTAAAGGAGTGAAAGTCTTTAGTGTATTTGTTCTCAAGTCCAGCCTAATAGCCCAAGTCAAGCGGTACAGCAGAGGCACAGACAGCCCGGGCATCAATGACACCAGAACATCCGGGTGGGATTTTAGGCTTAGAACTTTTGGGGTCAGCCTAGTACTCATGGCTGAGTCTGCGCAATTAGATGCAGAATTTGAGTACCAACTGAAGGAAGCTCCAAGTTCAATTAACTCAACAACCTTCAATTTAATCATATCTCATACAATCTATTATTGAATCCAATGAACTAATCAGCGTGATCAACGTTTATTGAAGCGGGAGACGCAAACTTATTATATTAGTATGTTGTTCTGATTTCCAAAGGTAAACTAAACTTTGATTGACCCTAAAAATATGCACACATTTGATTAAATCCTAAGTCAATGCTCATTCTAACTGGCCTCCGAACAATGCTCAGATTAACAAATACACTGATAGGGATTATACAACTATAGCTCACAGTCTAATGAATACAATTTGTAAAACACTTCAAAATATTCGAATCTCAATGACTACACAACTATAGAGTTTGACCCATGACTACAAACTGAGGGTTCAAATAACAGTCCAAATCACTTAATTACAGTCCAAACCAAACTAAAACAGTTTTAATTATGCAGCCTAATACCCTCTGCACGTAATGCCAACACAGGCTGACTAAATGACCACAAAACAGCTAATTAACAAGCAGCTAATTAACTATAAACAACAGAAAATCATCTTCGCATATAGATCAGATGCATTTCTCTATTCCAACTTCAATTCACAGTTACATGGAAATGAATTCAAGAATGTGTACCTGAGATGCAAAATTCAGAAGAAGAAGAGGAAGTCAGCGGCAGTATCAGTAGAAATCAGGAGCAGACCAGAAAATTCAACAGCTCAGGAAGGATTCAAAACCAAACACAAACAGCTAATCAACCAAAACAGCACCAAAATCAACACAAATGAAACCAGCACCCTCTACAACTTCCAATAGCCCAAAACTTCAACAAAACCAGTTCAATTATGCCTATAACTATTCGAAATCACAACAGTATACTCCAGAGACAACTTCAGCAATCAGAAAACCCAATTAAACTGGCCAGAACAGATTGAATGAACTCCCAAAATTACTCGAAATCCAACAGAAAACTCTCTGAATCTTCAAATTACCAAAAATGAACTCAGGAATGTAATTCAGCTACCGAAACTAAAATTCAGCTAGAAAATTGAATGAAACAGTTTTTTTTTACTGGATTTTGTTTGTTTTTTGTATTTTTTTAGAACTAAGAACTAAAAGAAGATTTGGATCTAAAATTTGAATTCCAGATCTGAAACTGGAAGAGTATTGTTTTGGGGGAAATTTTGGTGGCCAAAAAACCTCTAAATGAATGCATTGGGGTTGCCTTTTATAGGCAACAAATAGGGTAGAATGTTCTAGATGGCACTCACACAGTTTTCCTTTTTTTAATTTCGGATTTCACCCATTAGTCCTTCAATTTCTGACTTGTTTCTCAAGTTACTGCCCTAAGTTTACTGAATCCTACACTAAAGTCCTATTCTAGAAGGCCCTAGGGTGTTCTTCTACCCACACAATGTCTATACTACCCTTTCTTTTGTTTTGAAAATACTATCCTTAACAAAACTACCCTTTTCCATGCCTAAACTACCCTTATTTGCTCCCTGAAATTACTACCCAACCCTAAATATCCAAACTATCCTTTATCTAGACTAAAATTTACCAAATGACCCAATCCCTTTACCTCAGTCAGCAATTAGGATTAAACACTAAAAGGAATTCACAAGTTCAACTAAACCTGAACAAACTAACTAAACTAGATACTGATTACTAACTAAACTAAGCTAACCAATCAACTAATACAAGATTAACAGTTAACCAAAACAAAACCAAACAAAGCTCAAGCAAGATCAAATAACAGATTATCTACACTAATGAAAGCAAAAATCATATCGACTAATGGACTTAAATCATACATGAAGCAAAACTAAAATGTAAGCTAATATGCTTGACCCTAATTTCAAATCATTATCATGGATAAAAGACAAGTAAACGGAAATAAAAGAAATCCTCATACTGAACACAGGCCAATTAACAGACAAATGAAGAATGCGGGCAAATCCTAAATTAACTTAATCGAGAAGAGATAACAATCGATAACAAAGGTGAATGAACCAGAAGACATTACCTATGGAGCCCGAACTAGAGGCCGGAGAAAAAACGATTCGAGCCTCGGAATAACGTAATCGTTTGTTCTTACCAAAGAACAAATGAACACGTTATTTCGTGACTCGAATCCAACGCAGAACTCAGGGAATCCAAAAAAATTAGAGCAAACCCAAATTCCTAGAATTCTGCCATCGCCATGATTTAGATTCGAACAGTTCCGCTAACATTTGAGAGAAACCAATGAGGATTTGGGGATGATAGAGGTCGGAGGAGGGTAGGGTGTGAATTTGGACGAGTTTGGATGATTTAGGGTTTTCGCCAGAGATTTCGATCTAAGATTTGAGAAGATCGGCTAGGATTTGAGGGATGGGATTTGGGGATTTGGAAAGAGGAGGGGACGGGGATTCAATGGTGTAATTTTGGGGTCCATTGGAGCATCGCCGCCGGCGGCGACGATTTCCGGCCGGCGGAGATGGGAGGAGGACGGTGGGGTAACGCCAGCGTTACAGGGAGTACGAGGAGGGTGAGGGATGTTTTAGGGTTTGGGGTATAATTTCGGACACTTTTATCTGAATTGAAGGATCAATCTAGGCCGTTGGATTTGAGGGGATGGACGGTCATGATTAAACGACGTCAAAACGACGTCGTTTTGAGTATGGGGCAATTGGACCGGGCAGGGCGTTTGGGCCAGTGGTTTGGTCCGGTTTTGAATGTCTTTTGGGCTTAAAATTGGATTTTGGCCCAAAATTTGGTCTTTTATCAAGACCATTCTTTTATTTTATTTTTACTCTTTTCTTTTGTTAGCCTTTTGTATTTACTTATTATTTTTTCTGATTTTATAAAATGTTAAAACAAAACAAAGACCTAATTAATCTATTTAACTCCTAAAATTATTTAAAATTCTATTTAAAGATAAATGCATCAATTAACAATTACACGTGTAAAGAACTATTTTTTGCAATTTTCTTTAACTTTGTTCTAAAACTAACTAATACTAAAATTGTGACATTAAATCCCTAAATGCAAATGCCTATTTGTATTTTCATATGAATAAAATGCAACCAATTAACACAAAAATGTAGCAAAAAATTCACAAAAATTGTAAAATAATAGAGAAATCAATTATTTGAGACTTTTGGAAATAGTTTGCTTAGGGCAAAAATCACGTGCTCACAAAGGGTTGTTTTTCTTACTTGGCCTTTGTGAGGGATGTCAGTGCAGAGACTCCTACCATTGATTCAGTCCTGATAGTGAGGGATTTTCCAGATGTTTTTCCTGCAGACCTGTCGGGCATGCCACCGGACAGGGATATTGACTTTGGTATTGAGTTGTTTTCGGGCACTCAGCCCATTTCTATTCCACCATATCGTATGGCACCGACGGAGCTGAAGGAGTTGAAGGAGCAGCTTCAGGAACTCCTTGATAAGGGGTTTATTCGGCCTAGTGCGTCGTTGTGGGGTGCGCCTGTCCTATTCGTGAAGAAGAAGGATGGCACTATGAGGATGTGCATTGATTACAGGTAGTTGAACAAAGTCATAATCAAGAACAAGTATCCTTTGCCTCGTATTGATGATTTATTCGACCAGCTTTAGGGGAGCACGCCGAGCATTTGAGAGTTGTATTGCAGCGGTTGAGGGAGGAGAAGCTTTATGCAAAGTTCTCCAAGTGTGAGTTTTGGCTTAGTTCAGTGGCTTTCTTGGGGCATGTGGTGTCCAGTGAGCGTATTCAGGTTGATCCGAGGAAGATAGAGGCGGTTCAGAGCTGGCCCAGACCATCCTCAGCTACAGAGATTCACAGCTTCCTTGGTTTGGTAGGTTATTACCATCGGTTCGTTCAAGGATTTTCATCTATTGCATCACCCTTGACCAAATTGACTCAAAAGGGTGCTCATTTCATGTGTTCGGATGAGTGTAAGGCGAGCTTTCAGAAGCTCAAGACTGCCTTGACCACAGCTCCAGTGTTAGTTTTACCATCAGCTTCAGGTTCATATACGGTATATTGCGATGCTTCTAGAATTGGTATTGGGTGTGTGTTGATGCAGGAGGGTGGAGTGATTGCTTATGCTTCTCATCAATTGAAGCCCTATGTGAAGAACTACCCTGTTCATGATTTGGAGTTGGCTGCCATTGTTCACGCGTTAATAGGCATTATCTCTATGGTGTGTCTTGTGAGGTGTTTACTAATCATCGCAGCCTCCAGCACTTGTTCAAGCAGAAGGATCTCAATTTGAGGTAGCGGAGATGGTTGGAGCTGCTGAAGGATTATAATATTACTATCTTGTACCATCCGGGGAAGGCCAATGTAGTGGCTGATGCTTTGAGCAGGAAGGCGGTGAGTATGGGCAGTTTGGCATATATTCCTGTTGGGGAGAGACCTCTTGCAGTTGATGTTCAGGCCTTAGCCAATCGGTTTGTGAGGTTGGATATTTCGGAGCCCAGTCGGATCTTAGCTTGTGTGGTTTCTCGGTCTTCCTTATTTGATCGCATCAGGGAGCGCCAGTATGATGATCCTCATTTGCTTGTTCTCAAGGACAGAGTTCGGCACGACGATGCCAGAGATATGACTATTGATGATAATGGGGTATTGAGGATACAGGTCCGGATATGTGTGCCCAATGTAGATGGGCTTCGAGAGTTGATTATGGAGGAGGCCCATAGTTCGCGGTATTTCATCCATCTGGGTGCCGCGAAGATGTACCAGGATTTGAGACAGCACTGCTGGTGGAGAAGAATGAAGAAAGATATAGTGGGATTTGTAGCTCGGTGTCTCAATTGTCAGCAGGTGAAATATGAGCATCAGATATCGGGTGTCTTGCTTCAGCAGATAGATATTCCAGAGTGGAAGTCGAAGCGGATCACCATGGATTTCATAGTTGGACTCCCACAGACTTTGAGGAAGTTCGATGTTATATGGGTGATTCTGGATCGGCTGACCAAGTCTGCGCACATCATTGCTGTGTGTACTACCTATTCTTCAGAGCGGTTAGCTGAGAATTATATTCGAGAGATTGTTCGCCTGCATGGTGTCCCAGTTTCCATCATTTTAGATAGAGGTACTCAATTTACATCACAGTTTTGGAGGGCCGTGCAACGAGAGTTGGGTACTCAGGTTGAGTTGAGCACAGCTTTTCACCCTCAGACGGACGGGAAGTCCGAGCGCACCATTCAGATATTGGAAGACATGTTGCGCGCTTGTGTCATTGATTTTAGGGGTTCATGGGACCAGTTTCTACCGCTCGCGGAGTTTTCTTACAACAACAATTATCAGTCGAGTATTCAGATGGCCCCATATGAGGCTTAATATGGGAGACGGTGTAGATCTCCAGTAGGTTTGTTTGAGCCGGGCGAGGCTAGGCTTTCGGGTACAGACTTGGTACAGGATGCTTTGGACAAGGTGAAGGTGATTCAAGAGCGGTTTCGTACAGCACAATCGAGGTAAAAGAGTTATGCCGACAGGAAGGTTCGTGATGTGTCTTACATGGTTGGGGAGAAGGTTCTACTGAAGGTTTCACCCATGAAGGGTGTTATAAGATTTGGGAAGAAGGGTAAATTGAGTCCTCGGTTCATTGGGCCTTTTGAGGTGCTTCATAGGATTGGAGGTGGCTTATGAGCTTGACTTGCCACCTAGCTTGTCGAGTGTGCATCCAGTATTTCATGTTTCTATGCTCCGGAAGTATATTGGCGATCCGTCTCATGTTTTGGATTTCAGCACGGTTCAGTTAGACGGTGATTTGACTTATGATGTGGAGCCAGTGGCCATTTTGGATCGGCAGAACCGAATGTTGAGATCAAAGGAGATAGCATCAATGAAAGTGCAGTGGGGAGATCGGCCCGTGGAGGAGGCTGCTTTGGAGACCGAGCGGGAGATGCGGAGCAGATATCCACACCTGTTTGAGGCTTCAGGTATGTTTCTTGACTCGTTCGAGGACGAACGTTTGTTTAAGAGGGGGAGGATGTAACGATCCAGCCGGTCGTTTCATGAGTTACAGCCCTGTTTCCCCCATTTCTGTTTCCTTATGTGTTGTTCAGTTGTATTCGTATCGTGTTGGTTGGTTCGGGTTCGGAGTGGTCGTGGAGTGGAATGAGACACTTAGTCTCTTATCTAGAAGCTTAAGTTGGAAAAGTTAACTGGATGTTGACTTTTTTGTAGAAGATCTCGGATGAAAATTCTGATAGTTCGGATAGCTTCGTTAGGTGATTTTGGACTTAGGATCGTGTTCAAATTGTAATTTGGAGGTCCATGGTAGGTTTAGGCTTGAATTGGAAAAAATTGGAAATTTGGCATTTTCCGGCCGGCAGTGAAAATCTTGATATCGCGGTTGGAATGGAATTCCGGAAATTGGAGTAGGTCCGTTATGTCATTTGTGACGTGTGTGCAAAATTTCAGGTCATTCAGATGCGGTTTGATAGGTTTTGGCATCGTTTACGGAATTCGGAAGTTAGGAAATCCTTAGGCTTGAATCCGAGGGTGATTTGGTGTTTTGATGTTGTTTTGAGTGTTCCGAAGGTTGGAATAAGTTTGAATGGTGATATGTGACTTGTTCGTATGTTTGGTTGAGGTCCCGAGGGCCTCGGGTTGATTTCGGGAGGTTGACGGATCAAGGATGGGACTTGAGGAAGTGCTAAAGAATTCCTCAGCTGTCATAACCGCACCTGCGGAGTGGGGACCGCAGGTGCGAGGTTCGCAGAAGCGCGAGAGCAGCCGCAGAAGCAACCAAGGCCAAGGAAGCCCGGAGCCACAGGTGCGGAAGGAGGAATGCACCTGCGTGACCGCATGTGCGGGTATTAGGACGCAGATGCGGTTAAGGGAGAATAAGTGAAAACCGCAGATGCGGTTGGTTTGACCGCAGAAGCGGCGTCGCAGAAGCGACTTATGGACCGCAGAAGCGGAAATTCTGGGCAGAAAAGTATATAAGTTCTCCATCGCGAATTTCAGTCCATCTTCCACCATTTTTGGATGATTTTGGAGCTCCAAGCAGTGAATTCAAGAGGGAATTGAGGGGTTTCAGTGAGGTATGCTACTTGGGCTTTGTATTTTTTGTTTTTGATGATTTTTCCACTACCTAATCATGAAATTTGTGGGGAATTTGGGGTGAAGTTGAAGGTTAGGGCTTGAGTTTTGGAGAGCTTTGATTGGGGATTTGAGGGGCCATTTGAGGTCCAATTTTGATGGTTTTGTATGTATAGACTCGGGAGTGAATGGAGTTTCTAGTTTTACAATTTTTGTTGGATTCCGAGACGTGGGCCCGAGGGCCGGGTTTGAGCCAAATTCGGGATTTTTGGTCTAATTTGATAATTTTCGTGTGGTTTCATTCCTTTAGCGTGTGCTGGTGATAATATACTGATTTTGGGTAGATTCGGAGCATTTGGAGGCCAGATCGAGAGGCAAGGGCATCGCGGGTTAGAGTTTTGGCTTGGTTTCAGGTAGGTAACGCTTCCAAACTTGGTTCTGAGGGTTCGAAACCCCAAACTATGTGTTCTATGATTAAATATTGAGGTGATGCATATGCCAAGTGACGGGCGTGTGGGCGTGTACCGTAAGGATTGCGGCCTGGATCGTTCCATGGCACCGCTTAGTGACTCTTTCTCAATAATACCTTTGTAGTGATTATGTGGCTAAGTTAATGAGCTGTAAATCATGCTAATTACCATGTTAAGGCTTCACGCCGATACTATTGAGACCCGAGAGGTCGTTTCTTGCTGTCATATCATTAGCTTCATTGATATTCTGTACTCAGTCTTATTCATGCATATCATATCATGTCTCAGTCTCAGTTATTGTTATTTGGCACATCATATCATTATTTCGGGCTGGTTTATTGGCATTGTGAGCCCGTGTGTGTGAGACTAGAAAGTGTTGACTGAGTGAGGCCGAGAGCCTGATTATAATTGACAGTATGGGATCGGGCTGCACGCCGCAACAGATTATTGATTATGCCTTCGATGGTTTGTTATAGCACTTGGCTGAAAGGAGCCCCTCCGGAGTCTATACACCCCCAATGAGCGCGGATGATACTATTGAGGGATGGATTTCCCTGGACATGGATTTACCCGAAGTACTGATACCTGGAGATGGATTTCTCCTCAGGGTTGGATTACCCTTGTTCCTCGGTACCGATTGTCTAGAGGTCAGTGTTGTATATATATATTCCGGGATGGATTTCCCTGGGCTGGATGGACATATGCGGTACCGAGTGGTTGATCGCTTGAGAGTGGGAGCACACGGTGCATTTTCATACATTTCTGGCATTGACATGTAGAGTTTTACTGAGATTTATGCTTCACATTGTTCGGATTAGCGCTTTCCTTTACTGTCAAGTTAAAAATATTGAATTTCCAGCATGCCTACTTTCCTGTACAATTTAAATGTGTTATAATTGCTGAGGTTTAGTTCATCAATACCTATCAGTCCATTGTTTGGACTTGTAACTTACTGAGTCGGCGTACTCACGTTACCCCCTGCACCTTGTGTGCAGATCCAGGTATCTCAGGGCACGGTAGCGGCTGTTGACTATTCCAGTCGCGGATTATCACCAGAGATAGCGAGGTAGCTGCCTGGCGATCGCAGTTCTGTCTTTCTCCTTCTTTATCTTCCTTCTAGTATATTTTGGATATTTCAAACTATTTTTGGTCTAGTTGTGTTTCGGAACCATGTAGTATTGCTCATGACTAAGTGACACCCGAGGTCGGGCTTTTATTTTCCGCTTTTATTTTGGTTTTGACTTTATATCTTTTATGGATTTTCAGGTGAAAATGGTATTATTTAATCTTTAAATGAAATGTTGAACTATTTTGGAAATGTGTCGGCTGGCCTAGTTTCACGATAGGCGCCATCACGACCGGTTCGGTTTTGGGGTCGTGACATTACTCTTTCTGTCACGACCCAAAATCCCTCCGAAGGGTTCTTGATGGCACCTAGTCTCTAAAACTAGGTAAGCCTAACATTAACAAAAATAACGATAATATTCACTAACTTCGAATTAGATATCTCTGAACAATTTATAATTCCCAAAACTAGTAGTACAAGTCATAAGCCTTTCTAGGAGTAGTTATACAAAATGAATACATTACTGTTCCAGAACAAAAGGAAACAATGGAAACAAGAACAATAGTAGGTGACTCTGAGGCCTGCGAACTCAGCAATAGGTTTACCTTGAGTCTCCACAGCAAGGATCCGCACAGCCACTAATGATCAAATACCTGGATCAGTACAAAAATATGTAGAAGTGTACTATGAGCACACCACAGTGGTGCCTAGTAAGTATCAAGACTAACCTCGGTAGAGTAGTGACGAGGAACAGTCAAGACACCTACTGGTCTAATAAGCTGAACATGATATGATAATAAACTAACAAGATAAAGATAACAAAGCAATGCCAATAGTAGGAAGAAATCAAATTACAAACAGTAGAGACGATAAGGGAGAAAACACGGATAGTACCGAAAAGTAACCAAGTAAATTAACACCAACATAGCTGGGATACAGACAAGTAAAAATGTGCTCAAATAAGGAAAACAATGTTAACTCAATCAATCGCATCATTCCAAACACACACTTCCGACCATCCAATCCTCGAAATCTTATATCACAATCACAACGTCCAAACCTTTAACACACATGGCACCTTATGCCCACATATTTCTCTTTCACTTTGCACGTCAAAGATCCACGTGCTACTCAGTACATAATATTCGTGACAAACGCTAATTAAGATGTTCAAGAATTTCCATTTATATATCATAAAGTAAATTTACAGTTTCTAGACCAAATAGAAAAACCAGCGACAAAAGATGAAGTTATTTTTAGAAATCATTTGAGTGAAGAAAATAATATTTTTCAAATAGAAATACAACATCGGATAAGCTATCGCCTTTAATATAGGATTCATTAAATTAAAACTTAACAGAAATTCCTTTTTAAGAAAAATATAACCTCAGTCAGGTTAAGGAGATTTAGTTTAGAAATCAGTTGGAATAAAATATAACAATTATTAGAAATAGTAGATACTAAAATATACCTTGTGTTCTAACTTAAAGGCACACAAGGAAGCATGATATTAATTCCTTCATTTTAAATCACGATATTACGGACGACTCAGCAGGGCAAGAGGAAATGACTCAACGTAGTAAATTTTCTTTAAAAATTAGTTCACCGGAATAATAGTATTAGGAAAAGAACTCAGGAAATGATGGCAAGTCAATAAGTCAATAACAATAACTCGGTCCTCAAAACTCACTGAACACCAGAAATACAAATTATCAAAGTCTTGCACGAAGGAACTAAAGTCAATATAATAAAACAGGGGATACATATGTTGCGGCGCGCAACCCGATCCCACCAAATAATATCAATTCACCCTTATTCCTCCTCAATATATCACCCTTATTCCTCCTGTTGCGGCGTGCAACCCGATCCCACCATATAATATCAATTCACCCTTATTCCTCCTCAACTATACTCACCCCTTAGTTTATCCTACTTGCGGACGTGCACCCTTTTCCACCGAATAATGCCAATATCATAATAATAAACATAATATGTTGTGGCGCACAACCCGATCCCACCATATAATATCAATTCACCCTTATTCCACCTCAATATATCACTCTTATTCCTCCTGTTGCGGCGTGCAACCTGATCCCACTGTACATAACCTAAATCAACAACAACAAATCAACAATTCAATTACAAGAATTTCTACCACCAAGAGTATGAGTACACGGCAACAAGAGAATCACGTAAACATCAAAGGAATACAACAACCTTTACAAAAACAACAAGACATGTAAGGCACGTGATAACTACACAGGCAACCACAACAATTTGGACATGTAGCATATATGCACAAAGTCCTAGAGGAACTCACAATTAAGAAGTAACAGAAACAATAAGGAAGGCAATCACTTCAATTAAGGCAAATAAGGACCAAATAACAAGTAAGAGGTTGAGAAGTGCTAACAACATCGTATAGAGCATGTAGAGGTGAAACTAGCAAATAAGAAACTCAATCAGATCTGAACAACTTCCTACTTAGTGAATTCAAGGACCTAAGAACCCTAAAAGGCAAATTTTCCACAAATAAGTCCGAGCACGCACTCGTCACCTCGCATACACGGAATACAATTAGCATAGAAAACTCGAATCCTAAGGAGAAATCCCCCACACAAGGTTAGGCAAGACACTTACCTCAAAGAAGACAAACCAGTACTCTAAAATAAACTTCTCGGGTGAAAAGACCTTCGGACGGCTCAAATCTAATCAAAATAACTTCAAAGCACAAATAAAACTCATAAGAAACTAATCGGATCACAAAGTCTCAATCTTTATCAAATTCTAAAAATCGGTCCAAAAGTCAACCCCCAGGCCCGCACCTCGGAACCCGACAAATTATACAAAAACCGAATACCCATTCCGATACGAGTTCAACCATACAAAATTTATCAAATTCCGATACTATTTGGTCCCTCAAATCTTGATTTTTTTATTTTGAAAGTTTTCTTAAAAATCCCCATTTTTCCTCAACCTAAAACACCAATTAAATGATAAAAATAAAGATAAAATCATGTAATATAATAAATTCTATGTGAAGAACATTTACCCAATCGTTTTGCTTGAAAAACCCACAAAGAATCGCCCAAAACCGAGCTCAGAACTCCAGAAATGGTGAAAATGGCAACTCTCGGAATAGTGTACTATTTATTCTGCCCAGATGCTAAAGAATCGCGAACGCGGAAGGATACCCGTATTCGCGAAGAAGGAAAGATGAAGGCTCCTCAGATGTGCTTCGCGAATGCGACAACACGTTCGCGAACGCGAGAAAAAGTCTGATGGCCCAACGACTGCTCTTCGCGAACGCGTGAATTAATATGCGAATGCGAGATGTCAAACGCGAACGCGAAGAAGGATTTCGAGGTGGTCAGCAGAAACACTTCGCGAACGCGAGGGACTATTCGGGATCGTGAAGAAGGATACTAGAAGACAGCAAACAACAGTTCAAAATAAGGGAAAATGACCCGTAGCCCACCCGGAACACACCCAACGCCCTCGGGACCCCGTCTAAACAGCCAAACAAGTCCTATAACCTAACACGGACTTGCTCGAGGTCTCAAATCACATCGAACAATGCCGAAACAATGAATAACACCATGAATCGAACTTATGAACTTTCCAATCTTCCAACTTCTAAAACTAGTGCCGAAACCTATCAAACCAACCCGGAATGACGTCAAATTTTGCAGACAAGTCCCAAATGACATAACGGAGCTGTTCCAACTCTCAGTATCGCAATCCTACCCAGATATCACAAAATTCAACTATTGGTCAAATTTTTCCATCTTCCAAACTTTAACTTTACCAACTTTTGCCGAATTGCTTCAATTCAACCCACGGACTTCCAAATCCAATTCTGGACACGTACCTAAGTCCAAAATCACAACACGAGCCTATCGGAACAATCGAAACTCAATCCGAGGTCAAATACTCAAAAGTCTATTCTTGGTCAATTCTTTCAACTTCAAGCTTCTCAAATGAAAGTTACTTCTAAAAATCCTTCCCGAACTTCTCAAAAACCCGAACCGCTAATGCACGCAAGTCATAATACACTGTGTGAAGCTACTCGTTACCTCAAACTGCCGACCCGGATGCAATTGCTCAAAATGACCAGTCGGGTCGTTACACTTTCTCTCCTTCTTCTTCCACACCCGAAAATCCTTCCCCAAATCCCACCCAAATCACCTCACCACTCCCTTCTCACCCAAAATCAAACCCCCCACTTCGTCTCTCCCGCGCCACCACTGTTTCTCCGCCGCCATTGCACCTCCGCCATAGAAGGCCGCCCCACCACTGCTCCTCCGCCCACCACTGCTCCTCCGCCCCACTACTGCTCCAAAATCATACTCCTCTCCTCTTTTTGAAGGTTAGTTATCTATATTTGTTAATTTTAGTTATTTAAATTCTTTCAATTGTATAAACTAGGGTTTACAATTTTGGATTTTGAGATTATTTCAATTGTATGATTACATGGTCATGATTTTTGGAGTAGTACTATATGAAATTCCAGAAATTTATCAGATTCTTTCTTACATATTTTCAAATGAGTTTAATTTTTATATTCTAACAATGTGAAAAAAATTACAATTCAATGTCACTTTAAATGTAATTCAAAAAGGTAACTTCACATAATTAGTGAAGTTGCTAACATTAAGTAATTTTTTATAGCAATTTAAATTGATTAATTATGTTAAAATTGTTTACACTATCAAAGAATATAAGACAAATCCTTTTCATTTCGATGGTTAATAAGGTTTTCAACTTGGGGTGATTTGTAACTTGTAACTAAATTAATATGCACTCAAATAATTTAAATATTATAATTTGTAACTAAAGTTTATTATGTAACTTAATTCTATAAATTAATTTGAATTATGATGAATATAAATGTAATTTATTTGTTCTTTATGTAGATGGAATATCGTAGTTGGATGTATAATAGGGTTTTTGTCTAATTTATTATTTTAGGGTTTAATTTATTATTTTATTAGTGTTTATTGCTTTTAGAAATTTAGGGTTTATTAATTTAGGGGATAATATTGTTTTACTAGTGTTTATTGCTTTTAGAAAATTAGGCTTAACTAATTATGCTAGATTAACTGAGTGTGCTAACAAATTATAATTTATTATGTAACTTAATTCTATAAATTAATTTGAATTATGATTAATATAACATGTAATTTATTTGTTCTTTANGGAGGGGGGGGGAATTTTATAGAAGGGGTTAAGGAATTTATTAGACATGCAATGTAACTTGAACCATTTCGGATTGGAGGGATGATTAGGTGTCCTTGTGTGAAGTGCAAGTGTTTGCATTTTTTTTGGATCGGAGGATGTTAAGACTCATCTTTATAAAAAAAGGTTTATGGATAATTATTTTGTGTGGACTAGTCATGGAGAGATTGATGCTAGTGATGGTGTATTTCATAATGTAGTTGTTGGTGAAAGTAGTAGGTCGGTGGGGAATAACGTTCAACTTCCTAGATACCATGAAATGGTTGCGGATGCTTTTGGGATGCACTTCGATTTTGAAACCCATGAAAGTGTTGAACAACCTCCTAACGAAGAGGCAAAATATTTTTATGAACAATTAAATGCCGCTAGTCGTCCACTAAGGGAAAGGAGTATGCACTCTCAGTTGTCTGTTGCGGTTAGATTATTAAGTATCAAATCATATACCAATATTTCTCAAGCGGGAATGGATTCTTTCATTGGCCTTATGAGTGAACTAGTTGACCCAACTTTCAACATACCTGAAGATTTCTATAAGGCTAGAAAGTTGGTTTCTAAGTTAGGACTCTCGTCTATGAGAATCGATTGTTGTGAAGATGGTTGTATGTTGTATTATAAGGGTGATGCACATTTAGAAAGTTGTAAATTTTGTGAAAAACCTCATTTTAAGCGGCTTTCCAGCGGGAAGAAGGCTGTTGTGAAGTCGATGAATTACTTACCACTTATTCCTAGATTAAAGAGGTTGTACCCATCGATGAGTTCCGCTCCTCATATGAGATGGCACTATGAAAATAGAAGGCCGCCCAGTGTTATGTGTCATTGTTCAGATGGGGAAGCTTGGAAGAATTTTGATAGGGCGTATCCGGATTATGCTAGTGAACAGAGGATTGTTCGGTTGGGTTTGTGTGCTGATGGTTTCACACCATTTTCTGTTTCTGCAATACCATATTCATGCTGGCTGGTCTTTATTACGCCGTATAATCTTCCGCCTGAAATGTGTATGACTAGTCCATATATTTTTTTAAATTGTGTTATTCCTGGTCCCCGCAATCCAAAGAGTTTGATTGATGTATATTTTCAACCTCTGATTGATGAGCTTAAACAGTTATGGTATGATGGATTTGAGACATATGATATATCAACTAAGCAAAATTTCAACTTGCGTGCTAACTTATTATGGATGACTGCCGGAAAGCTAGCATGTCCTTACTGCATGGAAAATGGTAAAGCGTTCACTTTAAGACATGGCCGAAAGCAGACATGGTTTGATTGTCACCGTCAGTTCTTGCCAGTTGATCATGAGTTCAAAAGGATGAAGAAAACATTAAAAAAGAATACATTTGAACATGATTTGACACCTCCAATTTATTTCGGTGAGGAAATTTGGGAGAGGGTTCAGAACTTCACTAAAGTTACCGAGGCCCCACCTTTTAAAGTAGACATGGTTTGATTGTCATCATCAGTTCTTGCCAGTTGATCATGAGTTCAGAAGGATGAAGAATGCATTCAAAAATAATACAGTTCAACATGATTTTGCACCTCCAATTTATTCCGGTGAGGAAATTTGGGAGAGGTTTCAGAACATCACTAAAGTTACCGAGGCCCCACCTTCTAGATTTCCTGGATGTGGTGTTACTCATAATTGGACAAAATAGAGCATATTTTGGGAGTTGCCATATTTGAAGGATAATCTTCTCCGACACAATCTTGATGTCATGCATATTAAGAAGAACTATTTTGAATATTTGTTCAATACAGTGATGGATGATAAGAATAAGACAAAAGATAACCCGAAGGCTAGACTGGACTTACAAGAATATTGCAGACGACCTGAATTACATTTGAAGTCTGGGAATAATGGTAAGGTGTTCAAGCCCAAGGCCAGCTAAACATTCACTTTGGAACAAAGATGACAGATTAGTGAGTGGGTAACAAACCTAAAGATGCCCGAGGGCTATGCGTCGAACTTGGGAAAACATGCCGATATGTTGAGGGAAAGCTGACACATACGAAAAGTCATGACTGTCATATCTTCATGGAAACCTTAATCCCTATTGCATTTTTTGGTTTGCCTGAAAATATATGGAAACCCATCACAGAGATAAGTTTGTTTTCAAAGACTTATGTTCTACCACATTAAGGGAAGAAAACCTAGTTCAAATGAATTGGAACATTCCCGTGATAAAAGATGGAAAGGATTCATCCATGTGGTTTCTTTGATGTGATGGAACACCTTCCAATTCACCTTGTACACGAGGCGCGACTTGGAGGGCCAGTTCAATGCAGGTGGATGTATCCATTCGAGAGGTAATAATCAAACCTTGATTTATTCTTATAATTTTCTTTAATGTTATCGTCTAATATGACAATGTGCATGTCACGACCCTAGTTCACCAACTGTGAACATGTCATGACGGCACCTGGTCCCCATGACCAGGTAAGCCTAACACTTGCGGAAATGTAATAATTGCAGAAAAATAGAGAAAAATCAAATCAAATATCTAAAAGGAAACTGTACTGAATGCCGCATGGCAAGTACAACTCAACATCACAAGTCTAAAACAATTCCCAAAACCCGAAAACTCACAAATCACAAGCTAAGGGATACAAAAGAGGCTCTGACTCAAGAATATCTATACAAAGGAGAAATACTGAAATAGCTATACTTATTACAGAAAGCTGGAAAGGGACTCCTCGGTCTGCGGACGTAGCAGATATACCTCGAAGTCTCTACCGATACGCCTCCTTCCAAGGCTGACAGAACTGAGTGGGAGTACCTGTATCTGCACAATAAAATGTGCAGAAGAGTAGCATGAGCACACCACGGCGGTGCCCAGTAAGTATCAAGACTAACCTCGGTGGAGTAGTGACGAGGAACAGTCAAGGCACCTACCGGTCAATAAACAGTATAATCATAGGAATAATGGAAATGACATATAATTATGTAAAGACTGCATGAATGACCAAGAATGCTACAAATCACAATAAGGGAAAAATACAACAAGTAACAACGAGAATATAATAAATGAGGATAGGAAATGACGACAGAATCACAATCCAAATCCTAAGGTCACAACACAGAAATAGGAAAACAAGTCAATAACTCATATCCTACAATGATGTTCACAAAGGTCTTATCCAACTCTTTCTACAATTTTACCAAGTCTCGGATAAACCACAACTCGCGAAGACCCAGCATCTGAAATCTTACAATTGGCATCCTATGCCCCATCAATCTCATGGTCATACCGACAACTAACTGGCTAACTAGGGCCACTCTCACAAATATAATGGATAAACGAGGGCGTACCTCCACCCTTAGCAAAATCAGGAGGAATTCACCTCTAATAGGGGTGTTCAGCTACGTGTATGCTTGTGCAAGTTTCTAACAAAATTCTACCAGCTAGTAAACATGAAAAGGAGAACGGACCGCACGTGCAATGTTTCCCCACAACTTCCAAGCGATAAAGCTCATACCGGTAAGCAACCCACAATCACATTATTAAACAAATAGGAATGCCTCCACTGGCCGTCACAATTCTCTACAATCATCCCCTGACATAGTCCACCTTATTTCGCCACATGCACAACCCACATATAAGCATATAACATATCCGCCTTATTACGCCGCATGTTCGAAACATCAATAACAACAATAGCACGGCAAAGACCTCGTGCAACCCTTCAACAACAACCGCAAGGTAGAAACCTCGTGCATCACTATACCAACAACCGCACGACAGAAATCTCGTGCATCACAATACCAACCACCGCACGGCAGAAACCTCGTGCATCACATATCAACAACCGCACGGCAGAAACCTCGTGCATCACGATATCAACAACCGCACGGCAGAAACCTCGTGCATCACAATATCAACAAATGACAATATATACAGGAACAAAGCAAGAGAATCAACTCAAGAGATTCCGTTCACCAAAAGACGGTACAACTAACGTACAAGGAAATAAATGTAACAGGGAAATACTAAGCGCAATAAGGACAACTCAACAAGGGAGAAATGATACGAAACAACGATCCCATAATACTCAGTTCTACAACAAGGAAGTTAACATGGATCAAATAATTACAATTAAGGAAGTATCGACTAAACATAGGATATCTAACTTCTTTCCAATTAAGACCAATTAATTACACGAGAGATAGAAATAATGCTTTCAAGATAAAGACAAGCAGTTAGGAATGATAATGTGACTACAGAAGGGCAATGTCTATAGTTAAACAAGTAAAAGTCATTTAGGCAACAAGAATAACCAAAAAGGGCAGATAAATTCCAAGTAAGTCGTGTAGAGGTGGAACTAATAACAGGGAACTCAATCGTATCCAGAACAACTTCATATTCGGTGATTACAAGTACCTAAGAGCCTAAAAGGGCAATTTTCCACAAATAAATCCGAGCACGCACTCGTCACCTCGCGTACAGGGAATACAATCAACAAGGAAGACTCAAATCCTAAGGGGAAGTCCCCCACACAAGGTTAGGCAAGATACTTACCTCGAACCGGCTAAAATCAACTAGCAACCACGTTCTTGCCACGAGTACTCAACTCCAAATGGCCCAAATCTATTCAATTAAATCACACATTGTAAATAACATCTCAAGAAACTGATCCTACTATTTAATTCAAAGCTAAAGCGCGAAATTAGGCAAAATGACCAAAACGCCCCTCAGGCCAACGTCTCGGAATCGGATAATTTTTATATTTTCAGAACCCTCGTACCCTCACGAGTCTAACCATATAAAAATCTCCCAAATCGGAGGTGATACACCCCCTCAAAACTCAACAATTTGGTCTATGAAGTTTTACCCATTTTTCACTCAAAATCTGAAATTAAAGGATGAAATTAAGAGGAGATTCATGAAAATTGGTCTAAATCGAGTGAGAAGCACTTACCCAAGTCGCCCGGGTGAAAATCCCTTTAAAAATCGCCAAGAGCCGAGCTCTAGAAGTCAAAATGTGATAAAAATGGTGAAACCCTCGAATTTGGGGTTTAATTCTGTCTGCCCAGCGATTTGTTCATCGCGATCGCGGAACAACGATCGCGATCGCATAGAGGTAATTCGAGAAGGCCCAGAAATGTACATCGCGAACGCGATGATGAGAACGCGAACGCGGAGAAGAGAAAAATAGTGCTTCGCGATCGCGGAAGCATGAACGCGAACGCGTTGAAGGAAAATATTGAGGTCCAGAAGTTGCTATACGCGAACGCGTGAAATCCTATGCGAACGCGAAGAGGAAATAAACCGGGCTTCGCGAACGCGATGAGACAGATGTGAACGCGAAGAAGGATTTCGAGGTGGTCTTCAACAATGCATCGCGATCGCGGGAGAAGCTTCGCGATCGCGTAGAAGGATATCAGAAGCAGCAACAACAGCAGTTCAAAATAGGAGGAAAATGACCCGTTGAGCATCCGAAACACACCCGAGGCTCCCGGGACCCCGTATAGTCACACACACAAGTCATATAACCTAACACGGACTCGCTCGAAGTTTCAAATCACATAAAACAACATCGAAACGACGAATCAAACAAAAAATCAAGCTTATGAACTTCCAAGTCTTCAAAATACGCTTTCGATCAAAAAAACCTAACCAAACCACGTCTGAATGACCTAAAATTTTGCACACACCTCCCAAATGACATGACGGGACTACTGCAACTTCCGAAATTCCATTCCGACCCTCGGATCAAATCTCACTATCGGACCGGAAACTTCAAAAATTCAAACTTCGGCATTTCAAGCTTAAATTAGCTACGGACTTCCAAAATACATTCCGAACACGCTCCCAACCCCGAAATCACCTAACTGAGCTAACGGAACCATCGGATTTCCATTCCGAGGTCGTCTTCACACTGTTCTGATTACGGACCATTTTTCAACTCTTAAGCTCTCATTTAGGGACTTAGTGTCCCAAAACTCTCCAAAGCTCAACACCGAACGTCCCGGCAAACCAAAATAGCAGAAATGAACTTAGTGGAAACAGTTAATGGGGGATCGGGGCGTAAATTCTAAAAACGACCGGTCGGGTCGTTACAATGCAGGACTATGGGCAAGTGTAAACAATTTGTTAAACTGGGGAATAGGATTGAAGGATCCATATGGAAGCCTATCTTGCAAAGGAGACTGCCCATTTTTGTTCTTACTACTTTGACAGTCATGTGCCATGTGCTATAAATAGGCCCAATCGGCACAATGTCATGATTGGGATTGATCCATTATATCCACCAATGTCCATATTCAATCAACCAGGTCGAGGTTCTAAAGATCGAACAAAAAGGGGCCTAAGTAGTATGGAGTACAATCAGCTTCAAATCATGTGCTGCTAAATTGTCCGGAAGTTCAACCCTTTCTTAAGTAAGTATTGACATAAGATTAATTTACATGGACTACTATTTAATTTGGTTGATGCAACTAACAACAAATTTTCAATGCGTCGCTCAGTGACTTCGTGAGCAATTTGGCCATGGTGCTGTATATTCTACATTTGAGGCATGGTTTAAAGAGTGTGTAAGTGCATCTTACATACTTTCTCACATGTGAATATATATACTTGTGAATATACTTGCTCACTCGTGATTTATTTAATACTACATGTAGGTCAATAATCCAAACAATGGTGTTAATTAATTTTTGAAAGACATATCTTGGGGACCAGCACCTACGGTTACAACTATGTCTAAGTATTGTACGAATGGTTACAAATTTCACACCGAGAGACTTATAATAGTAAGTAAAGTACCTTGCACCTATGAATGACTGCACTCGAGTAGGACCCCTTAATTAAATTCAAGTAGTTGTCTGTGATATATCCTTATGCTCCAAGTATAAAAGAAGCAATAACAGTGGGGGTGTGTCAAAGGTGGTGAAGGCAACCAGGATGGGGAAAATGATTATTATGGTGTGAACAAAGATATTCTAGGATTGTCATATTCAGGTTGGCCAAATAAGAAAATAATACTTTTTTTATGCAAGTGGTTTGACCCAACACTTAGAAGAGGTACAAATGTACACTCGCAGTACAACATAATTAAGGTTAATAAAAAGAGGGAGTATGGTCGCTATGATCCTTTTATAATTGCAGAAAAAATTAGGCAAGTGTAATATGCTCCATATCCATTGCGGAGGGATAAGGCTGATTAGTTTGTTGTAATCAAAACAAAGCCTGTTTGTAGGGTGGAAGTTGAGAATGTGCTAGATGTTGCTTATCAAAACGATACCTCAAGTGTTAACCAAATGGTGGATGATCAGTTGGAAAATGAGTTGGAGCATCCTCAACGCATATTAGAAGAAGTTGATATGGAGGAAATAATAATCTTAGAAAATGAGGATGAAGAATCACCTAATGAAAGTGAAACATGAAGAAGAAGGATTTTTAGACGAGGAAGGATACGTTGACGAAGACGACTAGCAGGTTAGTTTTTTCAAGCGCTCTCAACTTATATAGATTTATATTCTCAATTCTAACATTTTCTTTAATTTATGAAGATGACCGGTAGGGGTCAAGGTAGGTCTAGGAAGGATAAAAGGCCTATTGATCATCATGATGGTGCTACACCCTCGCTTCCTTCCACTCCACACTTGCATCCC
The DNA here is from genome assembly GCF_001879085.1 of Nicotiana attenuata. NCBI lineage: Eukaryota > Viridiplantae > Streptophyta > Magnoliopsida > Solanales > Solanaceae > Nicotiana > Nicotiana attenuata. Next base: position 47,834,626 of record NC_031991.1, read on the forward strand.
TTTGCTGTAGATGGCCGGCAGCAATCTTCTAGGCACACATCTATTCCACCACATCCATCTAATCATTAGGCTACCCATTATTCGCCCTCCCAGCAGTATTATTACCATTCTCCGTCATAGGGCTATACCCCGCTTCCTCCATATGATCCTACATGTAGTTACATGGGTCCATCGAGTCAGCAGTCACAGAGCCATGTGGTACGCCCGTCATCTGCTCCATTTGCTTCATCATTAGCTGGATCGCATCCATCTAGATTTTAGTCGGGCGGATCGTAGCAGTGGTCTGAATTGCAGTAGGGGTCTAGATCGATGCAGGGGTGTGGATCGCAGCCATCTTCATCGGGGACCCCGTCTCCCTCCCCACGGAGTTTGTCTCCTAGCATTTCTAGACTTCATCTTCAGGATAGTAGCGCTGAGCCAGATGCCTCCCATTCTGAGCGCGCTTCAGATTCATCGGAGGATGATGATTCGGATGAAGTGCGGTATGATCGTTATCATAGGATGATCATCTGGCCTGAGCGCAATGGTTAAGATTTATTTATTACTTCTTTATTTTTGCTGAATTATAATAACTACTCTTGTTTATTTAATGTAATTGCTATGTTTCAGGTTCGTACCTAATCATCAGGTTACAAAGATGATCACTGAAATTCTTGGATGGTTGTATAATGCACCCTATCCGACTTGGAGTGACTTTCCACCAGAGCTCGTGCAACAAATTTTCAACCAATTTAATGTTTTAATACAATTCTTATCTATTTAAGCATTACATTAACAATATTTTCATCTAACGTTAGGAACGGTATAACAGTGAAATTTGTGCAAATCTGCTCCGCTCGAAAGAAGAACAAGAAGCCTTCATGGGTTCTACCGTATTTACGGGAGGATCTGCTGAGGCATTGGACCACCGAGAAATTTGAGAAGAAGAGTGAACAGGAAAAGAAGGCCCGAGCATCTGAGAAGGGTGGCTCCTTGCACCGTGTTGGTGCAAGGAGCATGGGGGCTACGAGGAGACTACTGGTAATTCCTTAAAATATTTACATCTATTGTTATCGAACTACATTTATATATGTTAATTTAGTTAACACGTTTTATTATATTTGTAGGAAAAAAAATATGGGAGGAAGATGACTCATGATGAGTTCTTCATGGAGACTCACATCCGGAAGAAGAAGGCACCGACAGATCCAAGTATATGGGTCGAGGACCGGGCGGAGACTGCATATGTAAGTTTCATAACTACTATAAATGTTTATAATATTATATAGTTAATAATTTTGTATCTTCTAAATAAAGGGTCGCTACAAGATTAATGTGGAGGAGTACACTCAAATCTTGCCACCGAATGAGTAAGGCGAGCGACCACCCCTTTCAGACAAGAGCGCAGAGGATATGGTTGGATGTGTTCGGTGGTCCTAAAAAGGGGATAGCATACGGCCTTTCAGAGAGATCATTTCGGCACTATAGGGTTAGATTGCAAGGTATAGGGACTTCCGCCCAAGGCGAGGCAATCGACAGGTCGACTATCTCGTCTATGGAAAAGAAGATCGCAAAGCTGACAGCAGAGCTTGAAGAGACAAAGGCTAAAGAATAAAAGAGAGATGAACAATTTGGTACCCTTCAAGTTCAGCTAGAAAAGAGGGACGAACAATATAATCTCCTTCAAGGTCAGCTGGCCAATCTTCTTGCTAGTGGTGCTTTCCCCATTTCCCGGTCTCGTGAGCCTTCCCCATGTGCTAATCCTTCTTGTCGTGATCCTTCGAACCATGCCGACGATGAAGGTTCTAGTAGTGAAGATGGAGATGATGCAATATAAAACACTCATTGAATGGTGTGTATTGCTAAACAAAGTATTGAACTTGTTAATATTTAGTTGGGACTAGTTTTGAATGATGATTGTATTGTAGATATTATTTTGTTATTGAACATTTGTATAGCTGTTATTGTGGTTGGCATTGTTGTTGTTTTTAGTGTTGTTGTTGTGGTTGTTATTAGCGTTTTTGGTTAATTGTTGTTATTGTTATTAGATAATTGTTGTTGTTGTTAGTTAATTGTTGTTGTTGTTGTTAGTTAGTTAATTGTTGTTGTTGTTGGTTAATTATGGTTGAATGGCAGCAATGTGATGCTGCCATTATAGGATGGATATTAGTTATAATTGGCAGGTGGTGTAGCTTAAATGCAGGCATATTCTGCCCAGTTTTTATCCAAAAAACCGACCAAAATCGGTCGGAAATATCATTTCTTTTGCCCAGAAATTCAAAATTTCCGACCGAATTCGGTCGGAAATTTCAAATGAAATCTCCAGATTTTTGAAATTTCCAAGCGAAGTCGGTCGGAAATTTTGAATTTAAATTTATTTATTTAAATAAATTAATAGTTTATTACCATTTACAAATAATTATATATTTAAATAAATTATTATTTATTTAAAATTCCAACTGATTTCGGTAAGTATCTGAAAATTAAATAAAAAACTTTTTTATTTAATACCGACCGATTTCGGTCGATAACTGCAGTTTGACAGTCAGTCAACGTATTGAATAAACCGACCGTTTTCTGTCGGGAAATTTCGACCGATTTCTGTCGCAACACGTTAGCGACCATCATTTTCCTGACTAATTAAAAGGGGTCAGAAATCAGTCGCTTTTTTCAATTTTCGACCGATTTTAGTCAGTTTTCTTGGACGAATTTAGCCAGTGTTTTAGTAATGGTAAGCTTTAAGATTAAATTTTATCCTTTGAGATGATAAAGCTGAAATTAAAAAAAAAACATCCAAAACATATAAGTCTTGAGTAATTAGGTAATTAGGTCTGGTCTTGAAGAGTATTTCATATGGTATCTTCAATTTTAGTACCTTTAAAGGGAATTTGTTAATCAAATGTGTTCCAATAAATATGCAATATCTCAAAAAACAAACAATGAGATGAGACTGATACAGTAGAGCGAACAATGAGGTGAGACTAATATAGTAGAGCCCTAGAAGTCTCTAAAAGATTTTTATGCTTGTGTTCCATAATTTCATTTTGTTGTGGAGTTCCAATACATATTGCATGATATATTATACTTTATTTTAGAAACAAAAAAAAATCTTCTTGTGCATTTTTTTTATTCAAGCTTAAAAGCATTATCTCAATATATGACTTTAATTTTGTTTTGAAATTGTCTCTCTATCTAGCTACGAAAGACTGTAGAAATTGGAAAAACATTTGATTTTGTAATAATAATATAAGTAGAAGTACCCCTATTATAGTCATCAACCATAATAAGAAATTACTTGTATCATCACAGGTAAGTATGTTATAAGGACTCTATGTATCTACATAAATTAACTCAAATACATTCTTAATTATAATAGAGAAGCTAGAAATTATAACTTTGATTGCCTAATCATTGGACAAATCACAAAAGGCACAAAAAAATATGACGAGAAGAACTAGGAATATAGGAAATATTTTTCATATTACTCAAAGGCATATGGCCACGATAGTTTCATAGCTTGTTTATTACTTCTGATTAACTAGAAAAAGAAATTAAAACCGGAGAATATTTCTGATTACATGTATACTTTTCTCATACAACTAGACTACTAGATGAAAATGGCTACTTGAAAATGAGTTATGTAATGACCCGATCGATTGTTTTGAGCATTTGCATTCAGTTCAGTGGTTTGAGATTATGTGTAGCTTCATATGATGTATTATTACTTGTGTGTATCGTCGGTTTTGATTTTCGAATGGTTCAAGATTGATTTGGAAGAGCGATTCTCAACTAGGAAGCTTTAAGTTGGAAAAGTTGACCAAGTTTAACTATTGTGTAGTTGACGTTAAATCGGAGTTTGATGGTTTCGTTAGGTCCGGATGATAATTTTGAACTTACGGGAAAATTTGAATTTAGAAGTTTCTAGAAGGTTTTGGCTCTAATTGGCGAAGATTGACAATTTGAAAGTTCGGAAAGTTTATAGGTTTGACCGGGAATTGACTTCGGTATTATCAGATTTGGATTTTTATTTTGGGAGTTGGAATAGGTTTGTTATGTCATTTGAAACTTTTGTAAAAAAAAATGAGGTGATTCCGAGTTGTTTAGACGTGTTCGACGTAAGTTTGAAATTTGGAAGTTTGAAATAGTTCATTAAACTTGATTTGAGGTGCGATTCGTGATTTTGATTTAATAATTTATGATTTGAGGCATTGATTAGGTTTGTGCTATGTTTTGGGACTTATTGGTATATTCAAAGGGGTCCCGAGGGGCTCAGGTGAGTTTCGGACGGGTTTCGAACCATTTTGGGTCATGTTGGTTATTGCTGGTTTTCTACTGGTTTTGATGCTTCAGGTGTTCTTCGTGATCACGAAGGTGTGGCCACGAACACGATGTGTATGTGAGATCTGGGTGTTATGACTCTACGCATTCTCAATATGAGGGCCGCGTTCGCAGAGGTTCATTAGCTAGAGCGTCGTGTTTGCGCAGCTAGGTCGTGTTTCTGATAGTTGGTCGATTAGTGCTTTGTGGTCGCGTCTGCATGTCACAATCGCGACGTTGTGCGGGCTTGGTAGGCAATGTACAGTGCGTTCGCGAGGATTGTGCTGCGAACGCCAAGGCTTATTGGGGCAGTGTTGTTTTCTTCGACGCGATCACGAAAGCTTTTCCGTGATCGCGATGTGTTTAACTAGGCAGAATCATTTAAGTACTCTATTTTGAGGCTTTGGTTATTTTATCATACTTTGTGTTTGGGAGCTCGACTTTGGGTGGTTTTAGAGGGGATTTTCACCGTTTGGATTGGGATACATATTTTAGACTCGGATTTGATTATTTACATGATTTCAACTTTGATTTTGGCATTTGATCGATGAATGTAAAAGAGAAATTTAGTAGTTTTGTCTAAACATTTCTAAAGTGAATAATTGAGTTTTGAACGTCAATTCGGAGTCAGAATTGGATGATATTGGTATGGTTGGACTAGTATTTTAATTGGTTATCAGAATTTGTGATTTTTATAAGGATCTGAGGTGCAGGCTCGGGTTGACATGTGGTTGACTTTGAGTATTTGATTAAAGATTCGATCTTTATTGTTTGAGTTTGTTTCCTATGGCGTTATTTGATATTTTGAGTTGCTTTTTGCTAGTTTCGAGTCGTTAAGAGGTCGATTTGAATGGGATGGAATTTCTAAGGTGTTGTTTTGGCTTGTTCGAGGTAAGTAACATATCTAAACTTTAAGTTGAGGGTAATTATCCCTAAGAATTGTGATACTTGAGATGTGTTGGGGTGACGTACGTTCTAGGTGACGGGCGTGTGTGCATGCACCGAGGTGTTCATGCTCAGGGTAGTTCTTAGGCTATAATATGCCATTTTTTGCTATCATGCTTCTTTAATATCATATTTTCTCCAATTGTATAACTATGTGAGTTATTATTCATGTTAGAAATCATGTCTAGGCTATCTACTTATTTGAGACATGGTAGGGCTATTTTTTTCCATGTTGAGCTATTTGCCTTATCCGTAGTTATATTGTTCAGTCTTGATAGTTATATTTGTATGCTATATCTTTTTCTCTATGCACATTTAATATGGTGTCTCACATGTTATTGGTGTCATTCTACGTGATATGAGTTTGAACTGAATTTGTGGCACATTGTGATATTTCATATTGTATAATTGGATTATGTTACTGTGAGATGTTAGCATATGGAGACTTGAGCGAATTGATGTCTGATATGGGCCATATAGCCGTGGTGATTGATAGTGCGGTGACGCTTGCATCGAGGCTACGTACTGGACTTAGTGTTATTGATATTGAGGTGACGCGTACGCCAGGCCCCACGTTAGGATAAGTGATATTGTTTAGGGGCGACATGTGAACCAGGACCCATGATGGGCTATGTGATATTGATTAATTATTAGATATTGGGAAAGGATCCACCCCTTCGGAGTCTGATATTACACTAAGCACAGGAACTGTGATATATATGTGTTTTAGTGAGGGGCTTTTGTGTCAGGCACCATGAGGGTGCTTAATGTGAGTATACTTGATATCTTTGCTCTGATGGTATTGGCTTGACATGTATATTCGACATGCAGGAATAGAGATGTATTTTTCTCATGCCAGAAGGTAATATGGTGTTAATGACTTGACATGTAGGCATAGAGATGTATTTTCCTCGTGCTAGATGGTAAATGAAGTGTCTTATTTATTGTTGAAAGTTTGGAAAATCACAGTTCCTTGTTAAACTCATGCTTTTGTGATTTTGGAGAAATATTTGGGCTTTGAGTGTTATAATTAGGAATGCGTGTGTAATTTTCCGTATACGTGAACAAGTCGAACATGATATCTCTTGAATGGTTTTACTATACTATCATCATTAGATCATGTGTTGTTATTGATCAGTGATGTTGGATACTGACCATATTTCGAGCTCGTCACTACTTTCAATCCAAGGGTAGGTTTGTTACTTATTGAGTACATGGGGTCGGTTGTACTCATAATACACTTCTGCTCCTTGTGTGCAGATCTTGGAGATGATGTTGTTGTTGTATGGCGGGAGCTAGCATTGAAGATGCACCTGTTGTCCAGACATAGCTACCACTTGTCCTTGGTAGTTTTAGATTCTAATTCTATTTATGCATATTTAAAATAGATGTCGTATTTATTTTCATACCATCTTTGTAAATCTATGTCTTAGTGGCTCATGACTTGAACTATAAATCTTTGAGTTAATGTATGGGAACTCAGTTATTTCACTTAAAAAAATTCTTATTATTTTCATTAGAATTGCGTAGTCTTTTGCTTGGCTTACCTAGCGGGTTGGGTTAGATTCCATCACGACTATGTGGATTTGTGGTCATGACAAGTTGGTACCAGAGCCCTAGGTTCGTAGGTTCTATGAGTCATGAGCAAGTGTCTATTTCTTTGAGAGGCTACAGGGCATCTAGGAAATTTCCCATATTTCTTTCTTTATCGTGGGGCTTTGATTCATCTTGAAGTGTATATCATTTATTTTCTTCCATCCACTTGTATGTAATGTTGAGCATTCGGTATCAGTTATGTACTGACGACTTATGATGTCATGGATGAGGTGCAAGATGTGTTCTATGTGTTGTGGAGATAGGCCGGTCTGTAGGACTTGAGGTCAGGTTCAGACCGCAGTTTGGGCTCGGTAGTTTCAGCTGTGTGATTATGTGCTTTTGGACTTCTATGACTTATAGTGTCCCTAGGAGTGGGATCGGTGGCTAAGTGAATGGTTGGATAGCTATATGATGAGTATTATGTGACAGCGGAATGTGCTTAGATTGTTTGGATGAGACAAGAAGGATTTACTGGGGGCATAAAGGTCTACAGATGCTTGATTGTTATCTTGATTTGTTGTACGGTCTCGAGTTATGAGCGTGTTGAGGGATCTTTCATGGTGTTCAATTGCGGAATGAATTAGGTTCTTATGTTTTGTTCATGATTTTATACTCGGAAAGATTAAGTGATTTCATAGTGATAGTGACCATGATGGGGTCATAGAGAGATGGCGGTTTGAAGCTATGTAGGTGGGTTATCACTAGAGAGCTGGTCTACGAATGTGTGATCCTTATGACATTTTTGTGGAGAGTTCTCTGTATACCAATGGGTTATATGTGTTGCAATTTGAGTATAGATCGCTTGAGGAAGTTCGCACAACATTCACGAGTGTCACACCTCCTTTATACACACCCGAGGGTATATAAGGGAGTTTTTCCAATTGAAGTGACATTATTCGAAATAGGATTATTTATTTGATTTTTTAGAGTCGCCACTTGGAATATTTTAATTGATGTCCCAAGTCACCGGTTCATTTTAAATCCCAAATCGAGGAAATTCGACTTTCCTTTTGAAGTCTGCGAACCAGAAATTCTATGTAAGGAATTCTGTTAACCCAGGAGAAGGTGTTAAGCATTCCCGGGTTCCCTGGTTCTAGCACGGTCGCTTAAACTAATATGACTGGCATATTATCTAATTTTAATACATGTTTTAGCCCATGGTACATTTTAACTTATTAACTGCTTTTAATTATTTTAGGAAGATTCGACGTTATTTAAAACATGTCTTGAACCACGTCACATGAAATGCACCCGCAGTTCACGACACATTTTATTTAACATTGTTGAGAATTGGAATTAGGTCACATGAAATGCACACCCGAATTTAACAAATAAAGGAAATCAATTTAAATAGCGAGCCTAAAGCAACTACGAAATTTCAAGTTAATAACAAGGTTTGTGAGGGCCATGGAAAATTTAATAATGGCACGCCTCAATTTTAAAATAGTTATTATTAATTAAATGAGGGCCATGGGTTTTGGGATTTTATTCGGCATGGTGCGCCTCGAATTATTCTAAAAAAAGGGTTTCTAAATTTAGTTTTTGAGGGCCATAGTTTGTATGTTTGGCTAATACGGCGCACCTCGATCTAGTTAAAAGAATCTAATTAATTGATTAAAAGACTAAGGGAAATTTTAATTTATTTTAAAGCTAATGTTCAAACTAAAGCTAATAAAATAAGGCTTGGTGTTAAAAGAAATCAGCATTTGGTTATTTGAAAAGCCCAATCTGGCAGCAGGCCCAATTGCCTTTGAAAAGGAGGTCCATATCGAAGCACAAGGGACAATCGGGCTCACAAGAAGCCCAGAATGCATATTGGACCAGCGAAGGGCATTTGGCATAGCTGGGCCAATGCCAAAGGCCCAATTTCGTGATTCAGCACAATTGGTTGAAACGAATTACACTTCTTCACAAAAAAATCTCAAGATTGAAAATGGACACCAGCAATTCTTGCCAGTTCTACACAGATGCATAACACATTTTTAAGCCCAATCACATTCCATACTAAAATGCAAACCTTAATGTTATATGGCTCAAACACCAATTATTTCGTCCTTTAACATAGCAGAATTCGATTCTCAGCCAAAAAAAAACTAACATTATTTCAAAAGAATATATCTACTAGCATGGATTTAAATCTGTCCAACTCCAGATCTTAAAGAAGAAACGAATGCTTACTGATTTCATCAAAACCAAGTAGAACCCAAAAACTAATTTAAGATTCAAAACTGATGCTTTTCAGCAGAATGTCTAACATTAAAAGGCTTCAGACTTTTGCCTCTGACATTTACAAAACAAACAATAAACCTTTGAAGTCATTTGAAAACCAAAATTAGAGCAACAAAGTCATAGTGAAATCGACCTATGACCTAACATCACCATACAACTTCAAATGTTATCCATCTAAGTTATGTCCATATCACAACAGTCAAGGATCAGATATACGATGATAAAAGTCCAAATTACAAGGCCCGAAGTCCAGCTACAGCATACTTGACAAGAATACTGGACTCACATGCTAAGTAGAGACTTAATACAACCCTTAGAAGGATACAATCAATCAGCACAGGCAAAATATAATGAATCAAACAGTAAAAGAACAATGTAGTGCAGAAAATAAGGCTAAATTCTAATCAAATAAGTTGATGTTGTGCTTAAACTCCACATTTCAATTTCATGCTTCAAATCGAGCTTCACATTCAGTAGGATCCAAAAAAAAAAAGTACCTGGATGTCAAAAGAAAACAAAGAAAATGAAGAGCTCAGCAGCAGCAACAGAACAAGTGAATCAACAGCTCCAAACACAGCAATATTCAACTCTTTTGGACCATTTTTAAACCAGAATGAAGCGGAAGTGCTTTGAAGATTTCAACTATGGAGATTAAAAAGAAAACAGGAAACCAAAAACCAACTTCTTCACCAAAATTGCAAGAGATGTCATTATTTAGAACTCAGCCATTTTCTAAAGTTTTCAGTGTTATAATCTCTAAAAGTCTGACTTGAAAGAGAAGGAAACATGCCCTTTATAGAACACTTTTAGGGCAGCGGAATTGGTTTCTAATTTTAACAATTACCCCTTCCCGAATTTTCATTTTGTTCATTTTAGACCCTGAATTTCTAAACCAACTACTGAACTAACCCAACCCTCTCTTTCCTGGAAGCTTCCCAGGCAGTTACACAAGATTCCCGTTATCATTTTCCCTAAACTACCCTTCAAATGTTTAACTAATTACTTTCAGCAAACCAAACCTTCAACCAAATTGCCCAAAGGTCTTTGGGCTACTGCATTAGCAGGTTCTAACGGCCTTTGGGCTTCTGAACCATTGAAGCCCAATTCATGATCCAAAAGACCACAGACCACAAATAGGCAAACCCAAAGAAAAATCTAAAATTCCGGGCACCAAAAATTCTAACGGAGCAAAACGAAGAAAATATGAAAGTGGGACAGCAGACAAACATGAAATCAAAGGTACTGAAGAAAAAATGTTAATTACACTATTATGCTTATATCACTAATATGACCTAAATCCAAACATACAACAGAGATCGGCTCGAACTAACAAAAGAAGGAGAAGGAAATGAGAAGAAACAGAAATATGCGACTTAACATGCATACAAAAATAAACAGAAAAAATAAGAGATAAGAGGAAAGAAAACAGAAGAAGATGAGCATGAGAATAAACAAAGACGAAAAATGAGGAAAGCACTGAAATACCTAGAATAAACAGGCGGAAAATATCTTGAACGGACTTCTAGTGTTTCCGATTTGAGGCAAAAAGGAGTGTTAGTCGGCTTGTTCTTGTGAGAACAAACATCTAGCACTCATTTCTGGCCAAAATCATCTTCAAAGGTTAGAGAACAACGAAACCAGACCCTTTTTAATGAGGAATCGAAGGCGGGAACGGGTCTAGGGTTCCGTTTTAAGATCTGAAACTAAAGAAAAATGGAGGGGATTTCGGGGAAATTGACGGTGGCTTAGTGTTTGAGGGATTATGGGGAGTGTAAGGTGAATTTTTGGGGTTGATTGGAGTTCTATTACCGGTAAAAATGGTGGAAACTCTTCAAGGCGGCGCTAGGGTTCAACGAAGGAGATGAGAGACTGAAGAAGATGAGTTCTAGGTTGAACTGCGATCTTCAGACAGTTTTAATCGAAAGAGGGGTAGTTCCCTGGCCGTTGGATCAAATCAAATGAAAGGCCGGGATTGATTTTGAACCCTTGAACTCCAAACGGCATCGTTTGGTTAGTTAGAAGGGCAGACCGGGTTAGGGACGTGGATTTGAGCTGGACTGAACGGGTCTGGGGTGGAATTTGATTTGGGCTAAACCAAATTGGCCCAAAATCAAAACATTTCTTCATTTTCTTTCCTTTCTTTTTCAATTTCAATTTTCCTTTTCTTTTCAAATTAAATTAAAACCTAAATTAACTCTTAAAACTAAATTAATTTACCAAATTAAGCTAATTACATAGTCATAGTATTTTTTAAAAAAAATTAAATAACTCATAAATTAAAGAAAAAATATAAAATTCAAAATTAAAAAGTTAAAATGCAAAGTGAGTTATTATTTGTGATTTTTCAATTAGGAAAAGGGCCAAAATTATCCCTATCGTTTGCTAAATGATTTATAAATACCCTCCGTCCATCTATCCGTTCAAAAAAACACACGAAGTTAATTCTATTAACAAAAATACCCTCGCGACTAACGGCAGAACTGGTGGGTCTTTTCTTTAATGACGTGGCGATTTAAAATTGGGCCACGTGGCAATCTTTGACTGGAACAAAAAATGGATATTATTTCAATCCATTTACCTTATCCGACCCATTTACCAAAATGGGTAGTATCTATCACACCCATTCCCACTCATCTGATCTCCCCCTTCTTCTCCAATTGGGACACACAATAACAAATTAATTAAAGAATAGATAAAACCCAAAATCAAATAACCCGAAATTCAAACCAGATTCTGAAATTTCTCCAATCAAACTCAGGATAAGTATTGAAACTCTTAAATGGAAAATCAACAGATACATTTGGGTTGTTAAGTAAGAAGACAAGGATCAAAACAAACCAAAAATCTGAAACAAAAAAATTGAGCCCAAATGCTAAAATTGTCCAAATTTATCAATCAAATCTAGGAGAAATATTGAAACTTTGAAAGGGACAAGTAATGAAAATCTTTGGATTGTTCATAAGAAGACAAAAGAGCCACGAAATAACAGAGAAAAAATAACTACATATAACTGATACAAGCACACAAGAAAATTGAAACCAAGGTGCTAAAAAGCTTGAAATTATCACATTCTAGGATAAAGATTGAATCTATAAAAGGTAAAAAAAAAATTAAAGGGTTACCTTTGGGATGTTCAATAGAAGAAGAAGAGGAGGACAAAGAGCCATGAATTGCAGATGAAGTGAAAGCCAAAACCATATTTTCAAACACAAAGAAAGATTTGTTTCAACAAAAAACGCTAACAATTATTTGTGAGATGAGAGTGGGTGAGAGTAGGTGTGCTGGGTGATAAGAAAAAAGAGAGGAAAAAAAAGCAAAGAAAAAGAAAGAAAATAATTAGGCTGGTCAAATAAATAGGGTCGGACCAGGTAAATGGGTAAAAATAAGACCCATATTTGATTCTTGGTCAATAATGCCACGTGGCCCAATTAAAAATTGCCACGTAATTAAATGAAAGACCCACCAGTTCTGCCGTTAGTCGCGGGGGTATTTTTGTTAATAGAATTAACTTCGTGTGTTTTTTTGAACGGATAGATGGACGGAGTGTATTTTTTTGAACGGATAGATGGACGGAGGGTATTTATAAACCATTTAACAAACTACAGGGATAGTTCCGTTTTCAATTTTACAAAACAACTAATTTACTAATTAACCTAGAAAATGTAAAATTAAATCCTAAATGCAAATGCAAAGTATTTTTGTATTTTTATGAATTAAATAAAATTAAACATGCACAGAAAAATACAAATAATTAAGAAAAATTCTACAATGATTCCTAAAATGGCAAACAAATAAAAGAAAATTTTAATTCTTTGGGATTCTGTAGGAGTAATTCATGTGGGGCAAAAATCACGTGCTCACAACGAGGATGGATATGCACTTAGCAGATGATTTGAGGTTCGTATGATTAGGGCTACATGAGTTCATAAAGGTATAAGTTGAATTAAAGTGCGAGATTATGGAGGTTATGGAGTAAGGGTATTGTAGGTCATCGGATGTTACGTTCTATGGTTTCAAGCCAAGTGGAAAAGTCTGCTATCGAAGATTAGATTGCATGGTCATGTGTTATATTAATTTTGATCTGACGCATATTTGTTGATCGGTTACGATTTGAAGGGGACTGACTTCGAGGTTGGTGAGGGGAAGGAAATTGTCGGATGCATGATGTATTATATTTCATGGGCATATGAAAATATTGGAATGATTCGGGTTTGTTATTCGTGGTGGATGTAGTGTGCAAGGAGAAACTCGGTTGCTTAATGTGGGGTTACTTCTTTAGGTGTTGTGTGCTAATGGAGAACATGTTGTTTGGGTCATTTCGGTGGTGCATTAAGGATTAGAGAAGAGTGGATGACTCTCGAGAAAGTTCTAATGATTTCAAGATTCATATGTGGTATTTGTGGATTTCCTGAATTTGTAAATGGCTAAGATCTAACATTTTCATTGGATGTTGTCGGGACTTCGATTTTTCTGTATCATTATGAATTCTACATTCCAGTATCAGAGAGGTTAAGGAAACAAAATCAGATTCACGGAAGGTCTCTTCATAGTGGCCATTTCAGTTACAGTACTATTGGGGGCTTAAGAGGGAATACAGTGGCTTACGGGCCTTAGGACAACGTGGTTTTACGCTAAGTTCTTTGGGGTGAGATTTAAGATAGGGATCGTGGAGAAGTGTTAAGTTGAGTGCAAGTCGAGGAGAATTCGAAGAATTGGGTCAGCATAGTAATAAAGGTGATCAGTTCCTTGGTGTGGTGAAACTCTACAGGTGTTTTGTGGCAATACTCTTGGATTGGGCAATTTGCGTGACTTGGTTGAGTTAGAGGGATTCAGTTCATACGGCTTGGTTATGTGCAAATGGGTTTTAAAGAGTTCTCGGCGTTGTCGACCACGACTTAAGACGAATGTCTTCTACAGGTATAAAGAGTATGTGTGTGTTGTGATTATCTCGTGGATGGGGTCAAGTGGAAGGTTTCTAGTTGATAGGGTGTCTATCCTACTGGTGATTTATAGTTGATAATGGGGTTCTCGAGTTTTCATATGATGGCTTGATAGATATGGTGCGACGTGTGGGATCGAGTTTTGCACCTGCACGGTTGTGGTTCAAATTTGAAGGTTTAAGATGCACTGTGTTCTAGACAGTATGGATGGATTAAGATGTTTAAAAGAATGTTGGAGCTATCTGGTATCACCTAAGAAGTGTGCGTGTTTTTGAAGTTGCACTGTGTTCGGACTTGCGAATGCTTGACTGGTAATTGCTTGGTTGACTTACTCTTGATGTTTAGATATTTCTATGTGGTGCGAAAGAATTATGGAAGTATTTCTCATGAGATAATTATTTATGAGGGACGTGTCAGTCATTTGAATGGTGGAGTCGGGACTGGACATGTAGATTCTTGTATTCTAGGGATTTGAAGACTAGGAGGGTTCCTAGAGGTAGATTGTTCCTTTGTTGTGGACGATGAGAGTATGTTAAAAGCATGACGGATGATCGTATGTGTTATGGATAGGTTATTGTAGACTTTTCTAATGTTATCTACCTATTTCGGGAGGATCGAAATTGATTTTGGGGCTACTAGTAGGCCTAATGAGAATGTGTATTCTATATCGGGTCAAATTTGCTTACTCAGCAAAACTATTGTTGAGGGGTGTATCATCGATTAAGAGTTGATCTTATTCGTGTTCTGATATGTTCCATATGTTACAAATCTATGCAACAATGGGTTGTGAGACTGTTGACTATTTACACATGTGATGCAATTTTGTTTGGGCCATGTGGTGGAATTTGAACAAGATGGCTCTTCAGGTGTTGAATTATGGTCTTCCTATTTGTGGTATATTGTGCTATCCAATTCTCTATGGTTATGGACATGCACTTCGCGTGTTTGTTATTGATAAGCAAATGGTTGTTGATTGTGAGCATCATGGCTCAAGGTATTCCATGTGGATTGGTGTTTGGATTGGGTAACGCATTGTAGTGAAGTTATATTGGGATATGATGCTTCGTGCTTATTTCGTGTGTTTTGTTTCTTCTCGGTGAGATGGGTTAATAGGATTGCGCTCTGTGGTGGCATTTGTTGAGCTTGCAAAATGATTCTCTCATTTGATTCTCTTTCCATCACTGGACAACCGAGTTGTTGCTTGTTGGTGCACGAATTGCACGGTATGTGGCTCAAGGTGGTGTTGGCGTAGCGTGTCGATCGAGCAGCTTCCATTGGATGAGATGCGATTATTGGACCTGAAATGAGTGTTATCGAATTCGATTAAGGTAAGTTGGGAGAATAATGTTATTAGTCAGTTTAGAATTATGCAATGGTTCTTATCGAGTGAGAGACCTCCACGACTTGTCGATCTGATAGGTAGTTATGAGTTTCTGCGTGTGTCTTTCATCATTGGTAGTGTACGATGGTTTAGGACTGGATTTTAATTGATAAGAGGTTTGTTACCAGTACAGAGTTTGTTAATGAGCAGCTATGGTGGTCGAAAATTATTGCCATATGTGTCTGAGTTGTGTGGTATATCATGTGATTATATCTTGGGATATGGTTATGGCTTGATATATCATGTGATTATATATTGTTTAATTCCGGATATTTGAGATTGGGTTCTAAATTTTATCGACTAAGGTTAAAGAAAGGATCTTCAGTTAGGTCATGTTGTCGAGCTTATATGGATTGGGGGTGATGTGGGATCATCCATGGGTATGTGTATAGTGAGGCATTGATATGATGGCTTTGAAACGACTCTTGGCATGTCCGAGGACGAACCTATGTTTAAAAAGTGGAGAATGTAACGACCCGACCGGTTGTTTTGAGCATGTGCATTCAGTTCAGTGGTTTGAGGTCATAGCTTTATATGGTGTATTATGACTTGCATGTATCATTTGTTTTGGTTTTTGAATGGTTCGGGATTGATTTAGAAGAACAATTCTCAAATAGGAAGCTTTAAGTTGGAAGAGTTGACCAAGTTTCACTTTTGAGTAGTTAACCTCGGATTTGAGTTTTGATGGTTCCGTTAGGTATCGATGGTGATTTTGGACTTGGGCGTATGCCCAGAATTGTATTTGGATGTTTCTAGAAAGTTATGGCTATAATTGATGAAGGTTGGCAATTTGAAGATTTGGAAAGTTCATAAGTTTGACTGGGAGTTGACTTCGATGTTATCGGGTTTGGATTGTTTTTCTGGGAGTTGGAATAGGTTCCATATGTCATTTGAAACTTTCGTGCATAATTTGAGGTGATTCTGAGTTGTTTAGATATGTTCGGCGTAAGTTTGGAATTTGGAAGTTTAAAATAGTTCATTGAGCTTGATTTGAGGTGTGATTTGTGGTTTTGATATTATTTTGTGTGATTTGAGGACTCGAGGTTCGTTTTATGTTTTTTGACTTATTGGTATATTCGGACGGGTTAAGGGGCTCGGTTGTGTTTCGGACGGGTTTCAGACCATTTTGAGTCATGTTGGGTTGCTGGTTTTCTGTTGGCTCTGATGCTTCAGGTGTTCTTCGCGATCGCGAAGGTTTGCCCGCAATCGCGATGTGTATGTTGGATGTGGGTGTTTTTACTCTATGTTTTCGCAAAAAGAGGGCCGCGTTCGCGGAGATTCAGAGGCTAGAGCGCCGCGTTCGCGAATCTGGGTCGCGTTCATGATTGTTGGGGGATTAGTGCTTCGCGGTCGCGTCTGGATGTTGCGATCGCGCTATTGTGCTGGCTTGGCAGGTTATGTTTAGCGCGTTCACGAGGAATGTTTCGCGAACGCGAAGGCTAATTGGGGGGAGTGATGTTTTCTTCTGCGTGATCGCGACGGCTTTTCCACGATCTCGGTGTGTTTAGTTGGGCAGAATCATTTAAGTACTCTATTTTGAGGATTTCAGTTGTTTTATCACATGTTGAGTTTGGAAGAACAGATTTGGGCGATTTTAGAGGGGATTTTCACTGTTTGGATTAGGGTAAGTATTTTAGACTTGGATTTGATTATTTTACATGATTCCATCTTTGATTTTGGCATTTGATCGATGAATCTAAAATAGAAATTTAAGAGTTTTGTCTAAACTTTCGTAAAGTGAATAATTGAGTTTTGAACATCGATTCGGAGTCGGAATTGGATGAGATTTGTATGGTTGGACTTGTATTTTAATGGCGTATCGGAATTTGTGAGTTTTGTAAGTTTTTGGGGTGCTCTCTCGCATTGAAATTGTGGTTGACTTTGAGTATTTGATTAAAGATTCGACCTTTATCGTTTGGGTTTATTTCCTATGGTATTATTTGATGTTTTTGAGTTCCTTCTGGCTAGTTTCGAGCCGTTCGGAGATCAATTCACACAGGATGGCGTTTCTAGAGTATTATTTGGCTTGCTCGAGGTAAGTAACATATCTAAACTTTGATTTGAGAGTAATTATCTCTAAGAACTATAATATTTGAGATGTATTGGGGTAACGCACGTACTAGGTGACGGGTGTGTGCGCGTGCACCAGGGTATTCATGATCCGGGTAGTTCTTAAGCTATAACATGCTTTGTTTTGCTATCATGCTTCTTTGATATCATTTTTTCTCCAATTGTATGACAACGTGTGTTATTATTCATGCTAGGAATCATGTCTAGGATATCTGCTTAATTGTTTGAGACATGATAGGACTATTTTTTCCATGTTGATCTATTGCCTTAGCCGTAGTCATATTGTTCATTCATGATAGTTATATCTGTATGTTATATCTCTGCCTCTATGCACTTTTGATATGATGTCTCACATGTTATTGGTGTCCTTGTACGGGACACAATTTTGAGCTAAATTTGTGGCACATTGTGATATTCTGTGTTGTATAATTGGATTATGTTTCTGTGAGATGTTGTCATATGGAGACTTAAGTAGATTAATGTCTGATGTGGGCCATAGAGTTGTGGTGATTGACAATGAGGCAACGCTTGCGTCGAGGCCCCATATTGGGCTAAGTGTTATTGATATTGAGGTTACGCATAAGCCATGACCCACATTGGGCTAAGTGGTATTTTTTAGGGGCAACACATGCACCAGGCCCCATGCTGGGCTGTGTGATATTAATTAATGATTCGCACTTGGGCAAGGATCCGCCCCTATGGAGTTTAGTATTAGAGTGAGCGTTGGCACATTGATATATATATATATATATATATATATATATGCTTTGGTGAGGGGCATTTATACCTGACACCGTGAGCGTGATGGCTTCACTTTGATGTTATTGACTTGACATGTAGGCATAGAGATATATTTTCATCATGCTCGAAGGTAACATGGTGTTATTGACTTGACATGTAGGCATAGAAATGTATTTTTGTCGTGCTAGATGATAAATGAAATGTCTTATCTGTTGTTGAAAGTTTGGAAAATCATAGTTCCTTGTTAAACTCATGCTTTAGTGATTTTGGAGAAAGATTGAGGCTTTGACTGTTATACTTGGAAAATATGCCTAATTTTTCGTATTTGTGAACGAGTCAAAGATGATATCACTTAAATTGTTTTATTCTATTGTCATCATTGGATCATGTGTTGTTATTGATCATTGGTGTGGACACTGACCTTCTTCCAAACTGGTCACTGCTTTCAGTCCAAGGTTAGGTTTGTTACGTATTGAGTACAGGGGGTCGGTTGTACTCATACTACACTTCTGCACCCTGCGTGCAGATTTTTGGAGTTGATGCTGCTATTCTATGGCAGGAGATAGCATTGAAGATGTACCTGTTGTCAAGACATAGCTACCACTTGTCCTTGGTAATTTTAAGTTATAATATTCATGGATGTACTTCCTATATCTAGCATTTGGGTAGACCTCATACACAAATATATTTTCATTTATGGGTACTAGAAATTCAACCCTTAATGTCAACATTCAACGTGTATCCGTAATAATCTTATTTTTTCAAAGGGACATATAGAAAGTCCTTTCCATATAATTTCTGAAGTCAACCAAGCTGTAGATGTTTAATTTAGGATTAGTTACCTCCTATAGCAAAGGTTGATACCTTATTTATTTTAAATAAATACCATTTTAAAAAATTAAATTCCATAGCTACCTTTTGATTTTTATAGCCAAATATCTATTTATGGTCACCTCCTACCCTTAAGCCATAAAATACGCTGCCCTCTCTCTCATAAAATACGCTGCCCTCTCTTTCTCAACCCTCTCTCTCTCAACGCCAGTTTTCTCCATGAACATGGATTCTCTCTCATCAGTTCCTCCGTCGATCGTTCTTCTGAGTAGTCAACATGAATTTTTTTTGCATCTACTTCCTTCAAGGATTTTGGAGAATCAATGATAAAGATGGGCAAAATTGGAGTCCTTACTTGAAAAGTCAAGGAAAGAACCTTTGAGAAGCACATATTCTGACACCATTTGTATCAATCAAGCAGAAAGCTTTTCTTGAAATGGGGAAAATATGGATTGAAGTCTGCCTGATTTCCGCCACTCTACGACCTTTCTTTGCCTCCCACCAACAACCCGATTCGTGCCTTCAAGGAACATACACGTGAGGTGCGACATTAGGTTTATTCTTGAACAAGACGACGGAGTTTGGGGCTGAGCAACTTGAAGATTCTGTTACCTTTTTTTTAAGTGTATTTCAGTGTATCTCGTTGTATTTCCATGTATTTCATTGTATTCATTATCTTTTTTTCATTGTATTTCAGTGTATCTCGCTGTATTCCATGTATTTCATTGTATTCACTGTCTCGCTATATTTCATGAATGTATTCATATGTTTTTTTAAATTAATATAATTTATGTATTCAGATGTATATATGTATTCAAATGTATCTGCAGTATGTATTCATATGTTTTTGCACTATAGATGACCTGCTATAATTCATGTATTCAATGTATTTTTATGTATTTAACTATATTCAATGTAATTATATAATTACTCTGAAGATTGCTATGTTTTTGGGGTGTTTTTCGGTTGAGAATCTTTTTTATAACTGGAAATACAAATTTTGTATGTTATAATTGAGTTTGTTGAGTTATATTAGGAGTCTATTATGTTAATTGATTCACTTTCCGTTTAAAAACAACCGAATAGACCATGAATTGTGCCGTGAATACAGTCGAATACAGTCGAATACAATAATCTGTCTAGCTGTAATTCCCTGTTTCACGCCGTTAATACAGTCGAATACAATAATCTGTCTAGCTGTAATCCCATTTTCACGCTGAAAAATGCTACTGTATTCATGAATACAGTAGCTCAAATACATCAAATACAATTTAAAAAACCTGAAAACATAGCTATAGGAAGTAATATTGTAAATGATAGCTACAACTAGCTAATAACCACTAAAACATAGTGGTTTCTGAAAGTTTCTCTTTAATTTATCACTACGTAGAAATGAATATTGTATGGTAGTGGGAAAATATTATTTACCCTTAAATGGATATATTCAGGAAGAACAAGTTGCCATCTTGAATTCGATTAAATGCCTAGTCACAAACTCATTTTTTTTCCTTTTTTTCTAACGGTATTTTGAAAAACGTTTCGGGATAACAAGCTTGGAGCTTGATCCTTTAAGAAGAATTAAACTAAATAGTCGGCCATCGAACAGCTTAAAGTTAAAATAGCCAGCAAATGTATAATATATGTATAATACTATATAATCATGAATAATTAATGTATAATTTATGCATACCGATTAGAAAAAGTAAACAGTGAATCTGTATGCTATTTATGTAAAGATCTCATGCTTTAACATACAATCACTACACTTCAGTGTTGAGTAACACACTCAGAAAAGACACCACATCATCATCAAATATTTTTAGTCCCACTGTTGCACAAACCACCTGGGCACTAGCCAAGATACCAAGATAAGATGGGTTGCTAATAAGTTGTAAATTATCATTTCTTCAATTCAAATTAATGTTAAGACGAAGATTATCATTTCTTCAGTACCTAGATAATATGGGTTGCTATTATTTTCAGATGACAAAGTTGGAACTGGGTTCTCAGGATGATTGTAGTAGAACAATTGAAGTCCTACTTGAGTAAAGGAAAGGTCAAAAACTTATCAGAAATCGGAACTGAACCTAATAGTCCTAATCAGGCTCCTTTGTACCGAGGCACAACGGATAGGATGCCAAAGTGACTGGCAATTATAGGTTGCCACTTGCCAGCATGTACATTATACAGTATTGTTTGCGACTTTAACCTATTGATTCTGAAAAATGTTAAATGTCGCTGACAAAGTAAACTGCAGCCAATCATAAGAAACGAAGATGCGTTTCATTTGGAGTAAGTGAAAATTGTAACTTGAATTTTCCATTAGGCCAAAATGATACGAAGCCCCCTAAACTTGTCCGGGTTTTTCTCTTAGACACCTTATTTGAGGCTTATTCCTATCGAACACTTACACTAGTCAAATTTTATACTCATTAAACACTTTTTGCTGACATGGCATGATGTGTGTGATACACTTACCCAAAGAGCGTGAGATGCATTGTTTTGGGTTTTTTTTCTCTTTTTTATTTTTTTAGTCTCTTTCTTCTTCTTTGCCATAACTTCTCCACCATCCACCACCATGGGCACCGTCCCTATCGCCACCACCACAGTCCTCCCTTCTCTCTTTTCTTCAGCCACGCCTCTTCTTCCTCCTTTTTTTCGAACCAATAGCACCACATTCTGCCATCATCACTGCCTACGCTGCCACCACTCCAATCATCACCACTTAATTCATCTTTTTCGAATATGAAAACGACCATCACCGTATGCTCCTTTTTCTTTGATTCCGACAATCACCACCGCCTTGCTCGCCGGAAAAAATGGAGACCCATCTCTGCCACCACTCTCTTTTCTATCCCCGTTGCTCTCTTGTACCAGAAAAATACACAATAGAGACTCGAACACCCTAGACCTACGCCTAAAACGGGATAGACAAAAAGAATCCGCCGCTTCACCCAAAATCCCACCCCCTTGTGACTTCATCTTCCTCGCTCCACCCCAAACGACCCTCTGTTCAAACGCCTAGGAGACTGAAGCAGCGCCGCTGGTACACAAGAGAAGAACCTCCCCCTCCCTCCAAAACTTTGTCTTCTTCACAACCCCCCCCCCCCGTTTTGGAACTCCATCTTCTTCAGCCAATAAAGACCCCAAGAACCTAATTCGAAATGGATGGCTGCTCTTTCTTTGGTTTCAAGTGAACAGCCGCAGCGCACAAACCATGACAAAACCGAGCAGCTAATTAAGAGGAACAGGCAGCACCCATCCTAATTCCTCTTAAAACCGACGAAAACCAGCAGCCATGTCACAGAAAAGAGCAGTAACCTTTCCTATGTTCAAGATATTTCTCGCTCAAATTCGTTTAATGTTTCCCGGTGACTCTTTACTTCCCATTTGTGATTAAAAACAGTGACGAGAAGCAGAGATCAGCGAGGCAGTCCGGTCAGAGCTCATGAGGTTTCCGGCGAGAAGAATTAGATCTAAAAACCAAAACAAAAAAATAAAAAAAAAGGAGAAGATTTTGGTTAGAAATGACTTCTGATGGGCAGAAGAATAGGGAAGGTCTGGATGGGGTTTAGAATTAGTTTTTTTTCTTAAAAATAGTTTTCTTTTTCCTTCGTAATTCATTTTGTTAATTACGTATTATTTTGGACTCAAATGCCAAACGTCATAATTTAATTCGTCCATTTGCCATATCATTGGAGAGTGTACTACACCCTCTTTAATTTTTTGCTGCTTATCAAAAAAGTGTTTCATAGGTATAAAATTTGAGTAGCTTAAGTGTTCAATCGAAACAAAACTTAAATAAAGTGTTTAAGAGGAAAACCCGAACAAGTTTAGTGGGCTGTGTATGATTTTATCTTCATTCAATATATTGCCTGAAAACTCAATTTCAATTTGGCAAAGCAGTACATCATGACTGCCAATAGTCCATATAGCAAAGAAAGGTGTATGCGGTATAATTAGTTGTTGACAGTTGGAGAAATAAAGAGATGACATATGGAGCTGAAGATATGAAGAATGTGATTCAGCAAATAGTCAATACCGGTTGCTAGCATATGGCCAGTGCTGGATGAGCCCCGAAGGCAAAGTACCCGACGGGCAAAGGTTCAAAGTATTGATATCGGGTAGCATTTAATGAGCAGCTGTTACAGAGAGTGTCTACATTTATAACCAACCGTTATGCAGCCATCAATTACAGTTTTATTCTCATTCAGGAGGAGCTTGATTTGGGGATCGTGTCTCCCTGAATAGAGCTATAAATAGGAGAATTAACATCTATTGTTGACACGAAATACTCTATACACGAAAAGCTATATTCTGCTCCCCAAATTATAAAGTTATTCATTTTCTTTTGCTCTCAATATTGTTTGTACTTCTGCTATCAGAAAGATTAAGCGAATAGCCAGGCTTGTATTTCCTTTAGTTTCGTTCGTAATCTTTTTGTTCTATAAACCACATTATAAATTCAACTGTACCGATTTACGGATAAACAGTTTGGCGCCCACAGTGGGGCATAAACAATTGTGTAATTGCTTTGATCCATTCACTTGTTACTAACAAATTCAGAATCCTTCCTTAGCAAAAGAAAGATCGGGTATGGCAGCTAATGATAACAGCAATGTTTACAATGTTGGAACACACGATGAACTGGAAGAAGTGTTTCACCGTGATGATTAATTCAGCGAGACCCGCAACGAAGGGGATGAAACAACCCCAGTTCGAGAAGGTCAATATCCTTGGCATGTGCTGGGCCCAACTTCTGATGATGCAGAGGATGAGCACGTTGTTGAAACAGTCAAAATCTTGAGAGAACATCAAAAGGGGGTTACGGATCACCTCTCAAGGCAAGATCGGGTGATGACGGAATTGAACAAGGCATTATCGGGTGATTCCAATAATGCTAATGGAAGGGCCCCAATTCCTCCCACTATTCCCGTAAATCAAACAGCTCAAAGAACCGAAAACAACACTCGAAGGGAGAATGTCAGTTTCGACGAGGCCGGAGGTACCGGTAGCGGATCTAGGAACAACAATTTAAATGACCCTTTCAAAACTGAGCTCATGAGGTTCATGAGATGAGTGAATGAATGAATGATGAATGGATCAGAATGCAAAGGAATTTCACACTCGGATGGATTAAATCCCGGGGGCGCCGCCGGTGATAAATGGACCAGATTGAAAGAAGTATGCGCAGCTTTTGTTTAAACCAAGTGTGGTACCAGAATTGATCCCAAAAATGTTTAAGCTTCCAGATATGCCAAAATATGATGGGACTTTGGATCCACAGGAGCACATCTTGACCTATACTGCGGCAATAAAGGGAAACGACTTGGCCCAGCATGAGATCAAATCGGTTTTGTTGAAGAAGTTTGGTGAAACCCTTACGAAGGGTGTCTTAACTTGGTATTCCCTCTTACCAAAACATTCTATTGACTCTTTTGAAATGCTTGCATATTCGTTTACAAAGGGTCTCAACCCCTTGAGCTCTAATGCCTTACGAAAATTGAAGGAAAGCTCGCTCGAATTTCAGGCAACTACATGGGCTGATGTTCACAACCGCTACGAGTCAAAGATCAGAATAGAAGATGATGAACTTGGTTCCTCAGCGTCTTTCAATGACGGAATTGTGATCGACATCAAGATAAGTTGAAAAATGATTTTGATACAGACCAGAGACCCTCTAGAAGTCATTTTCAGCCTTACGAGAGGGCTGATGGGCGTGGTAATAAAGGATTCCAATTATCGGATAGGTTCACTTCTGATGGAAGGACGGATCGTGGCCGGAGTAATAGATCGTCAAGAGAAAGAGGTGTTAGGGTCCAGAGATTCAGCGTATCCTCGGTTGTCTAATTATAGTTTTGATATCAGCTCGGTGAAATTGGTGTCGGCCATGAGAAATATTAAAAAAGATAGGTTCCCGAAACCGGTCCGATCGGATCCTAGCCAAAGGATCCTAATCTATAGTGTGAATTCCATGAGACTCAAGGCCATATGACTGGGGACTGCCGACCTCTTCGTGAAGAGGTGGTAACATTGTTAAAGAATGGCCACCTCAGAGAATTTTTAAGTGACCGTGCCAGGAAACACTATGGGAGAAATCAGGATAATACGGAGCCGTCAAAGCGGCAGCAGGGTCACCTCGGATGACAATCAACATGATCTTCGGAGGATACAAAGTCAATGGGGTGACGATTTCGACAGCAAAGAAGACGAAGATATCGGTGACTCATGGCAAGATGATCCGGGAAGTCTCAAAAGATAACAACACTTTCACAGAGGAAGATGTTCATGGACTTCTTCTACCGCACAATGATGCTTTGTAATCTCTCTTAATGTTTTAGATTTCAAAATTAAGCGTGTTTTGGTTGATCCGCGAAGTTCAGTCAACATCATACAATTGAGAGTCCTAGAGCAAGCAAAGTTAACCGGGAACATCATTCCGGTGACAAAGCTTCTGGTTGGCTCTAATCTAACAAGTGTGACAACCCGAGGAGAAATTTTGCTTCCTACACATGCCGAAAAATTGACAAAGACCACTATGTTCGAAGTGGTAGATGGCGACATGGGCTATAATGTAATCCTCGGAAGGCCATGGATACATGAAATGAACGTCGTACCTTCATCCTACCATCAACTATCAAAGTTTCCAACACCATAAGGGATCAAGTAGATCAGAGGAGATCAACCGGTTGCAAGGGAGATGAACGCAGTAACCGTTTCCAGCGGCAAGGGCAAAGAAACCAGCAAATAGCAATTACAGGAACCAGTGTCTTTTCCCATCCCAATTGAAGATGATAAAAATGGGGAGTCATCGGAATTACATCAGGTACCGAGGTCTTTTCAGGTACCGAAGGAGACGGGCGACCAAGTCAACCGCAGAAGAGCTCGAACAAGTGGCTTTGTTCGAAAAATTTCTAGAAAGAAAATTCAATTTAGGAACGGGGTTGAGTCCCGAACAAAGGTTAAATCTTATAGATTTTACTAAATCTAACATTGATTGTTTTTCATGGACCGGTGAAAGAGGAAGCAACTGGTGTAAAAGGAGTGGCAGTTGTTATTGGCTCAAAAGTTGGTGGTAGAGGAAGGTCAGGGACTGATATCCTTTGACCGGAGTCGTCGAAGGGATCGAAAAGCGGGAATCGGCATTTTCAACCAAATCCATTTGCCCCAAAGTCCCTGAACTTCTTCTGGTGGTGGAGTTTGAAGCTTTCCCGGCTGAGCACCCGATTGAAATGATGAAAATCTTTTTCTTCTCCAAAGGGCAACTTCTTCATCATCGGTTTTCTCGTCATCAAGGACTATTGTGGCTGGTCCAATTGAAGTTTCTTTCATTCTCTTCTCCTGAGCCCCAGTCGAGGAGGTACGTTTCCTCTTTGGTTTCTTATTTTTGGGCTGGGAACTCCTCGAGGAGGAGCCTTCGTTGGAAGCGAAAGCAGATGCGCGAGCCGGTTAAGGGCATCTTGCAGCACCCGTTCGGCTTCCTCCGGGTCATCGAGAGCCTCGATGTCGGGGCACACAATGGAACCCTTCGGATATCATGTGTGGAGCAAAAAAGCATTTACCAAATTGTTCCTAAGTTGTTTTGTACGGTTAAGATTGAAAGAAAGAAAGAAGGATTTTTGCTTACCGTGGTTCTTGACTTTCCATCCATATTTGGGAGTTATTTCTTTCCACCGACAAAATTCTGGAGTAGTAATATCCATAATTTTTTGAACCCATTGGGCAAGATCTTGAACCCGTGGGTGTCTCTAGTATGTAGCTGGAGAAAATAAGGTATAAAGTTAGGGACAAAGGAAGGTTTTTTTAAAATATGGAAAGAAAAGTGATACGCGAAGACTTGCGAAAAGGTTCCATGACTCAGGAATAGCAAGCGTTGTGGTCGGGAGAATGTCCCTGGTAGCAATGACAATAAACCGTTCCATCCATCCACAGTCGTTGTCATCATCGACGCGGGTGAGAAGGGCATGATGACCACGTTTGCTATGTTTTAGCACACCCCCACGGAAGATCTTGGGGGAGTAGAGGTTCAACATGTGTTATATCCCGTACTTTAACGTTAGGACTCGTCGAAGTATCAACATATGAGTTGGAAGGGATGAAGGTTATACATGAAGATAGGGATGTAAGACCCTGTAAGTTTGAAGAATTTCGGAACTACTATATATTGGTTTGATATGTATTTTCTTTGAAGTAAACCATTTTCGGTAAAAGTTGATAGATACGATTTTATATGGTTGTGATAAGTTTTAAATTAAATACATGACATGTGGGAGTTTATAAATGAGATTTTATTTATTATAAGAGTAGATAGTATTTTATCATAAGAAAAGTTATCCTTTTTCCGTTTTGAGAATTTATAGTATAAAAAGAATTTCTTTATTGTAAAGATACAAATTATTTTCTCACAAGAAATGAAGGTTATCTTTTTACCATTTTAAGAACTAAGCATACAAGACACTTTACTCTTTATATGAGATTAGAAATAATAAAAGTTGAAAAAATATGTATTTTTACATGGATATTTTAATAAAATAATAGTTTATGTATTTATTTTATATGGTACCATATGACCATGATAGTAAAGTGTATTAAGTAAGTTGTATAAAGTATTAAAAATAAGTAGAATTTTAAGTAATTTGAGATAATTGGTTAATTAAGTGGGTAGGTTTAAGAATTGTTTTGTCCACGTGGGATCATGACAACTAAAGTAGTGTATGACTAATAAGTAGGCTAGGTGGTGTCACTTTTTAGGATAAGGCTTAACCAGCCAAAACGTGG
>NC_031991.1:47862452-47872564 GCF_001879085.1 Nicotiana attenuata
CCCCCTCCCCCCCTACGTAGTTTATGATGACTTTTAGTCATTCTTGATACGTGGCAAGTTAGAAATGTGAAAATTTGTCAAGTCTTATGACATGAGTCCTACCCACTTTTAAGAAGAAAAAAAAAATTAAATATCCAATACTAACATATTCCTTCTTAAGAAGGATTCATATATACATTTCTAGGATTTTGGAATACAAAACCACATTTCCATTTCTAACAAACAATAATACGTGATTCATTCTTACAAGTTCCCTCCCATTTGACCCAACAAAGTGTGAAGCGTCTCATTCTTCATTTCCAACACATACACATGGCAACAACCCCTCAAACAGTAGGAAATTAAGTGTGATATAATTTTAATGGATCAAGATCAACAATGGCTTATCAACTGTTTAAATGCAACAAAAGTTGAAATTTTCTCTTTTGGTATCGAGCATAAGTGTTGACATTCAATTTTTTCCTATATATTTTCAATATGCAAAATACTTTCAAAATAGCATATATGTGTGTGTCCAAATATTTTAATATTTTTTCATAATTTTTAAAAGTTTTTAAATTGATTTATTTCCCTATTTCATCCATAAAATCCCAATAATTATGTTCAAGTTTATTATTTTTTGATGATTCATTTATTGGATCTTTATATTTATGCCAAAATATGTCTAAGGTAATTTTTGCGTATTTTTACAATTTATTCAGTATTTTTTAAAGTTAATTGCACATAATTGCAATATTAGCCATTTTTAGGTTTAAATTTATCTCATATTTATAAAATGGGATCCTATATTTAAATTGTTAATTATATATTATAAATTATTTTGGTGCTTTCAATTTATTTTCAGAAATTTATACTATTTTTATAAATTAAAAGGAAAAAGTGGCTATTTAAATTTTAGTCCAAATTGGGTTTCAATTATAACCCAAATCAGGCCCTAATTAACCCAGCCCAATTCTAATTAAACCCCGACCCAATTTCAATTAAACCGACCCAAACTCGGATCCCTACCTACCCTCTTTAATCCAGGCCGTTGATCATTCAGATCAACGGCCAGCATTCACCCTTTCCATTTTTAACCCTGAACGACCCCTAAAGCTAAATCATTTCTCACCACCCGCCGCCTCTGAATCCCTTTCCCTCTCAATTCTCTCTGCAACCTCATATGAGCCCTAGTCGCCGCCACCTAATTCCACCCTAATCCACCTCAATCCCCACCTAATCCATGGTCTCCTATGGCCGTTTGAGGTGTATACCGGCCTCCTCAATCTCATGGTGGCCCGTTTGTGCGATTTCATGGCCAGATCTCAAAGATATCTAGTCCAGCCCTTGCTCAACATCCATTCATGGCCTTTCTCCGGCCATCCCTGGTCTTTCTCCGACCATCCGTGGCTGTCCAAGTCAGATCTTTGACTTTTTTGGCTAGATCGGTAACTTTCAAAGTCTTTCTCACTTTTTCTGGGTTTTCTAAAACCCTAGCTCTAAGACCTTTCAATTTTCTTTCAGATCTATCTTAGATCTGTGCTTACTATGAACTTCTTAAGTGTTTTTCAAAAGATTCTCCGATTTCTTTCAAAGTGACTCTTCATTTTTCAACGATTAGGGTTTCTCTTAACTTCTTTTTAAAGACCGCTTCTCTGATTTTTTGGTGTTGTTTCATGACTTCACTATGTTAAAACAACTTGTTTATGCTTTACTTCTATTTGATTCAGCATGTTGAAAACCCAAGGCCTTTTGGTCTTATCCGAGTTCTGAAACTATCCTTGTTTGTTTGAGTGTATACTTGTTCGATTAAGTTCTTTTCCTTGTTTGACTTATCTGATTCTGAGTTCCTATCATCTCTTAAGCTTGACTATTGTTAAAGCCCTAATTTCTTAAAAGGTTTTCCTCACTTATTGTTACTGTGTGAACCTTTCTGGTTTCTGACTCTCTTTCCTGTTACTATGCTCTCTTACCTTTTGATTCTGCGTAACTACTTGACTTTGTTGACTACCGTGCTTCGAGTAAGATCTCTTTTACTACTGAATCCTAGCTTTATTCCTGCTACTACTATATGTTTTGTGTTGCTTCTTTGTGTCAACATTTTGACTCTGCTATGCCTGTTCATTCCTTGCTATTTAATTGTTGAGGTGCAGAATTCTTAACCCTTTCTTGGTTGATTCTCGAACTCCTTCAATGTCGCGGACTGATAAAAAGGTTTTCTATGAACCTAATTGTAATTGTTTAGTTTAGACATTTAATTGATTCCCCTCCTTTAATTTATTGTGGTTCTTACCTTGCTCCCAATCCTTTCCCAAAAACTAAGCATATTTTGTACTTAGACTTGATTATTTACTTCATGCTTTTTACTGCCCCCTTATATGGCCAATAATCATCTGTTCCCAAACTGATTTCTTTTTTAAATTAAACTGTTAGTATCCGCTAGCAAGTGATTCCTTAATTTAAAGGGAATCACTTTGTTAATTGATTCTGATTTGATTATTTCCATGTTGTGTTAGGACTTTACTTATTACCTTAATTTCTACTCGTTTTCAAATACTAAATACCCTACCCTTCTCTTCTTTTAAACGAGGGACTGGACGAGCAGGGACGAAACAATTTATTCAGAGCACACACTTAAACTCAAAAAACTCTCTCTTCTTTTACTGCTACTTGTGCTATTGCTTTGTTCTAGCCGGCTTGAAAGCCAAGGACAGACTGTGGAATCTTGCTTACTTTTCCTTACTGCACTTTGCTTCTTTACTGGTATTCTATTAATTTTATAAGTCTTAACAACAAACATGTTTCTTTAAGTGCTTCAGTTCCTCATTCTTGTCTACCTCTGCTTATGTTTCGCAGTCAAGTTATGTACTAGCATGTTGTAGTAGTGTTCTTTCCCTTGTTAAATTTAATGCTTACCTATAATGTGTACTCTGTCAGTCATTTGCTATGCACTTGCTACCAGTTATGATCCCAACCCCCATATCCCCTATATGTGATTTGTGTCCTTTGGATGGGTTATGTCCATGGCCGCACATGCTAATTGCTGTGCATGACAAAATCAGACCCCTAGCTGGGGTTATACAAGATCCATAGTCCACTGCCCCTTTGAATAGATCTTCTGATTCTGTTCAACTATTAACAAAACTGTTTTTAAACACCCTTACGCCACTCTACCTATACACAACCCACAGTATGTATAATAAATCTTTTGTATCTGCTCTATCCAACAAACTCATATTAGAACTATAGGATTCTCCCCTCTTAGTAGTTACAGCCATGCTAATGGACCTTGAGGTTCCCAATTCTGATCTTGAACACATAGTTTGGCCCTTCCACACTGGCACTCATTCTATTAGAGATATTGCCTAAACCTGGGTGTGAGCACTGCCCGGGATCCCCTGAGATCCTTAGGGAACTTTGACACACTCACGTATGAGAAAGGCTTTGAAACATTGGCATTGAAGTGATTAATTATATAACTCAGATAGGAAGTCAAGATCAGGCTTCTTTTGGTTGTAATTTCTTATTTCTGCACTTCTTTTGTAATTCAATCATTGGGACCGTAATAATTTGTAAACAATATCGGGGGATTAGTGAAAAGGGTGGGTAGTTGTACATTGTGGGTGGATTGGGTAGATAACATGCCTATAGGGTCTATTTGCTTCAAGTCTGGTCTGTTAGATAACATGCCTATAGGATCCGTGCTTTGTTTAAAATAAATTTTGCATGCTTCACTTTCATGCAACTAGAAATTATGTCTATAGGACATAAATGGCTTTAATAATAGATAACGTGTCTATAGGATCAAAAAAAATCAGCTCTACAATTAGATATCATGCCTATAGGATGTAAAGTGATTGAAGCTCAACTTTCGTTACAGCATGTATCCAAACTCGTTTTCTTTAGAAATCACGCCTATAAGTCCCAAGTCAGCTTTCACACACCTAGATACCATGCCTATAGGATCTAAATAGCTATAATAGAAATCATGCATATAGAATTTAAAATAATTTAGTTGGAAAAGCCATCTAGTTCATGTTATTATTCTGAATTGGATTAATTTAGTAATCTACCGCTTCTTTAATAAGTTTCTCAAACACTGCCTCGACTTAATACCATTAGAAAGCATGTCTATAGGATCTCAAGTTGTCTGCTTAAAATTAATCACTGCTCTACTGCATTCCTAATCAATATAGATATCCTGCTCATAGGATATCATTAATACGCCTAGGCAAGCCTTAGGTAACTACTTGAATAAAACTGGAACTGCCTTCGTTAATTATCACTTGCTACAACCAACAGGCAGGCCTGATTCAGACTTCTTATCTGAGCTATAATGAATCTAGTTCTGACTCAAATCCCCTGCTTTAGGACTTAAAAAATTCAGACTTTAACTATGTTTGAGTCGTGCTATTTATATGCATTATTTGTGGAGGTTTATATGAGCCTTCTAATTGCTTACATGTTTCCCCTTTAAATGCAGTCCTACGTGTTTTTGTATGTCGCCTTAGCCTTTTTACCTTTAAACCTAAGAGTCAACCTAAAATTCTCCCTCTTGTAGGAATAGTAGTCCTAAAATTCCTTCGGGGCTGATAGGAATGGGACGGGTAATAGCACGCAATAGAGGTCGAGACCAATCCGCGCTTTGACACCTTTACAGGGTCAGAAGGGTATATATGGATATGATGACCGGTGCACTAATACCACGTGTAGCCCCTCTTTTGAGGAGTGATTACCGGGTATTGCATTGATGTGATCCATATTATAAACAAACCTAGGACCCCCTTTACATTCATCAGCATGCTTAGATTATAACTCTTTTCGAAACCCTGCTTTATTTAATCGTTTTCAAAGACTTGTGTATTTAAAATCCCCTATTATTTGAGCCTTGTTTGTTTACTTGTTAATTGCACAAATTCACAAAACTATCTGGCCGGGAACCACACTAGTGGATCCTGAGGGGTGCCTAACACCTTCCCCTTGGGATTATTTCAAGCCCTTACCCTATCTCTGGTTATCAAACGTAGTTGTAGTTGAACCTCATAGGTGCCCTAACGCACCTTAAAATCGTTAGGTGGCGACTCTTCAAAGCAAAACCCTTTCCCAGAAGGAAAGAGTTGTCCCAACCAAATGTCATAAACCCAATTTCGCGAGAAAAAGGGGGCGCGACAGCATGGCGACTCTGCTGGGAATTTTTAGGCTTTTACCATTTCAGATTATTCTTGTGAATTTGTACCTCTCCCTTTGTGCAATTATCTGTTTAATTCCTTTATGCATTTAATTTCTTCTTTAGAAGCAAAACTGACGTATCTCCTTTGTATCTTTCCTTTATTGCTTTAAATTATGAAAAATATTGTTATCGCTTTCTTAATATGCAAATACATGTCAACATGCTTTCAATTATTGCATAATCATGCTCAACATCATACTCCACTCGTGCCAAAACAAATACTATCGCAACGCTTATAATGAGTGGTTGTGCTCTTCCTGTATCATTACCCCTAAATTCGGAAAGGTATATTTGCGGTAAAACTAGTCGATCAGCGGTGCAGTCGACAGTTCCGAGCCTTCCCCTTGAGTTGTCTGCTCAAGGGTACCAGTCTAAAACCCCATAGAAACCTCACTCTGTTCAAATTGTGCATGCATCATGGTCAAACCTAGCCGGATCAGTTATGCTGTCCAGATAATGATCCTTTAAGATAGCCTTGTCCAAAAGTCCGTTGGGTTTCCCTAAAGCCAAAACGGTTGTCGTCACGTTCTGTGCATTTATTTGGAGAGCTAAATGTTTCATGCTAATCATTGATATTAAATAGTCGAGTCCGGTGGGGGAAGGGTCTAACCTTATTTGCCTTGCAGAAATATGAGGCACGAAGTCCCCAGATTCGGCATGGTCACCAAAATCCACCCCAGATTGCTGAGTTGGTGGGAAGATTTGCATTCTAGTGACAAAATCTCAGAAGGGTTGAAGACTGTCAAAAGGCTGAAGGGACCGAAGGTGGACATCTAGCCAGAGCATACCTGTTGCTGGGACTTCGCAAATTGGGGAAGCTGTTCGACGGAGCCAGGGATGCCGAGTCTGGGGAAGGTCCTTCTGGGACCAAATAGATAGGAGTTTACCTTTTTCGATTTATGAATGTAATAAGGCCAATGGCCATTAGTGACTTTTATTTCTTGCTTATCTAATGTCGTTTTGGGATTCGCCTATTTTTTATCAATAAAATGAGGCATTTAGCATTCTAAGTTCTCCAAATCAATTTGTCGCTAAGCCTACCTCGGGCACAAAAGAGGTTCCCCAAATTTGGACACGCTTTACATTCTCGCACTATGTGTTTAAATATTGCAATACTTTTTATAATCCTCACTGACTTGATTACCTTTTGTTTTATTTTTGTTTTTTATTATTCCCCTCCCCAAAAGGTTAGCTCGTGCACTCTGACATCATCATCTTACTTCACAAGATCCAGAGGGGCACATCTCAAGAATTGGAGCATCAGGACAACCAAAAGAGCCCGACAAGCCCCGGGGTAGCAAGGCTAAAACAAGCACTATTCACTGTTTTATTTACTAAATGATTTTCTTTCCACATTTTTCAATTTCCGCAATAAGATCTTCAATGTTCAAAACAATTATTCAATCTATCAAAAGCACGTTTGATTTTTATTATGAATTAATATTTATTTCTATCGTTTTCCTCCTTACTTTACTACTATTACTTATCTTGATGAACCAATGACTGTGACATGCAATGAGACAACGCAACAAACGGATATTGATTCAGAGGAAGATGACATACCTGACGAGACTGTCAAAGAAGTTGAGGACTTTGAGAACAGACCTAAGTCCAACCTGGACGAAACCGAAATTGTCAACCTGGGAGATGCGGAAAACGTTAAGGAAACGCGAATCAGCATTCGCCTATCGCCATCGAAGAAGAAAGAATACACAGAATTTCTAAAGGAGTATGAGGACATATTCGCATGGTCGTATGATGACATGACTAGTCTGAGTACGTCTATTGTGGCTCCCAAATGGGTCAAAGCAGCATCTTACAGAGCGGTAACTAAGAAAGTCGTGGTAGACTTTGTCCGCGATAGCATTGTTTGTCGATTCGGGGTCCCAGAGTCAATTATCACTGATAATGGCTCCAATCTCAACAGTGACTTGATTAAAGCCATGTGTGAAACCTTCAAGATCACACACAAGAATTCCACAGCCTACAGGCCTCAAATGAATGGAGCCCTAGAAGCCGCCAACAAGAATATCAAGAAAATATTGAGGAAAATGATAGAGAAGCATAAACAGTGGCACGAGAAGTTATCGTTTGCTCTATTGGGGTATCGCACCACAGTCCGCACATCAACCGGGGCAACCCCCTAGATGCTGGTTTATGGTACAGAGGCCGTCATCCCCACCGAAGTAGAAATTCCTTCCCTAAGGATCATACAGGAAGGTGAGCTCAACGACGTAGAGTGGGTGAAGAGTCGTTACGAGCAACTAGCTCTTATAGACGGAAAGAGAATGAACGCAGTTTGCCATTGTCAACTCTATCAGAACAGAATGTCCAGAGCCTTCAACAAAAGAGTCAAGCCAAGACAGTTCACACCGGGGCAGCTGGTGTTGAAGAAAATTTTTCCGCATCAAGATGAAGCCAAAGGGAAGTTCTCTCCCAACTGGCAGGGTCCGTACATGGTTCACCGGTCTTTGATAGGAGGAGCCCTCATACTTGCAGAAATGGACGGAGAAGTCTGGCCAAAGCCGATTAATGCAGATGCAGTCAAGCGTTACTATGTGTAATCTTTATGCTTTCCTTATATGATGTAAATTGAACTACGCCTGACCTGATTCCTGTTTAAGAGGGGATACGTAGGCAGCCCTATGGGTTCGGTCACAATTGTCACACCTCCTTTTTCTTACTACACCCCGTTAAGGGTATAATAAAGGAGTTTTTCCAATTAAAGGACAATCGAAACGGGATTTATTTTATTAAGAGGTTCAGAGTCGCCACTTGGGAGATTTATGGTGTCCCAAGTCACCGGTTTGAATCCCGAATCGAGGAAAAGGTTTGACTCTGTTTAACAGTCGCGAACCAGAAATCCGGGTAAGGAATTCTGTTAACCCGGGAGAAGGTGTTAGGCACTCCCGAGTTCCGTGGTTCTAGCACGGTCGCTCAACTGCTATATTTGGCTACAATCTGATTTTAATACATGTTATCCTATAGTGCAATTTAAAAGTATTTACTGCTTTTAATTGAATTTTTAAGAAAGTGAACGTCGTTTAAAAACGTATTTTTGGATCACGTCACATGAAATGCACCCGGATCCTCGACACATTTTTATCCAATGTTTTGGGATTTGGATTTGGGTTGCATGAAATGCACACCCGTATTTAGGAATGTAAAATTATTAAAAAGCGCGCCTAAAGCGACTAACGTGTTATTATCTATGTGGGAGGCCATGAAAATTCGCTAAATGGCACGTCACAGATTCTACGTATTTTAATATAAATATTTAAAGAGGGCCACGCAATTTATGAGTTTTATTTGGCGTGGCGCACCTCATTTTATTTTTTAAAGGCCGTCCTAAAAGGGACTATTATTTTCTAGTATGGATTGTCTCTAAAAGGGTCCTAATTAATTAACATTATTAATTACTGTTATTAAAAGTATACAAGGAATTTGGGCCTCAAGTTCAAGTCCACACTTGAACAAGAGGAAAAACCTCTTAATTCAAGTATGCTACTTAACTAGAAGGCCCAAAACTCATGTTACAAATTATTTCAAAAAAAAAATCAGTGAATCTAAGCCCTTAGCATTTTTGGGGCTTCAAACTTAGTCCAGGAGGAAACCAAACTCAGTCAGCCTCACGTTGGGCCCTGTACCGATAATTCCAGGCCCAAACTTAACAGCTAGACTTAATGATTTGCACGTGCCTGGCAGTCTCAAATCCAAACACATTTATTTGAATATTAGCAAACTTTATATTGAAACACTGATATTTGATTTGATTTTTTTTTTTTAAAATCTCAGCTTCCTTTATCTATTTACCTACTGTCGAATTTCTGAATGTTAACAATAGCTTAAACTTCATTTATCACCAAAGGCCAAAACTGGAAACATTTGCCTGAACTTAGCAAATTAATTTTGAATGTAAATGCCAAATACATCTACTGAAAAAACAGTTTAATTGTATAATCTGATGGAGGTTCAACTCCGATGACCTTCAAATCTTAACTGATACTGTTATTTAGTACCCTAAGTAATAAGCTGGCTATAGCTATCAAAACGAACATTAATCCAATGAAACGAGTAAATGAAAATGCATCAGTCCATAGTCCCTTGTTTATGTTAATACAAACCAAAATAAACTAATACTAGATAAACACACATCAACTAGCATCTATTTAACTACAGATTAGGATAATCCAAACGAGCACAGATCTGGAGGTAAATGCGTGAGTATTTTTCATTTCATTTCCAACTCAAAGCTACATCAAGGCAAATTCAAAGTGTGTACCTGGAATTATAATGAAATAGAAGAGAAGAAGAGAGTCAGCAGCAGTAAGCAGTGGCTAACTAACAGCAACAGGTCCAATTTCAATCCCAGAACAATGTCAAAACACCCATGAACGATTTGTAGAAGGATAGACACTAGTAAATCACTGAACACAGATCAGATGAGACCAAACAAACTCGAAATTGACCCAAAAATCCTTCTGAACTTGAACTCACGAAATTTGAAGATGTTCAAACCATTTTTGACCTTACATAAACAGGAAAGTTGATCTAACAGCTGGAACACAAAATTATCCTAAGAAAACTTCAACGGAATAGTATTTTTGGAGTTTTGTATTGTTTTTTTTTTTTTGGTTTTTTGGGAGAACTAGGATCTAAACTGGAATTCTAAATTCTCGGATTTCAAACTCTCTGTTTTTTTGAATTTGAATTTGAAGTTTTAGATCTTCAAAACTTGCAGAAACTTTTCTTTTTTTTGGGGGGGGGGGATTTTCGAGATGTTAAAACTTGTGAATCAAGGCACTAGGCATGCCTTTTTATAGGTCAGAGCCCAAGGCTCTTTCAGATTTTCGATTTACCCCCTAGTCCCTCTTTATTTTTCAGTTTTACCCAATAGTCCCTT
>NC_031991.1:47872664-47915697 GCF_001879085.1 Nicotiana attenuata
AAGAAAAAGGAAAGCCGGGATGACGCATGCAACCAAGCAAAGGTATAGTAGAACGGTTAACTGCTTAGGTGCATTCATTCCCAAAATGTGCGGCTACCTATCTATTAATGCTCTAATCGCTGACAAAGTTGTTGTTGATGATGAGTTCAGGCAGGTGGTTAGTTGACTGGCATTCTGGAAACCTATTCCTACAACACCCGGTCTAAGAACAAGTCGAACATGGTCAACCAGGAGTTAGAGGCAAGCATCGTCGACCCGTCGAAGGAAGAGGAAGAATTGGATGTTAATGCAATGAAGGAGGAGATGCATAAGCTGAAGCAGAAAATGGCCGAGATGTACCAGGCTTGGTCAAAAGGGCACCCACCACCGACTTACCCTGCTAACCCTGCTTACATCCCACCGTTAGCTCAGCCTCAGGATCCTCCTACGGTGAACTCATCTCCAGCCTTTCCTACTTACCAACAGTGCTACGGAATCACCTCCCAAACACCACCACCTCCACCACCCAAACAAATCCCATACCCTCCCCCACCAGTCACCCTTGTGTTTGTGGCCCCTCCACCTGCCGCATTACACAGATCCTCTAGTGAACCTTTGTTCCAAACCCATGATAATCACTACTACCCACCCGAACCTACCTTCAAAGCACCAGAACCATGTTCTTACACCCCTCGCTTTGATCTCTCGGCTGAAAGCCTCCCAAGAACCCTGAGCAGGAGGAGTTGATTTGAAAGGGTCCAAAGTCTATTTGAAGAAGTGAACACGGTAGAAATTCGGGAAGGTTCTGGTGACGAAGAAGTGCATTTTGTCAGGCCTAATGTGAAGATTAACAATTGGGAAGCTACTCCTCTTCCTACTCGGAGGGAGTTTTGGTAGTGGGTTTTGATTTTCTTTTAGTTGTCTGGATTATTCCAGGGTTGTGATTCAGGTTCTACGTTCCGTCCGTTTGAATGTGTTAAACCTTGTTATCTTCAATTTCAGTGAAATGCAATTTCCCTTCTTCTTCATTCCTGATAGTTTCATTTTTGTTTTTCTTGTCTTTCTTGTACAGTTCTTTCTATGCTGGTCTCAATGACGTGACATGCATAAGGAATCTTCGGCCCAGTCTTAAAAGCCGGTCTAATTCTGAAGTAATAATACAAGAAATTGAGTGTGATGATGAATTGGAACATGACGATGATGAGTGGGTCAAAACTGGCCTGGAGCAATTGAGTCTGATTGATGAAAAGAGATTGGCAGCAGTAGTCATGGCCAATTGTACCAATAGAGAATGGCGAGAGCATATAACAAGAAAGTGCGTCCACGGAAGTTCGAAGTAGGACAGTTAGTGTTGAGACGTATCTTGCCTCATCAGGCTGAAGCAAAAGGAAAGTTCGCCCCAAACTGGCAGGGACCATTTGTTGTAACTAGAGTGTTGTCCAATGGTGCGTTATTTGATAGATGTGGAAGGAAAATGTGTAGAAATGGCTATCAACTCCGATGCAGTCAAGAGATACTATGTATGATTCCTTTGTCTGATTGTACTTGTTTGTATTTGGCATATTTTGAAGATTGGAATGACGAAGGCATTTTGTTCTGCTACCTAAATACTTTATCCTTTGCTACCCCTTTGAGCCTCAGTTATCTCCTTTCATACCCCTCTTTTGGAATCAATGACAAAGTTTGTAAACATAAGCATGGAAAGTAAGTGAAGGAAAACAGTGAAAAGAGAGAGAGAAGAAAAATGAAAAAAAAAGAAAGAAAAGAAATGAAAAAAAATCAAAGAAAAGAAAAGAAAAAAAAAAGAAAAAGAAAAGAAATGAAAAGAAAAGAAAAGGAAAACAAGAAAAGAGAGAAAATGGAAGAAAAGAAAATCACAGCAACAAAGTAATTTCTATGACCTGAACTACATTTGACTTGATTCCAAAAGGATACGTAGGCAGCCTCTCTCTGAGGTTCAGTCACACCAAAATAAAAATCCAAAAGCCCCCAAGAAAGAAACTGAGGCAGAAGTTGTGGTCGTTGTAAGAAATCTGATTCCGAAAGTTGTAATTTTGAACCCATTTGAATTGCTTTGAGCCCTTGATACCCTTTCTTTCTAACCCTATCCAAAAACCCATGTTACGGTCCAAAGAAAGACCTTCTGATCAGTCTTCAAGAAGTGCCAAAACGAGCAAGTAGAAGTGATTCATGTCAGGGGCAACACTCCGGTGCAAGCAGAGAAAATGATGAAAATGAGAGAGTCTTATTGGTGAAAACCCTCACGGGCACCATAAGGCGAAGTGAGTTGAGAGAAATTAAAATGAGAGAGTCTTGTTGGTGAAAACCCGCATGGGCACCGTAAGGCGACGTGAGTTGAGAGAAATAAAAAATAAGAGAGTCTTATTGGTGAAAACCCTCGCGGGCACCTTAAGGCGAAGGTGGGATTTCAGATGGACAAACGAGATAGGGCTGTGGTTGAACGCTGCAGGATGAACAAGGTTAAGGTCTGGTTGAGGAAATCAGGTTATGGAATTCTGGGACAACAAAGCGTGGCAATTGAAAGTTGATTGGTTGGACAGATTGGGCCGGTTAGTCCAAAATGCACGGCATGATCAATGGTACCTGTGAGTACGTGATTTTTGCCCTATATGAATTATTCCCAGAAATTCAAAAAAAATGATTTCTTTCATTATTTTGCAATTTTGTGGATTTTTGTGGCATTTTTA
Source organism: Nicotiana attenuata (assembly GCF_001879085.1). NCBI lineage: Eukaryota > Viridiplantae > Streptophyta > Magnoliopsida > Solanales > Solanaceae > Nicotiana > Nicotiana attenuata. The sequence continues at coordinate 47,875,352 of NC_031991.1, forward strand.
AGTTAATTGTTTGCATTTCATTTCTGCATTTTAATTAGTGAAAAATACAAAAGTACTTGACATTTGCATTTAGGATTTAATTTCATATTTTAGGATTAATTAGTAGTTAAGTTGCTTTTAAAACAAAATATAAAGAAAATAACAAAAATGGTCCTTTTGCATTTTTAGTTTTAATTTATCTTAGTTTGTGTTTAATTAGGAATTAGTGTATTTGGGAATTGAATACTAATTTTAGAAGTCAATGTGGGTTTTTATTTTTGAATTTGGTATTTAATAAAATCAGAAAAAATATAAATACAAAATGAAAACAGAAAAAAAAGAAATAAAAGAAAATAATTAAAAAGAGGGCTGTCTCAATGAGGACCCGGAATTGGGCCTTCATTAGTCTTAGCCCAAAACCACCCCATTCCCAGGCCCAAACGCCCCTATACCCGGTCTAGTACCACCATAAACCAAAACGACGTCGTCTCGTGTCATTGAATCTGGGCCATCCGTCACTCTAATCCAACGGTCCAATTCCATTCTCCGATTTTTAATAAAAGTGTCCTAAATCTCTGAAACCCTAGAGACCAAGACCTTCTTCCTCGTACACCCTGCCCTCCATCAACGCCGCCGCCGGCGAAGACGCAACCGTCTCCGATGGCTCTCAAAATCACACCCCTATGCCGCCCCAATGTCCTCGTCACAAATCCCTCACTAGCTCCCTTCGAATCCTACCAGAAGCCTTCGAATAATTGAAACCGTCGTCATCATCTCCGCCGCCCACGGCAGCGCTACCACCAAATGACCCCAAAAAATACACCCTTGAGTCTCCTCTTCCCCCTCATCTCAAATCCGGCCTTAAATTACCTCAAATCACTGTCAAACGGTTCGAATATGGAATTAAAGATTTGGACCAAAACGTAAGTCTGTCCAATCCTCATCAAATTCACACCTTACCTTCTCCTAACCTCCCTCATTCCAATTCCCACTCAGAATCCTTCAAACATCCCTGTAACGCCTCGAATTTCAAATCAAATATCAAACCCTAAGAGTTCAATTTAGGGTTGGAATCTGTGAAGCCTCTGGTCCAGTTTTCGCAAGTTTAGGGTTCGATTTAGCCAGGAAATAATGTTTTTCGTTTGTTCTTGGCAAAGAACAAACGATTAACATCATTTCAAATCGGAGGCCAGTCGTGTTCAAGTTAAATTGGTGAGTTTTTCTAGTTTGTTTTGTTTGTTTCACTTGATATTTGAATTTCCTGCTACTGAAACTAGTTTTCTTTTTTTTTTTTTAGTTTAATCTGTTCGTTTATATTTTTTGCTTGCCTAGTTTTCTTAGATTTTTTTAGGTTTTTGATTTTTGCTTCTCTTTATTCGTATTGATATAGCATGATTAGTTCTGTTTAATTCTTGTTTTTTGATTGGTAATTCAATTCGGATTTCAGTAGCTAATTCAAGCCTTAATTAGGTTCGTTTGGGTTTGTTTTCACATTTTGGAGGCCTGGTTATAATTGGATGTTGTTTGGGTTATAGCTGAATAATTCTAAGCCCCTGTAGTTAACTCTGGTCATCTTTGACCAAGTTAAAAGGGCTGGGGTTAGTTTAACTTAGGTTAGTAATTTCAAGGGTGAAGTCAAGGATAATTCGGGTATTTCAATTGGAGAATCCTGCAGTAACTGAAAGTAGAACCCCCTAGAACCTTCTAGATTGGGGTTCCAATTTGAAATTCAGAATTTGAGTAGTATAAATTGGGTAACAAGTCAGTACCCTAAGGACTTTTAAGCTAAAACTGAAAATTAAGAGGGGGCTAAGGTGTAAAGTAAAAGTCTGAAAGATGCCCTAGTTATTTGCCTATAAAAGATACCCTGCCTTGCAAAAGAAGAGGGAGATCCCTGAAGTTTTGAAATCTGAGAGAAGTTTTGAGAACCAAAATTTTCAGAATTTAAAATCTTAAAAAAAGTTCTAGAGATCAGAATTCGGAGAGAATAGAGAGCCTCTAGAATTTGAGAGCTAAAAATACACAGATTTTAGATTTAGAGATTAAAAAAAATATCCTGAAAATCAAAACAAAGAAAAAATAGCTTAGAAATCCAGCAAAAGCTACTGTTTTCATTAATTTTTCAGTAGTTCTGATTCCCTTCCAATTTCTGAAACTATTTGGATTCATCTGGTTGAGAGATGGCTTAAACTTGTTCATCAAAGTTTGGTGTTAGATTCAGCTGGGTTACTGTTCGATTGGTTTAATTTTAAAGCATTTCAAATCGTTTTTCTGGGTTCTGCTGGTGCTAACTCTTGATACTGCCTGCTGATACTTCATTTCTGCCTTTTATCTTCAAATTTCCAGGTATCTACTCTCAATTCTGCAGATGTAACTCTTTATTTGAAGATGAAATAAGAGTTGAGGCCTGAACACAAGATTTTCTGTTGAATTTTGGTCTTATAGGCTTTCAATTCTATGAACTATTGTAGAATTAATTAGGTTCTAAAGCTTAAATCTACTTGAGGACTGTTAAAATGCTGTAAATAGATGTCTGAGCATGCTGGTTATTTTAGTTTTTTCATACCTTCAAATGCATTGATATCATTTAGATGAGTGTTGATGTAATTGTATGATTTGAAAAGTTATGTTGTCTGCATTTACATGGATGGAGGACGCATCAGTAGCTTTAAATTCATGATGTATTACTAAGTCATTGTAGTTAATTTTAAGTGTGTAATCAGTGTGGTATTATAAGGAGTTGCTATACATTTTTGCCACTGGTTTTTGCGCTTAATTTTTGAGTCAGATCTCTGGTTTTTGAGCTTGAACATCTGGGTTCTCAAACTCATACTGGGCTTATTTTTGTGTTTAATACAATCAAAGCCATTTGTGCACAAAGTTGTGATTGGGTCTGTTAAGCTCAGGGACATTTAGTTTGTGTCTTGGCCTTTTTCATATGTCATTTTGGTAAGATTGAAATTGTAGGGCTTAAAAATATTAATATGAAGCTGATGTTATTTAAGTTCTTAACTGGCATTCAAATCACTTTGTAACTATGTCTCCAGTTCATTAACGTTAGTATTGCGTTGTGATTTGGGCTATTAACTTTAGCCCAGTTGTGCTGAAGCTTTCTTTTTAACTAGCAGACCTTTGAATGGGCTTTCGCGAATAAGCCTAGCTGTGCTTCAGGCGTGTTCTTGCGTTTGGCAAATGGACATTTAGCCCACATCCCATTTAGTTCTTCTTCCGCAATTAGATACTGCCCACTTTGTTTTTTTTATCACCTAGACTTAGTTTAGATTTTGAGCTTGAAATCAATATGACTTTAGTCAATTAATAGGACCCTTAGAACAGTTTGAGGAGGGCCATATTAGATAACACATTAGTCCATGGCCTTCCCGAATTTTAACTAGGACCTCCTTTTAATATAAAGTCGAGGCGTGCCATGCCAAATGAAATCATAAAAATGCGTGGCCCTCTCTAATTATGCCTTTAAAATTCATAGAACTCGGGATGTACCGTTTAGTGAATTTTACGGTCTCCCGCAAAGATAATAAACACGTTAGTTGCTTTAGGTCCGTTACTTAAATAATTTTACCTTCCTAAATACGGGTGCACATTTATGTGACTCAAATCCAAATCTCAACGAAGTCGAAATGTGTCAAAAACCATGGGTGCATTGATGTGACGTGGTTCGAGACGCGTTTTCACGACGTTGCAATTCTCTTTAAAATATAATAATGAAAGCGGTTTAAAGTTAAAAAAAAGCACATAAGTTAAAACACGTATTAAAATCATATTTTTAGTCAATTATAATAATTTAAGCGACCGTGCTAGAACCACGGGATCCGGGGGTGCCTAACACCTTCCCTCGGGTCAACAGAATTCCTTATTCAGAATTTCTGGTTCGCAGACTCACTGGGAAGTCGAAATTTTCCTCGATTTGGGATTCAAGTTAAACTGGTGACTTGGGACACCAAAAGCCAATCCTATCTCAAGTGGCGACTCTAAAAATAAATAAATAATCCCATTTCGACAAATGTCACTTTAAATGAAAAAACTCCCTTATGGATTATCCTTCGGGGTAGGTGTAAAAAAGGAGGTGTGACAGTACCAGCTGTTCCACTCAGATAAGTCTCTTTCCTTTTCCTTCTTCGTTACAAATCGTCCGGTTTTGGATTCTCTTTATCCTTAACCCTCAAGGTCATTGCATTTCATTCTCTTTGAGTTTGTTTCTTTAAGATGTGTCAATGTTAGTCTTGTTCAAAACAAAGAAGAAAGGATGTCAAGGCTCGCTACCAGTCTCCCAATTGTAAAGCACAGCAGGGTCGGAACGTACCAAAGATGACATGATATAAAGGACCACCGGATGTTTCATCGGTGGATTGATTAGATAGTTTTGTGGGAGAAGCAAAGTTTCAGATAAAGGGGTCAGAAATATAAAAACAACAGTATGGGATAGAACACTTGGGTCCTCAAAGTCATGGGGTTGAAAGTCGGTCAGGAAGTCGAAGCAGTTCAAGGCACGTCCAGGGAAGCAAGTCGGAGTAGAGCTCAGTAGCAGGGATGTACCCAGCAAGAATGCCAGCAACTAACCACCATTTTATATTAACAAGGTTTTTCTTTGATCGAAACAGGGGCAAAAGTTTTGTTGGAAGTTGCCATAGGGAAAGGACAAGCACCAAACAGCCACCAAACTGGGGCAGGAAATTTTCCATTTATTCCAAGTTTCAGAAGACAGGAGCCCGCCTGGAGAACATAGGCATATATTTCAAGTTTCAGCAGTCAGGAGCCCGCCTGGAGAACAGAGGCATACATTTCAAGTTTCAGCAATCAGGAGCCCGCCTGGAGAACAGATGCGTTTATTTCAAGTTTAGCAATTAGGAGCCCGCCTGGAGAACAGAGGCATTTATTTCAAGTTTTAGCAATCAGGAGCCCGCCTGGAGAACAAAGGCATTTGTTTCAAGTTTTAGCAATCAGGAGCCCGCTTGGAGAACAGAGGCATACATTTCAATTTTCGGCAGTAAGGACCCCGCCTGTAGAACAGAGGGTGTACAATTCAAATTTTAGCTTTCAAATTCTTATTAGTATTTGGTAATATGATGCCCAGCCACCAAACTGGGGCAGAAAATTTTCTTTGTTTTTTTTGTCTATTTTGTTGAAGTCAGGAGCCCGCCTGGAGAACAGAGGCATTTATTTCAAGTTTTAGCAATCAGGAGCCCGCCTGGAGAACAGAGGCATTTATTCCAAGTTTTAGCAATCAGGAGCCCGCCTGGAGAACAGAGGCATTTGTTTCAAGTTTTAGCAATCAGGAGCCCGCCTGGAGAACAGAGGCATACATTTCAATTTTCAGCAGTCAGGAGCCCGCCTAGGAGCTCGCCTGGAGAACAGAGGCATACATTTCAAGTTTTAGCAGTCAAGAGCCCGCCTGGAGAACAGAGGCATATATTTCAAGTTTTTGCGGTCAGGAGCCCGCCTGGAGAACAAAGGCATACATTTCAATTTTTAGCAGTCAGGACCCCGCCTGTAGAACAGAGGGAGTACAATTCAAATTTTAGCTTTCAAATTCTTATTAGCGTTTGGTAATATGATGCCCAGCCACCAAACTGGGGCAGAAAATTTTCTTTGTTTCTTTTCAAGTTTCAGAAGTCAGGAGCCCGCCTGGAGAACAGAGGCATACATTTGAAGTTTCAGCAGTCAAGAGCCCGCCTGGAGAATAGAGGCATATATTTTAAGTTTCAGCAGTCAGGAGCCCGCCTGGAGAACACAGGCATACATTTCAATTTTCAGCAGTCAGGAGCCCGCCTGGAGAACAGAGGACTGCATTTCAAGTTTTAGCGGTCAAGCGTCACTCGGAGAAATGGCAAAACATCTCCGATCACAATTCAAGGCAACAACAAAGGAATTCCACTGGGAGAAATGCAAGTTAACAAGGCAACAAGAACTACAAGAGCAAGTTTGAAGACATAGACAGGACTTTTGTAATTCATAGATCATAGCTTAGTCTAGCTTCTTTTTATTTTGATACAGTGTAATAAGGGGGTTCAGTAAGCAGTAGCAGCAACAGCAACAGTGAAACCACAGCTTCATGGTAGTCCCAGCTACCAGACCTTCCTGAACTACACTGACCTGATTCCTTTTTAGCCAAGGATATGTAGCCAACGTCAGAAGCAGGGTGCGGTCAAAATTTTTCAAAAATGCTTCACACGGAGTATTCAAACGGGCAAATATCGCTCGTATCCGCTCACTTATCTTTGCACGAAAATTCTTTGTGTTTTCGAGCAAAGAGGGGCAGTTGTGAGCACGTGATTTTTGCCCTATATGAATTACTCCCAGAAATTCAAAATAAAATAACTTCTTTCGGTGTTTGCAATTTTGTGGCTTTTCGTGGCATTTTCTGTTAATTGTTTGCATTTTGTTGGTGTATATTTTTTATTAGTGAAAAATAAAAAAAAATGTGTGTTGCGTAGGCATGTAGGAGTTATTTTTGCAATTATTAAGTGATTGATTTATTTTATAAAAAAGGAGAAAAGCACAAACTAGTTATGTTACACCTTTTGATTTTTATTTTTGATTTTGAGTAGTTTTTCTTTGCTTTATTAATTGTGATAGTTAGTTAGATTTAATTAGTATTTTTGTTAAATTAATGAGGTTTTATAATTTAGTTTAGGATTCATGTTTTAATTTTTAGAAGGAAAAAGAGAGAAAAAGAATTAAAAAATAGTAATAATTGAGTCTTTTATTAAAATACCCAAAATTGGGCTGGCCCAAGTCAAAACTCAGCCAAACCCACCCAAAACCCGTCCAAACCACCCCTTTTACCCAGCCCATTCTATTAAAATACCCGTTCCACCCCCGTCCAAACGAAACGACACCGTTTGAGCCTAAAGCAATCAGGACGTCGAGGTTATCTAATCTAACGGTCCTGAAGCCCCCATTCATTAAGATAAATATGTCCAAACGGTACCACCCTCCAGAACTCCCCTACCTTCATCTCCCTCACACCCCTCTCACCTGAACCGTAATGCCACCATCCTCCGCCGTCTGCCGCCGGCCGGAAATCGCCTCCGCCAGCGGCGATTCTCCGATGACTCCCAAATTTTCACCATATCTTCCTCTTCACCTCCCCTTTCCAAATCCGACCTCCGTTTCTTTCAAATCTTACCCAAACGCGTCGAATAATTGAAACCCTAGCCACCGCCTCCGCCGTGTCCGGCGGCGCCACCTCCAAACCCAACCAAAATCACACCCTGGGGCCACCTCACCTCCTCTTTCTAAATCCCCAACCAACAACCTTCAAATCTTACCCGAAGTCCCCGGATTTTAAATCAAAGAAGGGCAGAACCCTAGGTGTCGAAGTTGTTTGATTTCTTCCCAAATCCTTGAGTCCAGAGATCGATTTGAGTCACAAAATAATGCTTCCGTTTGTTCTTGGCAAAGAACAAACGTCTAACATCATTTTGGGACTCGAATCGAAGTCCAGTCTTTGTTCAAGCCTTACATCAGTGAGTTTCTTAATTTTCTTGTTGTTTTGTTATTTGAATTAATTTCTCTTCCATGACTGTTTCCGCTTCATGATTAATCGATTTGGGTTTTGTTTTTATTTTTACTTACTAATCCGTTTAGAGTCAGTAATTGAGTTGGTTTTTCTCTGTTTCATTTGTTCGTTTTATTAATTCAGTGTTTACTTCTTTAATTTTCACCTGTTAGTGATTAGTTCAGTTAAGTTTGATTTGTTGTTCTATTTATCTTTTCACTGTTTTAACCTTAGGATAATAGTGTTCATTAAAGTTAAAATCCAGTTTTCGATTAATTAGGTTGAGTAGTTCATTTGCTAGTTTTTCTTTTGTAATTAGGGTTGTTTGGTTATAGCTGAATCTTTTCAGCCCTGTGATTGATTAACCATGGTCAAGTTAACAGGGCTGGGGTTAGTAAACATAGGTAGTAATTTCAGACTTAGTTCAAGGGTAGTAGGGGCAATTCAAAATAGGAAGTCTTGCAAAAAACTGAATTGGAAACCCCTAGAACATTCTAGATGGGGTTCCAATTAGAATTTTAGGAACTTAGTAGTGTGACTTGGGCAACAAGTCAACAAATAAGGGACTAATTAAGCAAAACTAAAAAATAAAAGAGGGACTAAAGGTGTAAAACTGAAAATCTGAGAGAACCCTCAATTTTGCCTATAAAAGACAGTCTTTACTGCTTTGATTCACAAGTTTTTGGCATCTGGAAAAATTCCCCAAAAGTTTCTACAAGTTTTGAACATCTGAAAATTTGAATTTCAAAAATTCAAAAACCAGAAACTGAAATCTGTGAGGGAGAGAGTTCCTTTAGATCTTAGTTCTTCAAAAATAAAAATAAAAATAACAGAAAAACCCCAAAAAATACTGTTCCATTGAAATTCCTTAGATCAATTTCAAGTTGTAGCTATTAATTCGAGTCCCTAGCATAGATAAGTTGAAAATGACTTGAAAATTCCTTGAGTTTTGGGTTTTAAAGCTTTAGAATTTTTCCTGGGTTAATTCAAGTCTGGATTTGCGTTCAATCGAGTTATTTTGGCTATCTGGTGGTTTTGTTCTTCTGTGATCCACTCCTGGGCTGTTTTTGAGTTTATTCTGGAGTTGAGATTGGGTTCGTTGTTGCTGTTGAATTCCAGTTGCTGCTGTTTGCTGTGCTGACTCTTTTCTTTCCGTTTATTCACCTCCAGGTACTCTCTTGGTCACGTATGAACTGTGAAGGATCAATGTAGGTCTGATGTGAAGAATTAATTGATAAAATGCTATTTGAGTTGATCTCTGAGTTTTTTCTTTTTCCTGTTTTGTTTTGGTTTAAAGGTGTAGAACAATTTATGTTAAACTTTATATAATTTGTATAATTAGGATTGTTCGAACTGTTTAAATTGGACTGCTAGACTGTTATAGTTACTTAATTACCCTGTTAATAATGCTAGATCAAAGGTGTTTGGTTTTGGTTTGTTTACCATGACAATTAAATTCAGAATGTGAGATTGAATTAATGATGTTAATTCAGTTATGTTACAAGTATTAGAATGTATTGGCCTGATTTAAACCTGGAAACAGTATGCTCATAACCATATGGAATCAAGTACATCTGGTAGTTCAAAAAGCGTTAGTTTATTTTAGTCGTTCATTTCCAGATTCAGTCCATGAATAAAATTTTTTAACATGTATTGAGTGAAATTAAGTGGCTATTGAAATTTCCAGATTGAATATGTTATGGTTATCAATATACACATAAGCTGAATATGTATATAAAATTGGATTTAAGGTCAGCATGTTTTGATTTGAATAAATTGTTAAATCCAGACGTGATTTGGACTTGGGCTCATTTATGAGCCCAAACCTGGTGGCCCTTATTTAAATAGAGCTTGGGCCCGGAATGGTTTGTGTAAGGCCCCGTTTGGACAACTCTTTCATGAGCATGACTGAACCAGTTTTGAGGCCCAAGATGCTGAAAGCCTTCATTGAGGCTATTTGTTTAAATTTAGATATAAGTTTTAGGCCTTCCAAGATAAGTAGCAGATTTGAATTACAGGAGTCTTCAAAAAATGGAGATTCTTTTGTTTGGATTTGGATTTGATCTTGGGGCCCGAGATTATCCGAATATGTTAGTAATGGTTCATTAACAATGCTAATTAATTAGGGCCCCTTTTAGAGACAATACTTAATAGAAAATCATAGTTCTTTTAGGTTGGCCTTAAAATGAAAACGAGGTGCGCCGCGCCAAACAAATTCATAAATAGCGTGTCCCTCTTAATTGTTTCCATATTAAAATACTTAGATTTCGGGACGTGCCATTTAGCGAATTTTCATGGCCTCCCGCAAAGTTAATAACACGTTAGTCGCTTTAGGCGCGTTCTTTAATAATTTTACCTTTCTAAATTCGGGTGTGCATTTCATGCGACCCAAATCCAAATCCCAAAACGTTGAATAAAATGTGTCGAGGATCCGGGTGCATTTCATGTGACGTGATCCAAAACAAGTTTTAAACGACGTTCAATTTCTTAAAAATTTAATTAAAAGCGGTAAATAATTCTAAAAAAATTGCACTATAGGCTGACATGTATTAAAATCATATTTTAGCCAAATATAGCAGTTGAGCGACCGTGCTAGAACCACGGAACTCGGGAATGCCTAACCCCTTCTCCCGGGTTAACAGAATTCATTACCCGAATTTCTGGTTCGCGGACTGTAATACAGAGTCAACCCTTTCCTCGATTCGGGATTTGAACCGGTGACTTGGGACGCCATAAATCTCCCAAGTGACTCTAAATCTTTTAATAAAATGAATCCCATTTCGATTGTCCTTTAATGGGAAAAACTCCCTTTATTATATCCCTTTTGGGGGTGTAGTAGAAAAAGGAGGTGTGACACATACTAGGACTCAACATGGCAATCGACATGAATATTCAGGCGCTGCTGGTAATCGTAATTCAGATTTGCTTGTGCACCAGGTACAAGGAGAGTGGGCCACCAAGAATTCCAAGAGATTGCCATATCTGCACCATGTACAAGAATTGAGAAAAAGGTTCACGAAGATAGAGTTTCGGCATGTTCCCAGAATTCAGAACGAGTTTACCTATGCTTTGGCCACCTTGTCATCTATGATACAGCACCCGGACAAGAATTTCATTGATCCTATCCCAGTGAGAATTCATAATCAACCGGCGTATTGTGCCCACGTTGAGGAGGAGACAGATGGAAAACCTTGGTTCTATGACATCAAAGAGTATTTGGCAAAAGGAGAATATCCGGAGTATGCAAACCACATTCAAAAATGTACACTCCGAATATTGTCCATTCACTTCTTCCACAGCGGAGGAAACTTGTACAGAAGAACTCCTGGTTTGGGATTGCTAAGATGTGTCGAAGCAAATGAAGCTTCTAAGCTACTCGAGGAGATACATGCTGGGACCTGCGGCCCGCATATGAATGGTTTCGTCTTGGCCAAGAAGATACTTAGGGCCGGTTACTTTTGGATGACTATAGAGACAAATTGCGTCCAGTATGTCCGCAAATGTTACCAATGTCAAGTGCATGCCGATATGATAAAAGTACCGCTAGATGAGCTCAATGCAACAAGCTCACCTTGGCCATTCGCCGCCTGGGGAATGGATGTCATCGGTCCTATCGAGCCTACCGCTTCAAACGGGCACATGTTTATTCTAGTAGCCATTGATTACTTCACAAAATGGGTAGAGGCTGCATCTTATAAAGCTGTAACCAAGAAAGTCGTCGCAGACTTTGTCAAAGATCGTATTGTTTGCCGATTCGGAGTTCCCGAGTCTACTGTCACTGGCAATGCCGCCAATCTCAATAGTGATCTGATGAAAGCCATGTGTAAAACTTTCAAAATCAAGCACAAGAATTCCACAGCCTATAGACCTCAGATGAATAGAGCCGTAGAAGCCGCCAACAAAAACATCAAGAAGATACTAAGGAAGATGGTAGAAAACCACAAGCAATGGCACGAGAAGCTACCTTTTGCTCTGTTGGGATACCGCACTGCAGTTCGCACATCAACCGGGCAACTCCCTACATGCTGGTTTATGGTACCGAAGCTGTTATCCCAGCCGAGGTAGAGATTCCTTCTTTAAGAATCATACAGGAAGCTGAACTCACCGATGCAGAATGGATAAGGAGCCGCTATAAGCAATTGGCCCTTATAGACGGAAAAAGAATGAATTCAGTATGTCATGGTTAGCTTTATCAGAACAGAATGTCTAGAGCTTTCAACAAAAGAGTCAAACCAAGACACTTTGCACCAGGACAGTTGGTGCTGAAGAAGATCTTCCCACATCAAGATGAAGCCAAAGGGAAATTCTCTCCCAACTGGCAAGGTCCTTATAAGGTTCACAGGGTGGTAACAGGAGGAGTGCTCATACTTGCAGAAATGGACGGAGAAGTCTGGCCAAAACCAATCAATTCAGACGCAGTCAAGAGATACTATGCTTAGACTATTTACATTTCCTCATCTGATGTAATTGAACTACACTTGACCTGATTCCCGTTTAAGAGGGGATACGTAGGCAGCCCTGTGGGTTCGTTCATATCATAATAAAATTTCCATTTCCCCCAAGATCAGAAACTGGGGCAGAATTTTGAGGAGGACCTTCAAAATTCCGGAGCAAGTCCAGCCGACGCCATCGCATGCCAGAAAGTCAGGAATTGGTTAAGAAACTGGGGCAGAATTTTGAGAAGGATTCTCAAAATTCCGAAGGAGGTTAAATAAGTCTCGTTACTCGAAAACGGCCAAAGGATCATCTACCAAACTGGGGCAGAATTTTGAGGAGGACCCTCAGAATCCTAACATAAGAAAGCTGCAGTGTCTATGAAATGTGTTACAGTCACCAGTTCATCTAAAATTACTTGATATTTCAATATGTTTCTAAATAACTCTATTTTTATTAATAATTACATATTTTGGAAAACTCTATTTTCGTAACAGTCAGGTGTTACCCAGGGAAACTCAAACGAGGCCTCCAAAACGGAGCATAGCAAGGCCATCAGACAAAGGCACGAACCAACCTCCCCTTACGGAACTTACAATTTTTCTTTGAGCGCAGACACATCTGACGTAGCGATAGCATTCACAAGCATATATACACGAAGCAAAGTCACCATCGAACGGGCCACCAGACACTGAACGTATCCCCAGCTAAGAAACATTCTACCCTTATTTGCTATTTGTTCTTTGAATGGGACTAAGCCCTGTCCCGCATCCTGCATGAGGGTAATCCCTGCCTCCATACTTGCATGAGGCTAATCCCTGCCTCCATACTTGCATGAGGCTAATCCATGCCTCCATATTTGCACGAGGCTAATCCCTGCCTCCATATTTGCATGAGGCTAATCCCTGCCTCCATATCTGCATGAGGCTAATCCCTGCCTCCATGAGGCTAATCCCCGCTTCCATATTTGCATAAGGCTAATCCCTGCCTCCAATTGTATGAGGCTAATCCCTGCCTCCATACTTGCATGAGGCTAATCCCTGCCTCCATATTTGCATAAGGCTAATCCCTGCCTTCTTATTTGCATGAGGCTAATCCCTGCCTCCATATTTGCATAAGGCTAATCCCTGCCTCCACATCTGCATGAGGCTAATCCCTGTCTCCATATCTGCATGAGGCTAATCCCTGCCTCCATATCGGCATGAGGCCAATCCATGCCTCCATATTGGCATGAGGCTAATTCTTGCCTCCATATTTGCATGGGACTAAGCATTGTCCCTCCTTGCATAAATATTCCTCTACTCCGGTACTATCTATCTGCTTTTCTATCGGGCTTAGCTCTGCCCTACATGTCACAAGACTAAGCCTTATCTTGTTAACATCATATTATTGCATCTCATGGGCTGAAATATCACCAATCTATCCAAAGGCGTCATAGTCTAAAGGCATCATCCTCATAGCCGGAAGACACCATGCCATGGCCTGAGGATATCTCAAATTTGCATATCATTATTCAAAGGCGTCATGGTTCGGAGGCACTATCTTCATGGCCCGAGAACATCATTTCATGGCCTACGAATCCCTCACTTACAATTCATGGCCCAGGACATCATGGTCTGAGAACGTCATCCTTAACCGTCCGAAGACAACTTGCATGGTCCAAAGGGAATCTGCATCATATTTAAATTCTCGCACAAATACATGTTTGCAGCATCTCTTTATTTGCAGGTGACCAGTAAGCAACCGCTATCCTAACGGGAGCAATCTCGCTCCAGTTCCTTCACTATCTCAAACTTGACTATTCATCATAACCACCTATCCCAAAATCTCGTGTCCATTCTTGTATTGACTTCATCGGTACATTCCGCAGATGGATCTGCAACCACACATGGCCTGATTCCTGTAAAACCAGGGAAATGCAGGCAGCTCAAAGAATAGAGTCTGGCCTCTATCTTTCAAAACATCCCATTCGGTCAAAATTGGCCATCATTTCTTTACCCGAAAACTCTTTCATCCTTCCCGGGTAAAGAGGGGCAGTTGTTGATACCCAATTTTTCCCTATAATATTTTTGAAATGCATATATACCTTTAAAACTAAGCATCAGCATCAATTGGCATTTTTCCATAGTTCTTACATTTTTAAAATTAATTTATCTCAGTATTTTATTCATATAATAATTACAAAATTGCATCACAAATGTTTTAAAATATTTCTTGATTTAATATTACTATTTATGGTCCTATTAAGTCCAAATTATTTCATAAATGGCCAGATTTACATCTTTTGGCTACAATTACAATAAGTTTGCAATTATAGCCCATGCATACATCACTACGTTATTTTACCAAAAAGTAGCCCGATATATTTTTAATATATTCAATAACTATTTTAAAGTATTCTCGTGCATGAAAATTATTTTTTCTCATTGCTAATTATTTTATAAAATAGTTTTTATTCAAATACTTGGGTATTTAACAAGACCCTTTTTATTTCAAACTTAACCCTTTTAATACCAGCCCAAAGCCCCCTTAATATTAAACCAAAAAATCAGCCCAAGACCCATAGGCCCAATCTGAATTTAGCCGACCCAATACCTTGGCCAATCCCGGCCGTTGATCATTTTGATCAAAGATCCAGATTTCCCCTACCATAATTAAAACCTAATGACCCCCCCCCCCAAACCTCTCATTTCCTCTCCTCTCACCGCCGTCACTCACCTCTCCTCCTCTGAAATTCTCTCCAATCTTAACCCTAACTCACACTTATCGTCACTCGTCTACTGTCGTTCATGGTGGTTTCTCACCACCACTAGGCCTCTAATGGCCTCTCCTATGCTGGTATCTCCATCTCTAAGGTCCTCGAGGGACCAGGGTCAGTCCGCTTACACCTGTGGCCCTTTCTTGCCTGTTTCAGGCTGTTCCGGTTCGATTTCGAGTAAGATCTTCCAATTTCGCCTTAAACCTATGGATTTCTAAGCCTACTTCTTCATCTCTATGTTGTTTTTCTTGAAACTCTAAATTCATCCTTTGAACTTCTCAGATCCGTACAAGATCTGAGATGGATTGAACTTATTTTACATGAGTTTTTACAAAAGTATCTTCTGATTTTCGAATGGCTTCCCATTTTCCTAAGCTAGGGTTTCCTGAAAATCTCTTTCTTCAAAATGTTTTGCTAATTTTAAGTATTTAATCTTCTAATTTTATGTGTTTTTGAGTGATTTCGAAGAGTTTTCTTCAACCCTAACTAGTTTATGCTAAAGCCTTAATTTTCTTATGTTTTTGCTTCGATTCTGAGTCTTTCCGAGCTACTTGTTACATTGTTTGTGCTGTGCTTTGACTTTCATGATTTCCCCTTAGTCTAATTCAGTATCTTGTGACCTTTACCCTAGTTCATCTCTACTAGGGTTTCTTTGTCGATCCCTTTGCTAATTTATGTGTGTTTATGAAGTTTTATTTAGCTTACTCGTCTATTTGTGGAAAAATGATATTTTTCCTCTTTTTAAATCAGTACTACTTTAGATTTTGATTTATTGATTTGCCTGGTTTAAATTTATGTGCTGATTCTTGATTTATTCCCTTATTTACGACTTTAATTATTCTTCTTACCTTATTGCTTGTAATGTTACCGATTCTTCACGATTATTTCCTTAATTAAGCTCTTGTTTGTTTACCCCTTTACTTAGGTTTAATTTGATTTTCTTTCTTTAAGTGACTCCTGTCCTTTAACCGTTAAGTAGTTGTCCTTAATTAAAGGAAGACTACGCTGATTTCGTGTGTGATTGATTTTGTAATTTCCCTAATTTCTGAGTTTTGATTTCTTTTAGCTTACTCTGCTCCACTCCTAAACTGCTACATATGCTCTCCTCTACTCTCAGTTCAAACAACGAACATTAGTTCACTGCTACACTCACACTCTAAAAGCTCTCTCTCTCTGTTCTTCTCTGTTACTTGTGATATTCCTTGGCCTGGCCGGCTGAAAGCCAAGGCTAACCATCGCGCAATCCTTGCTCTACATTCTGTGTTCTTCTCCTAGTTGGTATGCCTCTAATTAATTTTTGAAATCTAAACCCTATGTGTTTCATTTCTGCTTTAGTTCATCAGTTATGAGTTCATTCCTGCTCCTGTTTACTGTTTATCCAGCATGCCTAATTTTGCCTTGTTCAATATG
Organism: Nicotiana attenuata; assembly: GCF_001879085.1. NCBI lineage: Eukaryota > Viridiplantae > Streptophyta > Magnoliopsida > Solanales > Solanaceae > Nicotiana > Nicotiana attenuata. The sequence continues at coordinate 47,891,452 of NC_031991.1, forward strand.
TGATTAGCATGTCTCAACTTTACTTGCCTGTCTACTGTTTGTCTAGCATGTCTAAATCTTGTTTTTCTCGATATGTGATTAGCATGTCTACATTATGAATGCTTGTGTGGTATTTTGCCTAGTCTATTCATTTAAGTCCTTTCCTACTCTGCTTTGCTAAGTCATCTAGTCTCTCAAGGAAACTCTAGTTGTGTGTTTGAGGTTTATGTGTTCTCAACATCTCTGCTCCATGTCTTAATTACCTACCCTTGTAACTAACTTAGTAATTCTGTACATCTGTTTGCTTCTGTGCTCCACCATACACTAAGGTGTATTCTATGTATCCCCGACCCCTCTCTCCCCGTGTGGAACCTGCTTGCCAAGTATTTCTGAATATGGTTGTTCTGTGATTTGTGTTTTGATTTCAAAGTGTTTTCATACTTCTCTCAAGCTGTTTTACTACCAAACTAGTACTGGTTTTTCAGAAAATCTTTTCACCCCTAAGAGTCCTCTCTATACTGTCTACCAAAACCTTTTCAAAATTATGCACTCTCACTTATTCTTAGATTATTAAGTCCTGCCCCTCTAGTATGTGCACTGCTTAGAGATCCTTGAGACTTCTCCGAACTTTGGCATATCAGGGCTGGCTCTTCCACACTGCACATAATCATTCGTTATTTGAGAAAGTCTAGGTGTGAGCACTGCCCGGGATCCCTGAGGTCCTTAGGGAACTCTGACACACCTGGACATGAAATTGGCTATGAAATCTTGGGCATTTGAGATTACTGAAGGCCTGATACACCAGGATTTGTTTTGGGCCTACTTCATGGCTCCCTATAGCTTAATTTATGTTTTGTTTATGTAATTTACTCCATCATTAGGCTGTAATAATTAATTGTAAACAGATATCGGGGTGGCTAGTGAAATGGGAGGGTAGTTGTATGGTACTGTGGGTAAAACTGGATAGAAAATATGCTTCTAGGTCTTACATTGTGTAAATCTGTGTTAGAAATCATGTTCTAGGACTACTATATCTATTTTCATTCAAACCATGCCAAACTTGTGCACTAGACATCCTGATTTAGGGCATGCACGTTTTATCGCTTCAGCATACTGCATATTATGTACCATTATTCCAACTTTTGATTTGTGCATAAGTACTATCGCATAGAGATCCCGCCATTAGGTCAATGATCCCGTTTTAAATAAAAACAGTCATTCCATGTATGCATTAGATACCCCGCTTTAGGAATTCTGTTTGCATTTCATTGAACATGCCCATTTAGACTAAATAAATAGTTGGCTATAAAAAGGGTTAAGCAGCCTCACACATACACATCATGTCTTGGAATAAAAATAAAACACATGTTATAACCTGTATCACCTAGATCAGCATGCTCATAGGTTAAACGATTTCAGCTATTCAAACAGTTCATGTAATTGTGGTTGCATACAGTCCCACGCCTAGGAAAACCTTAGGTAATCAGTCTCTCTATATATATATAAACTGAAACTGCGTTTGATTGTGTTAAACTGCTTAAGCTTAACAGGCTATAAAAACCATTAGGCAGACTGGTTAGGATTCCGCCACTTTCCTTATGCATATCCTGAATCTGTAACATTCATCTAGATATCATGTTCTTAGGATTTCTGAACTTCTTCAAAATCTTTGTTTTAGACGTGCTGTTTGTTTTTCTATATACATGCGGAGGTAAATATGAGCCTTCTAACTGTTTGTCCCTATTTGCTTGTCCTACATGTTATTTGCTTGTCGCCTAGATTTTCACCTTTTAAAAACTTTAGGTTGTCTAGAACTGTCTAGATTTAGAGGTCCTAAATTCCTCCAGGACCATAACGAAGGGACGGGTAGCAGCACGCTTAGAGGTCGTTAATTAAACTCGCTTATAACCACTAAGGGGAGGGTAATGGGTAGTAAAAGGATATGATGACTTGTGCGCTAATGTCACGTGTAGCCCCTCTCATTGAGGAGTGATTACCGGGCATTGCATGGGTATGATCCTGTAGGCCAATCAACTTAGGACTTCCCTTTCCCAATTCCTATATGTGTTTAAATTCTCTAAACTTCCTTTTCTTTACCTATGCATGTGTAAGCTGTCTAAACCTCTTTATCTTCATTATCTGAGCTTCCTTGATCATATATGCATTTTGATGGGGAAAGCTACTTTATTTGCAAATACTTGCTTACCTGTTAATTGACTAATTCATATTTTAAGTTCGGCCGGGACCCACCATTGTGGACCGCGAGGGGTGCCTAACACCTTCCCCTTAAGGTTATTTCGAGCCCTTACCCTAATCTCCAGTAATGCAAACTAGTTACACGAGTTAATTACTCTAGGTTCCCTAACGATCCATAATCCGTTAGGTGGCGATCCTTCAAATACCCAATTCCCAAAAGGAAACGAGTTGTTCCCCCATGAATGTCGAAACCCGAACTTCCCCGTGAAGGGAAAAAAGGGGGCGCGACAGAGATCAACAAGCTTCTAGAAGTATCAATTCAGTAAGGAATACCAACACCGTAAATGATGTTGCAAGCAAGAAATAGGAGTTACAGAATTCAGTTGAGGATCTCATGATTCAAACCTCAACTGAAGCCATTCCTGCACAAACTGATGCTGATTCAAGACCTGATGTTATTCAAGACCCAGAAGACAATGAAAACATAAAGACAACTACCGAAGAACTCAAAGCAGTGGTGTTGTTTATACACTGGCCAGACAAAAAAGTTTACTTCGAAGCGAACCTGAGCACAAAAATGAAAGGTAAGTTTATTGAATTTATAAAAGCTAACGTAGATTGCTTTACTTGGTCGAATTCAGATATGAGAGGTATACCACCGGAGGTGATGACCCAAAAACAAAATGAGGGCCCATCATATCCGTCTGTCAAGTAGAAGAAGAGGAAGCAGGGCTATTTCAAAAACCAAGTAATCCAAGATGAGGTACAAAAGCTTTTAAAAATTGGGTCAATACGAGAGGTAAAATATCCTAACTGGCTAGCTAATACTGTGGTAGTTCCAACAAAGAATGGGAAATGGCAAGTTTGTGTAGATCATATTGATTTAAACAAAGTTTGTCCAAAAGATTCATTCCCTTTGCCACACATAGATCAACTAATTGATTCTACCGCAAGACATGGGCTATTAAGTTTTTTATATGCATACTCAGGATATAACCAAATAAAGATGGATCCTATAAATGAGGAGAAAACTTCGTTTATCACAGACAGGGGGACAAATTGTTACAAAGTCATGCCCTTTGGTCTAAAAACGCTGGGGCCACATATCAAAGATTGGTAACTAAAATGTTTCAAGAACATCTGGGAAAGACTATGGAAGACTACATCGATGATATGCTAGTCAAGTCAACATAGACGGGAGATCACTTTCAACATCTGTCAAACACTTTTCAGATTCTCCGCAAATATAATATGAAGCTAAATCCAGAAAAATGTACTTTTGGCGTAGCTTCAGGTAAGTTTTTAGGTTTTCTTATTTCTAACAGGGGAATTGAAGTAAATCCTGCACAAATCAAAGCTAACGAAGAAATACCGGATGTACTCACAAGCAAAAAAGAAGTACAAAGATTAACGGGAAGAATAGCAGCCCTGGGGAGATTTATTTCAAGGTCATCGGGAAAAAGTTTTAAATTCTTTTCAGTATTGAAAAAGCAAAATCAATGACTGATGAATGCCAACAAGCCCTCAAGGACGTAAAATCATATTTGTCAAATCCGCCTCTGCTAGCCAAACCAAAAGACAGAGAAAGGTTCCTTATCTACCAAGCTGTGTCAGAAGTGGCGGTAAGTGCGGTGCTGGTACGAGAGGATAAAGGTAAACAATCTCCTATATATTATGTTAGTAAATCTTTGTTAGATGCCGAGACACGATATCCTCATCTAGAAAAGCTTGCTTTAGCATTAATTATGGCATCTAGAAAATTGAGACCTTATTTTCAATGTCATCCTATCTCTGTAATAACTGCTTTTCCCCTAAGGAATATATTGCATAGACAAGAATTATCCGGTAGATTAGCTAAGTGGACAATTGAACTCACTGAGTATGATATTATATATCTGCCCCGAACTACAATAAAATCTCAGGTTTTAGCAGATTTCATAGCAGATTTTAGCACGAATTTAATTCCTCAAGCAGAAAAGGAATTACAAATATTTATCGGATCTAATCCAGGGAATTGTATTTTATTTACTGATGGTTCCTCGAATGTTAATGGCGCGGGCCTAGGTGTTGTTTTAATTCCTCCTTTAGGGGATGCCATAAGGCAAGCAATAAAATATTATCCCATCACTAATAATGAAGCAGAGTACGATGCTATGATTGCAGGTCTGGAACTAGCTCGAGAGCTTGGCATAGAACAAATTGTAATCAAGAGTGACTCGCAACTACTTGTTAACCAAATGCAGGGAACTTACATAGCAAGGGAGGAATGAATGCAACAATACCTGGAAAAGGTACGGGAACTAGTCAAACAATTTCAATCGTGGAAGGCTGTTCAAATACCCAGGGAGGAAAATGCAGAGGTAGATGCATTGGCCAACCTCGCACCTGTTACAAAGATAACAAATGCAGAAAATGCTATTATAATACATTTTTTTCATTCGGCGCTCGACCAAGACAAGAACAAGGTAAATTTTAATAATTTATTGGAGGAACGTGTTTGTTAATTTTTTGCAGTACGGAATCTTAGTCGAAGACAAGAAGAAGTCACAAGTACTTCGCCAAAAAGCCGCCCAATACTACTTAATTCGTGGGAACTTATACCAAAAGATGTTCGGTGGACCTTTGGCACAGTGTCTTGGTCCTTCATGAACAGAATATGTGATGAGGGAAGTACATGAGGGGCATTGCGGCAATCATGCTGGGGGAAGATATTTGGTAAAGACTTTAATAAGAGAAATATATTATTGGCTAAAAATGGAGGAGGAAGTAGAAAACTTTGTAGTCAAGTGCGATAAATGTCAACGATACGCCAATAACATGCATCGCCCAGCAGAGTTGTTACATTCAGTTATCTTGCCTTGGCCTTTCATGAAGTGGGGCATGGATATCGTAGGTCCATTACCTCAAGCTAAAGGAAAGGTATGGTTTCTATTAGTCTTAACGAATTACAGGAGCCTTCAAACAGGTGCGAGTAAAAGAGGTCAGGGACTTTATTTGGCGAAACATTATCTGTCGTTTTGGAGTTCCAAAGGAAACCGTGTGTGACAATGGCCCACAGTTCATAGGCATGAAATTCACAGAGTTCATTCAGAGTTGGCAGATTAAGCAAATTACATCTGCGCCATACCATCCTGTAGCCAATGGGCAAGTTGAGTCATCGAATAAAGTTATTATTAATAACCTGAAGAAGAGACTAGAAGAATCAAAACATAAGTGTCTAGAAGTGTTACCAGGGGTATTATGGGCTTATCGAACAACAGCGAAAATAAGTACGGGCGAGACTCCATTTTCATTCGTCTATGGAACTTGATAGGAACATGTGGAGGGCGAGTATTAGGGTTGAAGGTTAGGAGGTAGTTGAGTCTTGCCTTACGTCATTACTTTGTGAGACTAGTTTGGTAGGGATATTATTTCATTTTTGCTTTGTATCTTTCTTCTGGCTTTCATGTTGTTCCTATTTTTCCTATGATTTCTATGGTGTTACTGATATTGTCTCCTTTTGTCTTTTTGTCTTGAGCTGAGGGTCTTTCGGAAACAGCCTCTCTACTTCCTCGGGGTAGGGGTAAGGTCTACATACACACTACCCTCCCCAGACCCCACTAGTGGGATTTTACTAGGTTGTTGTTGTTGTTGTATGGCACTGAAGCCTTAATTTCAGTAGAAATAAGTGAACCAAAACGGAGAGTGATGTGTATAAGATTCGATAAAATCTACTAAGTTTATGGCAGGTCTGTGTTCTAGAAGGATTTAGTAAATATCAATTGGAAATTTAGAAAAATGTAAAACTTGAAAGTTGTAGCCCTTTAAAATAGTTTTCTAACGATATATTGTGGACCCCGCACGGATTTCTAAGCTAAAAGTTATGTATATTTTACTAGACAGTGTGCAGTATGCACGCCCAGGTGTGCGCCCAGATGTCCCTTGCGTGGACACACACTTGTGGCAGTGCTACAGCCTTGCTGCGCGTCCAGGTGCGTGGTTGGGCCTTCAGGTGCACAGAAGCGCACCCCGGGGATCATTTTAAAGCCCTACTTCGTCCCTCACACCCCAAAATACAAAAATATGCTCTAGAAAGGGAAACTCTCAAAAACCTAACTCCTCAAAGGTCCCTCCACCATCCAAGGTAAGTTATAATGGTGATTCTAAGTTAATTTCAATTACTCAACACCTTATTAACATGGGTAAACCCTCCAAATTATTAGATATTCGATTGTGGGTCATCATTGTTGAGAAAAGAAACCCTAGAACTCGAATTCAAGAAGATTGAACGTCAAGAAGGTAAAATATTTACCCTCTAATTGATAATAGAATTGGATTAATGATTGTAGACTACAAGTTCATTAGATATGGGTTGATGGTTTGATAGAAAAGCATAAAAGATTATAGGTTTGGGTTGTTCATTGTTGATTATTTGTTAAGGGTGTTGTTTATCTTAGGAGTGATGAAGAATGATATTGATAATAGCAAATTGAGATTTTAGAATTTATTTATGAGCAAGAGAATGGGTTGTTCGGTGTAGAAACATCATTAACGAGGGCTGTGAAGCTTTATGCCCACCAAGTGTTTGATAAAATACCTAAGTGGCCTAAACACGAGTTTTGTTGCTAATATGGAATCTCTTTGACTTGTATTGCTATAGATAAAATTTGAAAGGGTTGGCGAATATTGTATTACGCTCAAGAGTAGGAATTTAAGGTATGTGAGGCTAATTGTCTATGTTTGGAATGTTAATGATTCTCCCTACACTATGTTTCTTTTTACGACATTACTAATTATCTCAGAAGTATAATTAAGCCTAGTTCCTTGAATAATTGCGGAACCTCTATTGTCTATCTTCATAACTCATTCATGACTTTTATTTCGAATGTTATGAGTTTAGTGCGTAACACTTATAGACTAGTGTTTGATGCCCATGAGTCTCAGTCTAGATTACTCAGCATGTCATAAACAGTTGAAGTTTCAGTTTTCATAATCAATTTATGAATACATGTCTCAGTCTAGCTCTATTCAGCATTCAAGTGTCATGTAACTCAGTATGGTTCGATATTTCAGTATCATGTATTTCAATATCATTCTCAGTTATTGATTTTAAATTCCTGAATGTTGAACACCTGTATTTGGGCCTGAGGCTGCAGTTTATGCTTTATGCATCTTTGTGCCTGAGGCCACAATTTATGCATCTTTGGGCCAGAGGCCGTAGTTAATGCTTTATGCATCTTTGTGCCTGAGGCCGTAGTTTATGCTTTATGCATTTTTAGTCCTGAGGTCGCAGTTATGTATACGCATACTTGGGCCCGAGGCCGTAGTTTATTTATTCAAATAAATAGGTTGTTCATCATTCAGAAGAGGGAGTATTCATATCCTTACTTCTTTTGTCTAGTTAGTTATCAGTTATCATTTTAGTTATCAGTTATTAGTTATCGATTATTAGTTATAAGTTATCATTTCAGTTTCAGTTTCAACAGTTATCAATTATCAATTCTCAGTTATCAGCTCCGTATTAGTTTCAACATTTATAGTTCTTTCTTTCAGTTACTTTACGTACCAATGTAGTTCAAATGTACTAACATCCCTTTTTCCCGGGGCATGCATCTGAAGATGCATGTAATGATTTATAGGTTGACGATTCAGAGTGCTAGGATTCTTATACTGACTATTTGGTGATCCCAGTCCTTTTGGGGCATTATCGTTACCTTACAGTGTTTATTATTTTCAGACAATCAATGTTTTCAGTACTTCATTAGAGGCTTCGTAAACTAGAGTAGCGGTTAGACAGAGTCGCAGCCTTTTCATGTTAAGCAATGTTTGCTATAGAGATGTTTCAGAATTATATTAGTTTTTCCACTTTTTGATTTATATCATTCAGACTTTTAGTATATTATCATGTGCTAGTTTATCTTCCGCATCAGTATGTTATGATATCACATGTTGATTCAGCCAGCCAGTTGGTTCGCTCGGTGACATGTAGTCAGGCACCGGGTGTCGTGTTATGTCCAGGCCTAGGTTCGGGGCGTGACAAAGCTTGATATCAGAGCACTAGGTTTAAGTGTCCTAGGAAGTCTATGAAGCCATGTTCAGTGGAGTTTCCTTTATGTGTGTGTGGCGGCAACTCATATAAATGGTTAATAACCAAGACATCCAGGATTTTCTCATTTCTTTCTACTCTAGATCGTGCCATGAAGTTTAGAGAAATAAGTAACCTTCTTTTTCCTATCGAGTTCTAGACGTATCGAATACCGAAGCAACGGGTAGGAAAAAAACCTAGGTTCTAGAGAGGATGATTGCCCATTGTGGTACAATCACGGAGTACGGGTTGGTAACAAATGAGACTTAAATGGATGTTGAAAGTGGGATACAATTGGTAATAGTACATATAGAGCATAACCTTATGAGACAGTACGAAAGTAGTTATCATGTTTTATGGTTATCAGTTTACCTTAGTTACCAGTTATACAGTCTTTCAGTTAGTAGGTTTATGATTATTCAGTATGCCAATATTCGGTTATTTAGTTACCAGATCTCCAATTTTCAGTGTGTCCAAATTATGGTGACTTGTGACTGTATAGTGATACATATGGGTTCTAAAATAAAATGCTTGTAGCGAAATCCTTGCATGTTTTAGGTCCGGATTAAGCCCCAAGACTCACTGGATGGTGCAGGAAGTGATTTATTAGATGATGGTGTACTCTGAAGGATAAGTTTGTGCATGACAGTGTATTCGATGTGTTTTACCTCTTAGAACAACTTCATTTAATTATTGGAAATGGAGCCACATGTTGGATGATGATAGTTTAGATGTCAGACCCCATGGTATAACATGTTAAGGATTTAACCACAGCAGGCACATAATTGATCACTATAGTTTTAGATAGAAAAGAGCTAATGGCAAGATACCTAGGAGTCAGACATATTTGTTATTACCAATGATGTATTTTTCATACGAATGATGCATATGACTAAGAAGATATAATGTACGAAATGAGAACCAAGAGCAGTCGATACTGAATTTCTGGAGATGATTTTAAGTTGTTCAGATTTATTAAAGTCAGAACTAGAAAGTACCATGTTAGTGAATTACTATAAGAAGCATCTATTATTCTGAGACAAAAGATATGACAGTTTCCCTTTAGGTGATGTGACTATGTATTTAGGTCGTATGTTTATAGTCTGTTATGATTTTGAATTGTATAGAAAGCTTGAGGTTAGATATTCTGGTTTCTTTTAAGCAGATGAAATTATCCTAAATGTGATTCATGTACATAATTTAAAAAAAAATAGTGTGCGACCATAGAATATGGTCAAATGGTGATGGAAGTAAGTGAATTTTGAGTAGATACAATGAATTGGCAATTTCAGCAAAGATAGTAGAGGTATGATTTGATTTACTTAGCCAGGTTAACTCTAGTGAGTGGATGACAGTTTGAAATACCGAACATGTGTTAGAACCCAAAGAGTTTAAGTTAAACCCGAAATTCAGTGATAGTGGAAGGAAAAAAAATCAGCTCAGTAGTAAGAGAGCAAGCTACAGAAGAATACCCTTTAAGAGTTATCGAAAAGAGGTTCCCCCAAGATTGACAGAGTGAGTAGAGTTAAATCATTAAGATTGTATATGATAGTCGTGAATACGTTAGCTTTCTATTTATGTAAGTAATCTAGTTTTTCCTAGTAAGGAAGCTTGCTCAGAAGTAAGTCGGAAGATGAGTCGTCATTGACGTAAAGTGCAAAGAATTGCAGAAGATAAGGAAAGTTGTTTGGATCCCAACAAAATGGAAGGATCCGCAAGTACAAGACCTTAACCTTTGGTCTAAGTGGGAGATGTGAAAATCGTCAGTAAGTCCAACGATTTGAAACCCGCATAGTTGGAATGGGATATTAAAACTATAAAATCATGCCCAATTATGTATCACGAAGCTAGTGCCATTGCACGAGACTCTAATCTTCGGAGTATTGGTCAAAGACTTAGCTCGCAACAATACTATAATTATTTTCAAGAAGTACCTTAAACAGATAATAAAGTATGGGAAGTATAGCTCATGGTTGAGGCAGACAAGAGAACCGTGGTGAAAGAAGTTCACCTCTTAGCCAAGCTAGGAGTTCGACTTTCGGATCCCAAAGATGGTGGAGTTATTTTCCAGAACAGGACTTGTTCCTCCTTAGTAGCCAAAGTGAAAGAGAAATAGATTGATGATATCTACTGGTTGCAGCTGAAAGAGGGGATTCACATGCATATGACGATGGTTTCTTGAACAAGGGGGCGATGATGGTACTTCGAGGTACCAAGGCAGACTATGCGTTCCAGACATGGATGGGCTCAAAGAGCGGATTATGTCTGAAGCCCAGAATTTCCGGTATTCTATTTACTCAGGTCCCACAAATATGTATCATGGTCTTAAAGAGATTTATTGGTGGAACAACATGAAAAATAACATCAGACTTTGTGGCCAAGTGTCCGAATTATCAACAAGTGAAAGTCGAGCAGCAAGAAGCCTAGCGTTTTACCATAAAATGCATATATTCTTGAGTGGAGATGGTAAATATGGAATTTATAACAGGATTATCTCACTCATTTTGAAAGCATGATTGATTGGGTGATTGTAGATCGACTTACCAAGTCAGCGCACTTCTTGCCAGTAAAGACCAGAGTTTCATCAGAAGATTATGCCAAGCTGTACATTTATGAAATCATCTGATTGCATATGACTCCATTTTCCGCCATTTCAGACTGTGGTGCTCAGTTTACCATGAAATTTTAGAAGTTCTTTTAGAAAAGATTAGGCATAAAAGTAAACCTCAGCATAGTTTTTCATTCTCAGAAAGATGGCCAGGCAGAGCACACTATTTAGACACTTTAGGATATATCCTTGATTTAAAGGTAATTGGGATGAGCACATACCTCTCATTGAGTTTTCTAATAATAACACCTACCATTCTAGTATCAAGATGGCACCGTGCAAGACTCTGTATGGGCGAAGGCGTAGATCCCCAATTCGTTGGTTCAAAGTTGGAGAAGCAGAGTTGTTGGGACCAAATTTGGTCTATCAGACTATGGAGGAAGTTAGGTTGACTCAAGAGCATTTAAAGACAGCTCAGAGCCGCCAAATGTCCTATTCGAACGTGCAACATATATACTTAGGGTTCCAAGTTAATAATTGGATATTTCTGAAAGTTTCGCCTATGAAAGGGGTTATGAGATTTGGGAAGAAAGGGAAGCTTAGTCCCCGCCATATTGGGCCATATAGAATCTTGCGAAGGATCAGGCAGGTAGCTTATGAGTTAGAGTTGCCACCAAAATTGGCAGCTGTACACCCAGTATTTCAAGTGTCATGTTATGACATTGAATTTTCCAATACTTAGGTACTCATGTCAGTCCAGTACTCAGATATTCATGTCATCTTAGTACTTAGATATTCATGTCAGTTCAGTACTCAAATATCTGTGCCAGTTCAATATTCATATATCCATGTTAGTTCAGTATTCACGTATCCATGCCAGACCAGTATTCATGTATATATTTCATGATATGCGCATTATGATGCACTACGAGGCTTGTGTTATGCTATGATAGCTGGCGGGTGTTTTGGAGAAATGTTGAAGGTAGCTAAACTTTTTATTTAGACCTTATATTGTAATCTCCATGTCTTTCAGTATTTAGTCAGCTCAGTGTTCAGTTAATGCAGTAGTCATCCAGTTCAGTAATCATGTATTTATTCAGTTTAGTATGCAAGTGTTCATGTAACACTCAGTAAATCGGACTGGGTGTGGATATATTAAATGAGTATTAAGATGGAATCTTGGACATATGAAGTCCTATCGGGATGATTATGGATGAAAAGAGTTGTTTTGGAATCAAGACAGAGAGTGAGGTGTATAAGATTCGATAAAATCGACTAAGTTTATGGAAAGTATGTTTTCTAGAAGGATTTAGTGAATATCGGTTGGGAATTTGGGAAAATGTAAAACTTCAAAGTTGTATATCTTTGAAATAGCTTTCCAACAATATATTGTGGAGCCCGAACAAATTTCTGAGCTAAAATTTAGTACGTTTTAATAGACACTGCGCAGTATGTGCGCCCAGATGGTCCCGTGCGCAGCCGCGTACTTATCGCAGTGCTACTGCCCTACTGCATGTCCAGGTGTGCGGTTGGGCCTTCAGGTGCACGGGAGCGCACCCGGGAGATATTTTTCAAAGCCCTACTTCGTCCCCCACACCCCAAAACACAAAAACCTGCTCTAGAAAGGGAAGCTCTCAAGAACCTAACTCCTCGAAGGTCCCTCCACCATCCAAGGTAAGTTCTAATGGTGATTCTAAGTTAATTTCAATTTTCTAACACCTTATTAACATGAGTAAACCCTCCAAATCATTAGATATTCGATGGGTCATCATTGTTGAGAAAAGAAACCCTAAAACTCGAATTCAAGAAGATTGAACGTATTGAAGGTAATATCTTCACCCTCTAATTGATTGTAGCACTAGTGAATTTGCCCCTCTTCGTGCGGTCTTAGAGAACTAAAGAAGTAGTTCATACATCTATTGAATTTCTTGTTGACATAAAAAAAATTTGAATACGTAAAAGTTAAAAACAAACAAAATATAAAAGGCGACATACATATGGAAACCAAGTTATTAAAATATATCATAAACTTTACGATTGTTATATTTTCTTTGCTTAGTAAATAATTTTCTTATGTGTATATATATTTAGAGAAATAGTTCTTTATTTTCTGTATATGTGTATACAAAAATATCTCGAAGATATGATTTTCTCCAATCGTTGAAATTTTAAAAATAGGGGAAAAAATAATTAATCAAATTACAACAAAACTAAAGAAAAAAACAATGCCAAATTAACGTCTTCAAGACTCAATTATAAACTGAAAATTTAAACATATATTCTTTTCGTTTTAATTATTTGATATGTTCTCTTTATATTTCTTTCTTTCTTTATAGTTGTCTATTTATATTTTGCCTACCTCTATTTAATCTTGCTTGGAGATGGTTCCCTTTTGCAGTAGGAAATGAGTTTTAATTTTTGGTAATGTCAATTTACGTGGTTATAATCTTTTATCATGCTTTCTTTAGCGGAAACCACTAGAGTATCAAATTTTATAGGAGTATTTATTATTATCTTATTGAATGTTTCAAGTCGGCAGATTTAAGTCTAAATCTTTCACCATTTCTGTGATTGATGAATAAATAAATTCCTCACAAGTACTCTCTCAAACTCATGTCTAATTCGATATTTCAACTTATGCATCATTTCTCGATTCTGACCCTTCACAATTTCTCCATGAAGTAGATCTTTCTTCAACCTTGCTTTTCATATAGCACTAAACGCCCTTGAAACAGTCCCACTGCCTGAATTTCAAGCAGAGAGATATAATGACATAAAAATAAACATTCATTATAAGGAAGATGAGACTCAATCACTCAAAATATTTAATAGAGGGCTTTCAACTTTTGACATAGTTTGGTGAAAAGAATGAAGGAGAGAAGCTTGAATATATTCAACTGTGATTTTTTCATACCCGGACCTACTCATAGCAGTCAAAATCTGTAGAAAAAAGAAAAAGAAAACATGCCATACATTGTCACATCTCATTGATGAACAAAGTGAAATAGCAAACTTTCAGTTTTGTAAACTAATTAAGCCACATATTATTACATATCAAATTCATTACCAATCAAAATTAAACTACCATTTATTTATCAAAAAATTAAAAAATACAATTGAAAAAAGCTTGTTAGTTGTTACCATAACTTGCAATAAAACTACTCCATTATTATTTTACATACTTTATACAATCAAATATCGTATTATTTTATCAAGTCAACACAATAAAAAAAAGAAGATAAATTTACCATACCAAGCTTTAGAAATACTTTAATATAAACAACATTGGTGTAACGATCCGATCGGTCGTTTTGCCTTCTCGAACACCGTTCCCCTAAATAATACTTTCCGTACTTGCTTTTACTGATTTATGACTTGCGAGGATGGTTGTTCCGAGATTTTGAAGAGTTTGGGTTGAAATCGGAACACTTGGTTCCTTAAGGTTGGCATAAAAGGCCAAGTTTCACTGCGGTCAACATTTTGAGTAAACGACCTCGGAATCGGGATTTGAAGGTTCCAACAAATTCGTATGATGATTTCGGACTTCGGTGTTGATCAAGCCCGACTATGCCTTATAAAAAGAACTAAGGGGTCGTTGCAAATACAATCCGATTTACAACTCCGGAGTCGAATCTCACAGAGAACTAAGGCTTAGCTACAGTTGTTGACTATCACTAAGAAGATAAGCTCGAACAATTCCTAAAGTTATAAATATTAAGATTGTTATATCTAATTAGCTAAATAATTAAAGTAGTAAATTAACTACTAAAGATACTACGTATTAGAGAAAAGATTAAGGAGGTCTAGAGTTATAATTTCCCCAATTGTCGGAATCCTTCCCGCTACGTCTTCTATAGTTTCGCATAAGTATTCTCTACCGACCATGCGTGCTCTGAGTGTTGTAATTCTCTCCCGAGTAACTACCACAATTTACTAGATATATTCTCGTGAAGTACGGTAGCTGGGATTAAGTACGTTTCACTCGGATCGCACCAAGGTTTCGTTATCCCTAATCCCACTTTCAAACCTTCCGTATTGATCCCTCAAATACGTTAGGAGTGATATTGTTCAACAACTACCTAAATATGTACTCTCTCCCGAGTAATACACACTAAATAGGCAGAGTCTATTGAGATCTCTTCAACCAACCACAATATGAACGTAGTTGAACAAATAGAGAAAAAGCTACAACAAATCTATATTAACGTAACAGGAAAATCATCCTCAAATAGGTTCCATCAAAACCCTAGATAACTAATTAGATATTCATAATAGTATGCAAAACTACAATACAAGAATTCATAGCCAATAATGGAAATAGGAAGAAGGAAGTGAAAAACTCGTATAAGAATTCTCCGCCTTGCTCCTAGTGTGTTCTTGCCTCCTTAGGTCGAATCCCCGGTCTCCTTAGCCTCCTTAGGTCCAAAGTGTATCAAAAGTCCTCAAAATACCATTTTTCCATGTATATATACCAAGTAGGGTCGGGCCCGAGCAATTATACCTTCTCCTACGCAAAAAAGGACACTTTTCCCGGACAGGACGTGCGCGGCCGTGCACCTGAAAGAGTGTCTCGCGCACTTTTCACACTTTCTGCCCCATATGCGCGGTCAGTGCGCGTCCGCGCATTTGCCGCACACTTTTCACCATGCTTTTTTGGGAATTTGAAAATATATAAAACATGAAAGTTGTAGCCCTTTGCATTAGCTATCCAAAAATATATTGTGGAGCCCAAACGGAGTTCTGAGCGAAATGTTATATGTATTTTACTAGACAATGCGCAATATGCCTGCTCGATTCTTCGTTTCTTTGCCCTGTCATCCGTCGATCCCCGGACACGATCCAACTTAATCTTTGGGCTTTTACTCAGACTTCAAAGCTCCATAATAACTTGAATTCATTCCATAACATCTACATAGATCGGAATCACTCCTACGACGCATAAAACACAGAACTACTGCAAAACACTAGCGATTAAAGCTCAAACTCAATTAAAGTGCAGTAAGTTAGAGTGTAATAAGCAACTAAAATACGTAATTATAGCCTATCATCAACGGCCCACACTTAAACCATTGCTCTTCCTCGAGCAATCAAACTACACTTTATATAGGCACGACCTTTTTACACAATTCTCCTAACTCATCACACCAAGAATATTTAAAATAGACTAAGCACAAAAGCGTAATATCTTCACCTCAAGATTTGACTCACAAGTACCACACATTATTCACAACTAATCTAACATAGAGGTCAAGGGTTACCTTTTCTTCATGAATCACGTGCCCTCCCACAACAAAAGGGAATAGTTCCACAATCAATAAAAATTCAAGAACAATTAGGAACTCAAGATAGACAGAATTCACTCACTCTCAGAAACGACATTCATGTGCCACAAAAGATGCACCATAGGCTTCTCCGTAGTGTACTACTCTACTAATTTAGCTTATCTAGTCAAGGTTCAAGTAGGACTTTTAACTAGTTGTAATGTACGTTGCGGGATGGGTAGGATACATTTGGATATCAGAGTGACTATACCTCCCTAAGCACTTTAATACATACACTTTAACATTTAAAACTACGCACTTATGTCAAATCATAACTCCACCTTCACATCAATATATATTAACTCCATACTTCTTTAAGCACAATTACATCAAGAGTTACCACTTATCAAGAAATATTTTTTTTCACAGTACTACAACTATTTTTTTCCCTTTCTTTCTTTTTCAATTCAAGTGGCTCTTACTTTTTCAAAACAATGCACCTTTCTCCTTATTTCATTAGTTCCACTCAAAAGCCAAACTAACCACCCCACACTTTAACTTTTACAATGTTCATAACAATTCAAGTGCTCATGAGAGGGTTAAAAGGTTCAAATAGATGGTTAATTCAAACAAACGGGTTAGGCTTGTAATGTGGTTACCAAAGAAATAGGATTACAGGATCAAAGGGGTTAACTACGATACATAACAATTAGGCGGGTAAAAAATATATATATATATGGCTCAACAAAGAAACAACTATATCACTTCCAAGACTGAACAAAACTACTTTTTCGCTTTGCAAAAACATGGGGCAAGTTCTAGACATCAAATGCAATGCACAGAATACAACAAACCTCACACGCACATGGCACATGACTCATTCAAGATTGAATCATCAAGACACTCTAGTCAAAGCAGTTGAGCAAAGTTAAGAACATACAATTTAAGGTACTTACACAAGAGTCAAAAATTAAGCCTAAGGGTCACAACCAAAGCACTCACTATTCTCAAGGCATAACAAAGTCAAGAGATATTGCTTCAATTCAATTCATATCACAATGGCTCGTACTCCAAAAAAATTAACTACACCCGATTCAAATAAAACCCTTGGAAAAGAACCGCAGCACAAAGAAAAACCAAGGGGTAATGCTATACTACCTAACAAAAGAAAATCTTTTTGTCTTTTTCCTTTCAACTTAAAAATTTTCTAATAGATCCATCGTCGGGAAAAGTCCAATCTTTTTTTTAAAAAAAAAAGCATTTTTCATTTAACCTAATACAACTAAAGTAGCATAGAAAGTCAACCAGACAATGTCTTCACCCCACAATTAAAATTATGCATTGTCCCCAATGCACATCATAACTAATAAGAGGGTAAAAGAAACTCCCTGGTAGGGCAAAGGCCGAAGCACTAGCAACTCATAGGTACTCAGACTTCTCCCTGGCCTGATCCTTCGTGTGGGTACCTCATACTTAGTTTCAACCATCTGGTTTGTTGTTGCATTCTTCCAATAGCTTTATTTCCATTCTCCTAGAAAATAAAAATCGACGCTACAAGAATAATACAATTAAAAAAATTAAAAATAAAAGAAAGCAGTAAAGCTGAGTTGCCTCCCAACAAGCGCTTGATTTAATGTCGCGACACGACGTGAATCACTTTCTGCCTCCATTTTGAAATTATGAATTGGACCCCAAGTTTTAATTCTGCTCTTTGATCATACTCTTGTGGCGATCCAAATTGTTGCGAGCCAAAAATTAAATGACACTTTATGAACTTTTTGGCTTTCAATCTAGGAGTGTCATTTTGCCAAGACGGAGTTGAAAATTTAAGAATATAGGGCTCATCTACATCATCCTTTAACTCTTGCATTGGCTCATACAGATCAAGTTCCATTTCACCATCTGAACATAATGTAGAGAAGTATTTGGAATGAGGTCTAACGTGCTCAAATAGATGAACTTCAAGATTTTTAACCTCCTCAACACCAATCACACTAAAGTTAACTAAATTTGTATCTTCAACATCCCTGGTTGACTCTAGTATTACTTCTTCAACATCGGCATCCTCAAATTCTAGTTGGTTAGATTGTTGGTGTTATACTCTAACCTCCTCCATTAGAACATCAATTTCGGTATCTACTTTATGCTCTTCTTGTCTACTATCCCCAACATTGGCTTGTTGAGTATTAAATGCTTCAACCAAGTGACTCACTTGTGCCTCCAGCTTGCAAATCATAACATCTTGCCTTTGTATGTGCAGTTGTTTCTCATTGTTTTGTTCCACAAGGCATCGTAGAATATCCTTGTTCTCTTTCAGGTCCTCATCCCTGGGTTCTTTGTTCCTATTGACTTCACAAGAAAAGAAGAACCATCAAAGTAAGGGGTTGGGGGAAGATAAGAAATATAAACACAACCATGAAAGATACCACCTTGACTACCACACATATCACATACATTCCACACATAGATTGAGTTGGTGCACATAACTCGTTCTCGGGAATATTTTGATAATTTTGCCATGGGAATGCATAGGAGGATTAAAAGTAGAATTACCAACATCAAAACTCTCATTGGTAAGTGCTACAAGATCTCGTGCATTGGAACCCATGGTTATGGACCCGAATCCGTTAGTATGGAACATTTTCTTTTCCAAGTGAAATCCCCTAGTATATGAAAGAGTGAAAAAGTGCTTTCGTTGTTGTGGAAGAAGAAGCCTTCGTATCTTAATGCACGTATTTAATTTATTCAGAGCTATTAGAGCGGGATCCACTTTTTGGGGAATATGAGTCGAAGCAATAACAAGAATATTTCTAGTAGAACATCTTTCACAATCCCTGGAGAGATGGTTCACTAATAGACCGAGGGCTAAGTCATTCGACTCATTCACATCCAGATCATGAATGTTTGGAATCCATATTATGCAAGGAGACATTGCTTTTGCTAATTCGAATTGAAGGGTGATATAAAATCGGTCTATTTCCGGCATCATATCCATAGTTAGCCCATGCATCCTAGTTAGCAGTTCCTGCTCCGTATCAAGGTCACGATTGATATCGTCACTAGCATCAAGATTGTCACTATCATCAATATCGTCACTATCATCAATCGTAATTCCAAGGGGCCATATTTTTAAAATCAACAAGTAACACAAAAAAAAATCAAATACAAAATTTAAAAATAAAGGTTCAAACTTTAAACCTAGCAATATGTACACCTACAGCTACACTGTTAAATCCCCGGCAACATCGCCAAAATTTGATCACGCCCAACTATGCCTTATAAAAAGGACTAATCGGTCGTTGCAAATATAATCCGGTTTACAAGTCCAGAGTCGAATCCCATAGAGAGCTAAGGTTTAGCTACAGCTGTTCAATATTGCTAAGAAACACAAGTTCAAACAATTTCCTAATTATAGAGATTATAATATTTATTTCTAACAAATTAACTAACAACTATTATAAAGCAGTAAAATTATCAACTAACAAGGATGAAATTTTAGACAAGACTAAGGAGGTCTAGAGTTATGATTTCCCCAATTATCGGAATCCTTCCTGCTATGCCTTCTATAATTTTGCCTAAGTATTCTCCACCGATCATGAGCGCTATCAGTGTTGTAATTCTCTCTCGAGTAACTACTACAATTTACTAGATATATTCTCCCAAATTACGCTAGCTGGCATTAAGTACGACTCTCTCGGATCGCACCAAGGTTTCGTTATCCCTAATCTCACCTTTAAACCCTCTATATTGATCTCTCATATTCGTTAGGAGTGAGGTTGTTAAACAACTACTTAAATATGCACTCTCTCCCAATTGATACATACTAAATAGGCACAATCGATTGAGAGCTCTTCAACCAACTACAATATAAACGTAGTTGAACAAATAGAGAAAAGCTACAACAAATCTATATTAACGTAACAGGAAAATCATCCTCCAATAGGTTCCATCAAAACCCTAGGTAACAAATTAACTATTCATAATAGTACGCAAACTACAACACTAGAATTCATAACCAATAATGGAAATAGGAAGAAGGAAGTGAAAAACTCGTACAAGAATTCTCCGCCTTGCTCCTAGTGTGTTCTTGCCTCCTTAGGTCAAATCCAGGGTCTCCTTAGCCTCCTTAGGTACAGAGTGTGTCAAAAGTCCTCAAAAATACCCTTTTTCCATGTATATATACTGATGATAGGCTATAATTGCATATTTTAGTCGCTTATTACACTCGAATTTACTGCACTTTAATTGAGTTTGTGCTTTAATCGCTAGTGTTTTGCACTAATTGTGTGTTTTATGCCTTGTAGGTGTGATTCCAATCTATATAGATGTTATGGAATGAATTTAAGTGATTTGAAACTTTGAAGTCTGAGTAAAAGCTCAAGGAATTAAGCCGGGATCGTGTTCGGAGGTCAAATTTGATAATTAAGTACAAACGAAGACTTGAGGAGGCATATTGCGCACTATCTAGTAAAATAGACATAACTTTTTGTTCAGAACTCCATTTGGGCTCCACAATATATAGTTGGAAAGATAACTCAAAGGGATACAACTTTCATGTTTTACGTTTTTCCAAATTCCAAACGGAACAGGGTGAAAAACCGCGGTTTTGCCGCGACCGCGGCAGAACCGCGGTAGAAGATGGTCGCGGACAACTGAAGAATCAGAGGGCATGTTTGGCCGCGGTTCCACCGCGACCGCGGCAAAACCACGGCAGGAAGCGAAAATTTCAGGGACTAAACTGCAAAACATGGGATTTTATGTCCTAAACCCTATATTAAACAAAGGAGGTCGGCCAAGAACAAGAGGAGGACATATTTTGGACACAAATTAGACCTAAGGAGGCGGAGAGACACTACTTTAGGGTTAGACAACACCCTTGGAGGCAAGAACACATTGGGAGCAAGGCGGAGAATTCTTCTACGAGTTTTTTCCTTCCTCTTCCTATTTTTCATTGTTGGTTATGCCTTTTAGTATTGTAGTTTTACATACGATTATGAATAGCTAATTTGTTATCTAGAGTTTTGATAGAACCTTTTGTAGGATAAATTCTTGTTATGTTTTTATATAATTGAGTCATAGCTTTTCTCTATTTGTTCAACTACATTTATATTGTGGTTGGTTGAAGAGCTCTCAATTAGCTGTGCCTATTTAGTATGCATAACTCGGGAGAGAGTGCATATTTAGGTAATTGTTAAACAACACCACTCCCAAAGTATATGAGGGATCAATAACCGAGGGTTTAAAGGCGGGATTAGGGATAACGAAGCCTTGGGTGCGATCTGAAGTGAGCTGTATTAAAAGCCAGCTAGCGTAGCTCGGGAGAGTGCATCTAGTAAATTTTTGTAATTACTCGGGAGAGATTTACGGTAATAAGAGCGCTCATGGTCGGTAGAGAATACTTAGGCGAAATTATAGAAGACATAGCGGGAAGGATTCCGACAATTGGGAAAATCATAACTCTAGACCTCCTTAATCTTTTCTCTAACCCTCAGTATCGTTAGTTGTTAATTTATTATTTTAATTTGTTAGTTAATTAGTTAAACACAAGAATCTTAATATCTATAAGTTAGGAATTGTTCAAGCTTGTCTTCTTGGTGATAATGAACAGCTGTAGCTAAACCTTAGGTCTCTGTGGGATTCGACTCCGGACTTGTAAACCGGATTATATTTGTAACGACCGCATTGTCCTTTTTATAAGGCATAGTTGGGCGTGATCAAATTTTAGCGCCGTTGCCGGGGAACTAATGATGTAGTTGTAGCTGTATATATTGCTAGGGTTCAAGTTTGAACTTTTATTTTGTTTTGTTTTTTCTTGGTATTTTTTTTATAACTGTTGATTTGAGAAACATGACATCTTGGAATTATGGGAATTTAGGTGTAGATAATTCTACTATTGATCTCCATACATATTGTAAAGGAAACCACCCGTGGCAAAATTTTTAAAACGTTAATGAGAGCGAGTTATGTGCACCAACTCAATCTTATTTGTGGAATGTGTGTGATGTGTGTGGTGGTAAAAATGGTCACCTTCATGGTTGTGCTTATATTTCTTATTTTCCCCCAACCCCTTACTATGATGGTTCTACCTTTTCTTGTGAAGTTAATAGGAACAAAGAACCTGGGAATGCAGACCTGAAGGAGATCAAGGATATGCTAAAGTGCCTTCTGGAACAAAACAATGAGAAACAATTGCACATAGAAAGGCAAGAGGCAACTATTCGCAAGTTGGAGGCTCAATTGAGTCAAGTGGTTGGAGCTTTTAACGCTCAACAAGCCAATATTGAGGATAGTAGCCAAGAAGAGCATGAATTTGAGGTGTTAATTGGGGAGGTCAGAGTAGAACATCAACAACCTAGCCAACCACAATTTAAGGATGTCAATGTTGAAGAAGTGAGACTAGAGCCAGCCAAGGACTTTGATGATATAAATTTTGTTGACTCTAGTATCACTGATGTTGAGGATGTTGAGAGTCCTGAAGTTCATGTGTTTGAGCGCATTGGTCCACACTCCAAGCATTTTTCCACATTATGTTTGGATGATGATATGGAAATAGAGTCATCTGAACCAATCGAAGAGTCAAGGAATGAGGAACAAGGTGCATATATTCTGGAATTCTTCTTGCCAGAAAGTCAGGATTACATACCTCATACAAAGGCCAAGGAGTGCAGAATACTACATTATTTCCTTGGGCCAGTTAGATTCGTTCCACCACCCCAGGAGCATGATCATAGAGCAGAATCAAAACTTGGGGTTCGATTCATAAGTTCAAAGTGGAGGCAGAAAGTGATTCACGTCGTGCCGCGACGTTAAATCAAGCGCTTGTTGGGAGGCAAATCCAGCTTTATTGCTTTCTTTTATTTATTTATTTATTTTTTTTATTGTATTATTTTTGTAGTGTCAATTTTTTATTTTTTAGGAGAATGGAAAACAAAGGTATTAGAAGGATGCAACAGCAATTCAAATGGTTGGAACTAAGTGTGAGGTACCCGCACGAAGGACCAAGCCTGGGAGAAGTCTGAGTACCCCATGAACTGCTAGTGCTTCGGCCTTTGGCCTACCAGGGAGTTTCTCTTACCCTCTTATGGTTATGTTGTGCATTGGGGACAATGCACAATTTTAAGTGTGGAGTGATGAGATTGTCTGGGTGACTTTTCATGCTACTTTAGCTGTATTAGTTTAATTAAATAGTTTTTTTTAAAAAGATTGGACTTTTCCTGATGACGGATCTTCTAGACAGTTTTCTTGAGGGAAGTAAGTCTAAAGAAAATACCAAAAAGATTTTTTATTTTGTTAGGTAGTGTAGCAATTACCCCTTGATTTTTCATTAAACCACGGTTCTTTTTCAAGGGTTTTATTTGAACCGGGTATAGTTAGTTTTTTTTTGGGAATAGGAGCCATTGTGTTTTGTTTTGAAATGAAGCAATATCTCTTGACTTTGTTATACCTTGAGAATAGTGAGTACTTTGGCTGTGACGCTTAGGATCAGTTTTTGACTCTTGTATAAGTACCTTAAATTGTATGATTTTAACTTTACTTAACTGCTTTGACTAGAGTGTCTTGATGAAACCAATCCTGAGTGAGTTATGTGCCATGTGTGTGTGAGGTTTAGGTGTTATTCTGTGCAGTGCATTTGATGCCTAGAACTTGCCCCGTGTGTTTGCAAAGCGAAATAGTAGTGTTGTTTAGTCTTGGAAGTGATATAGGCGTCTTCTTGTTGAGCCAGATATGTATATTTTACCCACCTAATTGTTATGTATCTTAGTTAAACTCTTTGAGCCTATAATCCGGTTTCTTTGGCAACCACATTACAAGCCTTACCCATTTGTTCGAATTAACCATCTATTTGAACCATTGTAACCTCTCATGAGCACGTGAATTATTATAAACTATGTAAAAGTTAAAGTGTGGGGTGGTTGGTTTGGCTTTTGAGTGGAACTAATGAAATAAGGAGAAAGGTGCACTGTTTTGAAAAAGTAAGAGCTACTTGAATTGGAAAAAAAAAAATAAGTTGGATTCTTGTGGAAAAAAAAATTACCTTGATAAGTGGTGGCTCTTGATGTAAGTGTGCTTAAAGAAGAATGGGGTAATATACATTGATGTGAAGGTGGAGTTTTGGTTTGACATAAGTATGGGGTTTGAATGTTAAAGTATATGTATTAAAGTGCTTAGGGAGGTGTAGTCACTCTTATATCTAAATG
>NC_031991.1:47915707-47925653 GCF_001879085.1 Nicotiana attenuata
ACTAGGGGCAAGCTTATGGTGTGTCTGTGTGGCATGCGAATGCTCTTTGCTGAGAGTGAGTGAATTCTTTATATATATGGTTCACTGGTTGTTGAATTTTATGTGTGTGGAACTTCTCTCAAATTTTGTATATGTGAGGGCATGTGACTCAGAAAGAAAAAGTGAGTCTTCACTTTTGTTAGAGTAATTAGAGTTGGCACAAGTGTGTCTGGGCATGAGAGTCTGTATCTAAGATATGATTGTGCACCGCTTAGGTCAATCTTTGATAATAGCAGGTGTGACATAAATTGGGTAATGCATTGAGCAGTTAGGCCTAGAAGTGTGGTTTAGTTGCTCGAGGACGAGCAAAGATTTAAGTGTGGGGTGTTGATAATAGGTGAATTTGACTATAATCACACCGTAAATAATCACCTTCTTGTG
Organism: Nicotiana attenuata; assembly: GCF_001879085.1. NCBI lineage: Eukaryota > Viridiplantae > Streptophyta > Magnoliopsida > Solanales > Solanaceae > Nicotiana > Nicotiana attenuata. Next base: position 47,916,128 of record NC_031991.1, read on the forward strand.
TAGTTTTAATGCTAAAAGTGATGACAAAATGCTCTTATTAGTGCTTTTCATGATTTGTAGGTGATATATGTATAAGGAAGGCTAAGGAGCAGTTTTGGAGTTAAAAGTGATGAAAAAGAGGCCAACTGTGAAATTTCCCAAGTGAACCAGGAAAAACAGGCCGAAGAATTCAGAATACTGGATCCACCGCGGTTCCACCGCGACCGCGGCAGAACCGCGGTGGGAAGCAGCTGCAAAAGTTGTGAGAATCCGCGAGGGTGTTTGGCCGCGGTTCTACCGCGACCGCGGCAGAACCGCGGCAAGCGCAGAAACTTCAGGGACCAAAGTGTCAATTACGGGATTTTTAGACCTAAACCCTATTTAAAACATGAGACTTCGCCCAAGAGAGGCATGTATTGATTTTTAAGGTTTCTTAGCAAGGAAAACCATTGTGAGAGAATACTCTAAACATCTTTCTTCTTTTCTTTTGATTTTTATGATGAATTCAATCTTAGTTTATTTTCCCATAGCCATGAGTAGCTAAATTCCTTGTCTAAGGCATTGATGGAACCTATTGGTAATGAACTTCTTGTTTATGTGAATACAAATTTCTAGTTTAATCTCTATTTGTTCAACTTCGTGTTCGTTGTAGTTAATTGACAGGATCCTCAATTAGCTGTGCCTATTTAGTGTGCATAACTTGGAAAAGAGTGCATATTTAGGGTATTGTTGAACAACACCAATCCTAGATTATTAGAGGAATCTATAATTGTGGGTTTAAAGGCGGGATTAGGGATAACGAAGCCTTGGGTGTAATCTAAAGTGAATTGTGCTAAATCAAGTAAGCTAGTGTATCTCGGGAGAGTGCAATAGAGATTATTGTGATTACTCGGGAGAGATTTGCGGTAAGATTAGCGTTCATGATTGATAGAGATGTGTGGGTAAATTTGTATGAGCATAAACAGAAGGGATTCCATCAATAGGGGAAATCATTGCCGTAGCTTTTCCTCATAATTGTTTACAACCTTATTAATTTAGTTACAGCCATTTAGTTATTTGCAAGCTAGTTGTTAAAGGAAACTCAACTGAGAATTTGAATATTTGAGAAGCTGGTTCTGAAGACTTAGCGGGTCTGAAGATAGTGGTTGATAGGTTAACTCTCTGTGGATTCGACCCTGGGCGTAATACTCGGGTTATATTTGCAACGTCCGCAGAGTCCTTTTTATAAGGAATAGTTGGGCGTGATCAACGAGCAATGGTTTAAGTGTGGGGTGTTGATGATAGGCTATAATTGCATATTTTAGTCGCTTATTACACTCGAATTTACTGCACTTTAATTGAGTTTGCGCTTTAATCGCTAGTGTTTTGCACTAATTGTGTGTTTTATGCCTTGTAGGTGTGATTCCGAGCTATATAGATGTTATGGAATGAATTTAAGTGATTTGAAGCTTTGAAGTCTGAGTAAAAGCTCAAGGAATTAAGCCGGGATCGTGTTCGGGGGTCAAATTTGATAATTAAGTACGAACGAAGACTTGAGGAGGCATATTGCGCACTGTCTAGTAAAATAGACATAACCTTTTGCTCAGAACTCCATTTGGGCTCCACAATATATGGTTGGAAAGCTAACTCAAAGGGATACAACTTTCATGTTTTACGTTTTTCCAAATTCCAAACGGAACAGGGTGAAAAACTGCGGTTCCACCGCGACCGCGGCAGAGTGTACTCGCGGATAACTGAAGAATCAGAGAGTATGTTTGGCCGCGGTTTGACCGCGACCGTGGTGGGACCGCGGCAGGAAGCGAAAATTTCAGGGACTAAAGTGCAAAACATGGGATTTTAAGTCCTAAACCCTATATTAAACAAAGGAGGCCGGCCAAGAACAAGAGGAGGGACATATTTTGGACACAAATTAGACCTAAGGAGGCGAAGAGACACTACTTTAGGGTTAGACACACCCTTGGAGGCAAGAACACATTGGGAGCAAGGCGGAGAATTTTTCCTTCCTCTTCCTATATTTTTCATTGTTGGTTATGACTTTTAGTATTGTAGTTTTACATACTATTATGAATAGCTAATTTGTTATATAGAGTTTTGATAGAACCTTTTGTAGGATAAATTCTTGTTATGTTTTTATATAATTGAGCCATAGCTTTTCTCTATTTGTTCAACTACGTTTATATTGTGGTTGGTTGAAGAGCTCTCAATTAGCTGTGCCTATTTAGTATGCATAACTCGGGAGAGAGTGCATATTTAGGTAATTGTTGAACAACACCACTCCCAGAATATATGAGGGATCAATAACCGAGGGTTTAAAGGTGGGATTAGGGATAACGAAGCCTTGGGTGCGATCTGAAGTGAGCTGTATTAAAAGCCAGCTAGCGTAGCTCGGGAGAGTGCGTCTAGTAAATTGTCGTAATTACTCGGGAGAGATTTACGGTAATAAGAGTGCTCATGATCGGTAGAGAATACTTAGGCGAAATTGTAGAAGACATAGCGGGAAGGATTCCGACAATTGGGGAAATCATAACTCTAGACCTCCTTAATCTTTTCTCTAACCCTCAGTATCGTTAGTTGTTAATTTGTTAGTTAATTAGTTAAACACAAGAATCTTAATATCTATAAGTTAGGAATTGTTCAAGCTTGTCTTCTTGGTGATAATGAACAGCTGTAGCAAAACCTTAGTTCTCTGTGGGATTCGACTCCGGACTTGTAACCGGATTATATTTGCAACGACCTTATTGTCCTTTTTATAAGGCATAGTTGGGCATGATCAAATTTTGACCAAGTAGGGCCGGGCCCAAAAAATTATACCTTCTCCTATGCAAAAAAGGACACTTTTCCCGAACATGACTTGCACGGACATGCACCTGGAAGTGTGCCCGTGCACTTTTCACACTTTTGCCCCATATACGCGGTCAGTGCGCGACCGCGCACTTGCCGTGCACTTTTCACCCAGTTCTGTTAGAATTTTGATAAAACGTAAAACATGAAAGTTGTATCCCTTTGAACTAGATTTCCAAAATTATATTGTGGAGCCCTAACGGAATTCTGAGCGAAAGGTTATGTGTATTTTACTAGACAATGCGCAATATGCCTACTTGATTCTACGTTTCGTTGCCCTATCATCCATTGATCCCTGAACACGATCCCAACTTAATCCTTAGGCTTTTACTCAGACTTCAAAGCTTCATCATTACTTGAATTCATTCCATAACATCTACACAGATTGGAATCACTCCTACAACGCATAAAATACAAAATTAGTGCAAAATACTAGTGATTAAAGCTCAAACTCAATTAAAGTTCAGTAAATTGGAGTGTAATAAGCGACTAAAATACGTAATTATAGCCTATCATCAAACTTATTCTCTGATCGGGTTTTGGATGACCCGGGAGCATTTTGGCACCTAATAGTGAAAGTTGGTTGTTGAAGGATTTTGAAGTTCTTAAAATTTGTTTTGGAGCGGGTTTTTGGTGATATCGAGGTCCAAATGGGATTTTGAGATCGGGAGTAGTTCCATAATGTCAATTAATACTTGCAGGCAAAATATGGTATCATTCCGAATAGCATAAGTACCTTTCGGCGCATTGGAAGTAAATTGAAGAACTTGAAGTTCTCAAGTTTGATTCAATTAGTTTTAGGGTGTGATTCTTAGTTTTAATGTTGTTTCGGGCATTCCGTGAGTTCGAGCAAGTCTGTTTTATGATTCTAAACTTGTTGGTATGTTTGCAAAGGGCCCCTGGTGCCATTGTGCGTGAGTTCAGTTTGAAACTCAACAAGGGTTGCTGGTGTATCAGTTCTGGTGTAACCGCACCTGCGAGCATATTTCCGCAGGTGCGAGTCAAGCCCCGCAGATGAAATCTAAGGATGTCCATCCAGGTTTCGCAGATGCAGTTCCCTCTATGCAGAAGCGTGATTGCAGAAGCGGGAGCACGATCGCAGGTGCGGCCCCAGCCGGGCCAGCTAATTCCGCAGAAGCGAACACCTGGTCCGTAGAAGCGGATCTGCAGGTGTGGCCTATGCACCGCATGTGCGAAAATCGCTGGGGCAGTGAGGTTCAATTTATACGGGACTTAAGCCGTTTTCACTCATTTTCTCTCACTCTCGGGGCGATTATTGGAGTTTCTTCAGAGGGATTTCCATATAGCTTTTGGAGGTAAGTAATTTCTACCTATTGTGAGTTCAATACATAGATTTTGGGAAGCTTTCAACATGAAAATCGGTGGAAATCATGGGTTAGATAAAAAACCTAGGGTTTTACAAGAATGACATTTTTACCACAAAATTGACCCACGAAACTTAGTGATAATCTTATATTTATGTTCCTTAGGTCATGGGTAACAACTTCCTTTTAAAATTTTCGGAATCCGGGCACGTGGGCCCGGGGGTGAATTCTAGGAACCTTGCCTATGGGGTTAGGTAATCACTTTAATGATTAAAATATGAACTTTTGAACCTATAATGATTGGTTTTCACTATTTGAATAGTTTTGGATTATTCGGCTCCGGTTTGAGGGTTTGAGCGCATTCTTGAGTTTGGAAGTAGGCTTTGGGACGAGGTAAGCTCTTTTCTAACCTTGTAAGAGAGAAATTTCCCCATAGGTGAACTTAGTCAATATGTGATTAATTGTGGGGGCTACGTACGCACGAAGTGATGATTTTCTGTACGTAGCTACTATTCTCGTTATGTACGAGTAGTTCTAGGCTTACACCATGCTTTGTGGACACCGTTATCTGATTATATTCGTTGATTTGCATTGAATGGAACTAAGTTGAGGATTTTAAGATTTCAAAGGGTTCAAGTAAATTCCTATTTTTAAAAGGAAATGAGAAAAGTTACGTTATATTTATATTTAACCGCGTGCAAGTGTAAGGCCCCGGGAAATTTCGCTAAGTAACCTAGGATCTCGTGGTTCCACGTAGGCTTATTATAATATTTTTATGTGCTATTAACATGGTGTACATCAATTGGATTTGGTAAATATGTGTATAAGTCTTATGGTAAGTAATTTGGGGCCTAAGGAAAGGCCTAAGTCTAAGAAAAATTCATAATAGGCTAAAATTCGAAATGAGCTTGCACTAGTCCATACTTTGAACGAGCATATCTAAATATGTATAATGTTTTATGTGATGAATATCCTATCAAATGAAAGGACTTAGAGTCTAGTTTCCAACGCTTCAAACCATTCATCATTTGGACATTCCTACACAATATTATGATCAAATTACCAAAGGCTGGAAAAATGCGATCCTATGTCAAATCTACAACCGCAAAACCTGTCGCAATTCTGTCGCAAACTGGGCCAGTGCAGCCCAGTTTTTGGCGCCGATTTTTCGGTGCATTATGCGGCCAGCATTCTCGTTTTGCGGTCCGTTTTGCTATAGCAAACCCGACATCGGAGGGTTAATTTTCTACTTTTTAAACCCGACCCCCTATCGATATATTCGATGCTATAGCTCATTTTGAGCATTTTCTTGAGCATTTCTAGAGTGAGAGAGAGGGGTTCTAGAGGGGGAAAGTTCTCCCCATCAAATTACCATAAAATCTTGCTAAATCCTTGAAGATAATCAAGTGAAGGCCCCTAGATCTTCATCCCAAGAGGTAAGACTCCATCACCTGTCACGACCCGAATTTTTCCCACCATCGGGCATCGTGATGGCGCCTACTAACGGAGCTAGGCCAGCCATACATTAAACATTCGCTATTCAACCTCAACGACATAATATACTAACAACAGTTAAAGAAATGCGGAAGACTTTAAGTTTAACAAAAGATATAAAAATGCGGAAGTTTGAAACACATCCCTACCCAAAATCTGGTGTCACTAGCTCACGGACTACTATAGAATACTACAACAAGTCTGAATGAAAGTAATACACATGTCTGTTTCGGTACAATGAAAACAAACTGAAATAAGGAAAGGGACTTCGGCCTGCGAACGCCAGCTAGGCTACCTCGAGAGTCCCTGCACTGAAGATAGCTCCCGGATAAGAATCCTACAGCTGCTGTCCAAAAGCTGCACCTGGATCTGTGCACAAAGAAATGCACAGAGTGTAGCATCAGCACAACCGACCCCATGTGCTGGTAAGTGCCTGGCCTAACCTCGGCGAAGTAGTGATGAGGCTAGACAGGACTACCAAACCAACCTGTACAATTTTTATATACAAATATGCAATAAAAGGAAAGAAAATACCGAAGCTAAACAGTTAAAAGGGAGGGAAACATGCTATGAGGAGAGTACAAATTGGATATAAAGTTCATCAGCGTAATTAAGAAACATGGCACAACAATAATTACCAAGGAATAAGAAATTCAATAGTTGCACGGCATCACCCTTCGTGCTTTTACTCTCAATCTCACCCAAAGCAATCAAATAAAATGCACGGCATCACCCTTCGTGCTTTCCCTCACATAGCTCTCATCTCATGGCACGGAATGACCCTTCGTGCAAATATAATCAATTCAGAGCACGGAATGGACCTTCGTGCATAAATAGTCAAAACATAGCACGGAATGACCCTTCGTGCAAATATAATCAAGAATAGCACGGAATGACCCTTCGTGCAATTTCACTCTTCCTCACCCAAATAACAGTCACAACCAAACGGGAAAGAGGAATAAACAAGTAATATGAACTATCCCGGCAAGGGAATAACACAAATAACAACCAAGTCCCGGCAAGGGAACAATAACAATATCTTTCACAACCCGGCGAGGGCAATACTCACTGTAATCAACCCATCCCGGCAAGGGATTAATCACAACTCTTTTCAATACGTTCATTTCTTACTCAATGGTATTTAACACTCGAGCCAATGCTCCAAAATATTAATATTTCACAACTTATCCTCAAACTCTTCACATTTGCAGAAAAACATGTGGTAGCTTAGAAGAGTTCCAAATCACCTCAAAAACAAGTACAAACAAAGACCCACGGTCATGCTAGACTCCGGTGCATAGACACTCGTCACCACGCCTATACACCATACTCGATCAATTAGCAAATAGCATTCATGATACTCTAATCCTATTCCCTCAAGCCAAAGTTAGATCAAACACTTACCTCGGTCCGAAAATAGCAATCAAGCCTGTAGCACCGCCTTTCCTCTAGAATTCGACTCCGAAACAATGATATCTAATCATAATTAATTCAATAATATCAAATGAGGCTCAACAACATAATCCCATAACCTAGAAATGAATTTCCAACCATTCTTCCAAAAATAGCAAAATCTGACACCGGGCCCACATGGTCCAGACTCGAGGCTCGGCCCAAATTCCAATCACCCATAACCCCACGAGTTCAAATATATAATTTGTTTCAAGATCCGACCCCAAATTGAGGTTGAATCGCCCAAAATTTTCAAAAACCTAACTCTACCTAAAGCCCTAATTTCTACCTTGATTTCATGTTTTTAGGCCTAGAATTTAGTGATTAGATGATAAAATAATGAGGAAACGATGTTAGGATTACTTACCCAACGAGTTGTGGAGGAAAGGGAACTTGAATTTCGTCTATGGAGGATTTGAGAGAGAGGCTCGTGTGAAGAAGATGGCAAAATCCGTAATGGCTACTATTTTAGGCTTTTAAAATAACTGGGCAAAATTGTTTATCGCGTTCGCGATGAAGGAAAATGGGCAGGCATCGCGTTCGCGTGAAGGGGAAGGCGAACGCGTAGAAGAAAATGCTGGGGGGGGGGGTCCAGGTTTGTTCTATGCGAACACGTAAAAGGCCTCGCGAACGCGATGGAGGGAGCAGCAAGTCTATGCGTTCGCGAACATCTGACTGCGAACGCGAAGACGAAGTCTCTGGGTCCTAAACTTGACTTACGCGATCGCGCTTATGGAGATACGAACGCGTAGAATGGGAACACCATGAGCAGTGCGAACACGAGCCAAAGGCCGCGATCGCGAAGAAGAAAAGGCCTGAGCAAAATTTGCAGAAAATCTGCTAACTTTCCTAAGTGTAAAACACCCCGAACCACCTCCGAAACACTCCCGAGCCGTCGGGGCTCCCAACCAGACACACACACTAACTCAATATCATCCTACGAACTTGCTCGAGCGATCAAATCGCTAAAATAACATCAAAATCAAAGAATCAACCCCCAAAACTCATAATTTTCATTTCAAAGTTCATAAACCTTCCACTTTAGCTATTTAGGTCAGAAACACGTCAAACGACGTCCAATTTCGACCAAATTACACAGGAAGAGCTTAACGCATATTTAAGACCTGTACCGGGCGTCGGAACCAAAATACGAGCCCGATACCTGTATTTTCTAACTCATTTTCATTTCCATTTTTCCTTATTAATTTCATAAAACAATTTATCTAAAAAATTCTTTTACCGGGGTTTTGGACCTCGGATTTCAACTCCGGGCAATATGCCCGAGTCCCATATTTTTCTACGGACCTCACGGGACCGTCACATCACGGGTCCGGGTCCGTTTACCCAAAATGTTGACCAAAGTCAACTATATCAATATTAATATCATAATTCACCAAATTTTTCACAGGATTCATATATTTTAACATAAAAATTTTTCGGCCTCGCGCGCGGAGTGCGCACGCAAATCGAGGCAACCAAAAGTGAGGTTTCCAAGGCCTCGGAAGCACAGAACGAATGAGGAAACAGGTGATGACCCTTTGGGTCGTCACATCCTCCACCTCTAAAACAACCGTTCGTCCTCGAACGGACAAAAGAAAGAAGTACCTGAGTCAGGAAATAGATGAGGATAACGGCTCCGCATATCAGACTCGGACTCCCAGGTCGATGCCTCAGGAGGCTGACCTCTCCACTGAACACGCACTGAAGGAAAGCTCTTCGACCTCAACTGTCGAACCTGCCGGTCTAGAATGGCTACCGGCTCCTCCTCGTAAGACAGATCCTTGTCCAACTGGACAGTGCTGAAATCTAACATGTGGGCTGGATCACCGTGGTACCTCCGAAGCATGGACACATGAAACACTGGGTGCACGGCTGACAAGCTGGGCGGCAAGGCAAGTCTGTAAGCCACCTCTCCCACACGATCGAGAATCTCAAATGGGCCAATGAACCTAGGGTTAAGCTTGCCCTTCTTCCCAAATCTAATCACACCCTTCATAGGCGACACTCGGAGCAAGACCCGCTCACCAACCATGAAAGCTACATCTCGAACCTTACGATCCGCATAACTCTTTTGCCGCGACTGAGCCGAACGAAGCCTGTCCTGAATGATCTTGACCTTATCCAAGGCCTCCTGAACTAAATCTGTACCCAATAATCGAGCCTCTCCCGGCTCAAACCATCCGACTGGAGTCCGACATCGCCTACCATATAACGCCTCATATGGAGCCATCTGAATGCTGGACTGGTAGCTGTTGTTGTAGGCGAACTCTGCTAAAGGTAAGAACTGGTCCCACGAGCCTCCGAAATCAATGACACAGGCTCGGAGCATATCCTCCAATATCTGAATAGTCCTCTCGGACTGGCCGTCCGTCTGAGGATGGAACGCGGTGCTCAACTGAACCTGGGTGCCCAACTCCTGCTGAACTGCCCTCCAG
>NC_031991.1:47930449-47975067 GCF_001879085.1 Nicotiana attenuata
AGAGCCTTTGGACTGAAGATAGCTCCTCGGATAAGAATCCTACTGCTGCTGTCCAAAAGCTGCACCTGGATCTGTGCACAAAGAAATGCACAGAGTGTAGCATCAGCACAACCGACCCCATGTGCTGGTAAGTGCCTGGCCTAACCTCGGCGAAGTAGTGACAAGGCTAGACAGGACTACCAAACCAAACCTGTACAATTTTTATATACAAATATGCAATAAATGGAAAGAAAATACCGAAACTAAACAGTTAAAAGGGAGGGAAACATGCTATTGGGAGAGTACAAATTGGATATAAAGTTCATCAGCGTAATTAAGAAACATGGCACAACAATAATTATCAAGGAATAAGAAATTCAATAGTTGCACGGCATCACCCTTCGTGCTTTCCCTCACATAGCTCTCATCTCATGGCACGGAATGACCCTTCGTGCAAATATAATCAATTCAGAGCACGGAATGTACCTTCGTGCATAAATAGTCAAAACATAGCACGGAATGACCCTTCGTGCAAATATAATCAAGAATAGCACGGAATGACCCTTCGTGCAATTTCACTCTTCCTCACCCAAATAACAGTCACAACCAAACGGGCAAGAGGAATAAACAAGTAATATGAACTATCCCGGCAAGGGAATAACACAAATAGCAACCAAGTCCCGGCAAGGGAACAATAACAATATCTTTCACAACCCGGCAAGGGCAATACTCACTGTAATCAAACCATCTCGGCAAGGGATTAATCACAACTCTTTTCAATACGTTCATTTCTTACTCAATGGTATTTAACACTCGAGCCAATGCTCCAAAATATTAATATTTCACAACTTATCCTCAAACTCTTCACATTTGCAGAAAAACATGTGGTAGCTTAGAAGAGTTCCAAAAATCATCAAAAAAACAAGTACAAACAAAGACCCACGGTCATGCTAGACTCCGGTGTATAGACACTCGTCACCACGCCTATACACCGTACTCGATCAATTAGTAAATAGCATTCATGATACTCTAATCCTATTCCCTCAAGACAAAGTTAGATCAAACACTTACCTTGGTCCGAAAATAGCAATCAAGCCTCTAACACCGCCTTTCCTCTAGAATTCGACTCCGAAACAATGATATCTAATCATAATTAATTCAATAATATCAAATGAGGCTCAACAACATAATCCCATAGCCTAGAAATGAATTTCCTACCATTCTTCCAAAAATAGAAAAATCCCTAGTTTCTACCTTGATTACCTACCCAAAAGCCCTAGTTTCTACCTTGATTTCATGTTTTTAGGCCTAGAATTTAGTGATTAGATGATAAAATAATGAGGAAACGATGTTAGGATTACTTACTCAACGAGTTGTGGAGGAAAGGGAACTTGAATTTCGTCTATGGAGGATTTGAGAGAGAGGCTCGTGTGAAGAAGATGGCAAAATCCCGTAATGGCTACTGTTTTAGGCTTTTAAAATAACTGGGCAAAATTGTTCATCACGTTCGCGACACCCCGGTCGCGTTCGTGATAAAGGAAAATGGGCAGGCATCGCGTTCGCGTGAAGGGGAAGGCGAACGCGTAGAAGAAAATGCTGGGGGTCTGGGCAGGCTTATACGCAAACGCGAGGGAGGCTCGCGAACGCGATGAAGGGGGGCAAGGGAAGCTATGCGAATGTGTGGCCTTTCACGCGAACGCGAAAAAGGCTGGGGTACAAGGCATCGCGAATGCCGGACAAGGTCGCGTTCACGTAGAACAATAGACCTGTGCAGAAATTGCAGAAAATCTGCTAACTTTTCCAAGTGTAAAACACCCCGAACCACCTCCGAAACACTCCCGAGCCCTCGGGGCTCCCAACCAAACATACACACTAACTCAATATCATCCTACGAACTTGCTCGAGCGATCAAATCGCTAAAATAACATCAAAATCAAAGAATCAACCCCCAAAACTCATAATTTTCATTTCAAAGTTCATAAACCTTCAACTTTAGCTATTTAGGTCTGAAACACGTCAAACGACGTCCGATTTCGACCAAATTTCACAGGAAGCGCTTAACGCATATTTAAGACCTGTACCGGGCGTCGGAACCCAAAATACGACCCCGATACCTAGTATTTTCTAACTCATTTTCATTTCCATTTTTCCTTATTAATTTCAAGAAACAATTTATCAGAAAAATTCTTTTACCGGGGTTCTGGACCTCGATTTTTCGGACTCCGGGCTATGCCCGAGTCCACATATTTTTTACGCCTCTGGACCGTCACATCACGGGGTCCGGGTCCGTTTTACCCAAAGTTTGACCAAGTCAACTATATTCAATATTTAATATTAAATTCACCAAATTTTTTTCACAGATTTTCATATATTTTAACATAAAAATTTTTTCGGGCCCTCGCGCCCGGAGTGCACATGAAAATCGAGGACAACAAAAGTGAGGGTTTTCCAGGCCTACGGAAGCACGAACAAATGAGGAACAGTGAAATGACCTTTGGTCGTACATCACCTTAGCTCTTATAATCTACTATTCTTGGCTATAAGGGGTAATTAGTGAGTGTGATTTCATGAGTATTAAGAAATGGATTCCTTACATGCATATCAAACCTTAGGGGTACTTGGGAGTTTAGTGACTAAAGAGAAGAGCAATTGGGGGTATAAATGATAAAATTTCTTCCCAAAAGGGACCTAAGATCATGATACTACCTTAGTGCTTGATAATATGCTTGAACCAAGCTAGAATATCAATCTTCATCCTAATTCTCGATTTATTTGTTATTTCTTACTCAATAGATCAAAGTGCTAAGAGTTCCGGATTTGTAAAGAGTAAGGGAAACATATCGAGGTATTGTTGGCTAAAAACCCCGTCTTTTATATGGGCTCTATCGATGCTTGTTTGAAATGGGCAAGACTGAACTTTGGAATATTGCTTTGATTGATTACTTTACAATGAATTGGTGTTTGTAACCCCTATATTTGTGAAGATGCATCCCATGTGGATCAATGTGACTATTTTGATAACTTGAAAAGGTTGCAAGGAATATGAATCATTGCTATTGAAATGCTTTGGACAATAAATTGAGATTGAATATATGTGGAAGTATATGCTAAATGGCCTAGATTTCAAGTCAAGTTAAATTGTGATTAATTGCCGAATCACGAGGATTCTTCTCTATGCTTATAACTTGAATTTCTCAATGTGTACATTGACATCTTTGAATTGAGTAGCTTTGTGTTGAGATGATATTGAGGGAAATATGTTAGAAATAATATGAAATGTGGGAAAGAAGAGATTGAGTATTTATTAAATGTGGCCAGCGCCAAGTATGATGTGATAATTGAGGCCCCAAGTGCCTATTGAGTTGAATATGTGAAATAAAATCTAAATGAGATGATTAATGAGAAAGGAACAAACGCTAGGTAAGGCGGCCGAAGCCCGATTCGTGGCCGTGGTCGGACACCATGCCGCCAACATGGTGGTAAATTGTGCTGATATTGAAATTCCGAAAATTGATAATGAGATTGTGATTGAGGTACAATGTCTTAAACTGAGGCAACCTAAATGCCGATCGGTGTCGGTGGATCGTACTCCGCTAAAAAATGCGGTGGTAATTATGATGGATATGAAACAATATAGTGCCCCAACTAAGTTTATGGAAATATGTGAAAAGTTATATTGGTTCGTTTTTATTTGATGATGTGGTTTGATCGTTAAAGCCTTTTGATTTGACCTTTTATGCATTTCTTTATTTCTTGTTTTTGATAGTTCTTTCTAACTAGTGGTATTTAGTTTATACATTACCTAGTGCTATTCGATGGCACTAAAGTCTTTTTTCGGGGCGCTAACTCTTTAAATTGGATTGGTAGGTTTTTTGTATCCTATTAGCAGGCGGTTGTGTTGGTTCACAGCTAGTGGCGCATCATCCTTTCAGCTGACGTTGGTGTGCCCACACTTTATTTCGGGGGATCTGTCATCTATTGTCTTGACGTTGTATTTGAAGATATAGCCAGAAGCCTTGTACGCATTGTCCATTTTACATTACTATTGAGTTATATTTAGAGGCTCCGTGACAAGGTTGTGGGGTTAGATGTTCGGGGGATATTGGAAAATATGTAGAAACATTGATGTTTGGTAAAAGATTTATAAAATTGTAAATATTTGATAATTATGATTTAGTTGCTAATTGGAAATTTGAAATGAAAATTATTTAATGAAATACTTACTAAATATGATTAATGGAGTCCATCTTCCCTAATTTAATCATGAGGTTTGGTTGGCGTTAGATGAAACCTAACAGGCTTGCTCAGTCGGGTTTTACTCGTTGAGCGCCGGCGCGCTCCTCTGATTTTTGGGGCGTGACAAACTTTGTAATCAGAGCCTAAGGTTTTAAAAGTGTCCTAGGATTGTTCGGAGCCGTGTTCTATCGGATCCCTTTTATTCGTGTGTAGTCGCACCACATCTATAAGTGGAGGCTATTCGGAACATTTAGGATCTTCACCCTTCTTTGATTACTCCAAGATCGTGCGTAAAACTCAAGATAGGGAGCTAATTTCTCTCTAATGTCTTATAATCTTAGATGAGTAATTCATAATTTTCTGGAAGCAATAAGGAGGGATGCCTTACCATTGAATATGAGGGAGATTTGCCCAAGCATTTGTTTAGGAAGAAATGTATGGAGCCATAGAGGGATTGGTAAACTTCTTGCTAAGGGGAGCACCTTGTTCCCATTAATGTCTCTGCACCACCAGATCATCGTAGTATTCAGTATGTTACCCTAGTAACGTTAGGGGTTTTGAGTTCGACAAGTATGATTAAGCTATTGCCCTACCAACCTAAAGTCATTAAGTGAGTCAAATCAAAACTTCTACTCATTGTATATGTACATCCATATTGAAGAATTCTCATAAACATGGTCTTAACAAGGTGTTGAATAACAAAATATTGCAAGTATCGACTCTTTGAATGGGACGCATTATTCGTGAATCCACTCTATTACAAATCCTCTTATTTACATTCTTGTGGAATTAAGTTCTATAATTGTGTCCTTGAATGGAGTTATGACTCTAGGATTAATACTTCCGACTTGCATTTCCTAAATTTTTAACAAGGGACTATACTTGATGAATTTCTTACAGAATATTTTATTGAAACGTAAAGTTTACCTATGTGGTGTCAAGTTCTATGTAAGGCATCCCAGTGTTGCGATCCTTCTCGAATCACTCTTTTACTCACTTGTGTATATGGCTTCTATGATTTGAATAGTAACTCTACCCTCTTGCGAGTATCATCATGAAACCTTTTCACTGTCTAGTAACAGGAGAGCATATCCCACCTCTTGTCATATGTGTACATGTCAAATGAAGGGGTCGCTTGTCTGTATAGAATTTCTGAGAAATTTGAGATTTTTACGAATCTGTCACAGGAAGATCTTTTGTTTTCCCATCTCAGTATGACTTTCATGTCCACTAAGATCTTTCCTTAGTAAGAAGCTCACTTTGTTCCTAGTATTGTGATTGCCCGTGACGAGGTTGTGTATTGCAGTCTAGTAGTTGATATAGCAGAAGCATGTTTAGCTCATGTCAAATGTTTATTTTCTCTTTACACCTCCACAACAGGTGTTAATTGTGTTCTTTAGTTAGTGAATTCATTGTGCTAGTTTCCCCGCACTTGTTCGATAACCATGAGAGAACATATCCTTCTATGAGTCATTGTAACACTTCCTTTCTCGAAAGGACCCTTACTAGGCTCTCCGTCGAGACCAAGCACACCTTTGGGGATTTTTACAGCACAACGCCTGTTTCTCATGTTTTTTTCTCTATCTTTCATTACCATCTGGGTAGTTCTCAAGTCAAAATCCATGAAGAACTCATTATGAACATCTGGAAACCATCCATGATTATTCTATACTATCTCATTGGGTTCCCATATCACTTCAAGTTCATCAAGGGTTGATAGCATGTCGCAATTGCTGAGATTGAATGATCTCCTTTCGACAATGGATTATCTACACTTGTGCTAGTCCAACGATCTGCTTATCAGTCTAACTCTCGCCTTTAGGTTTTGGGTTGACCAAGGAGGAATACACCTAGTAATACATTCATATGTCAAAGCCTTTCTCTCAGTCAAGTCTTATAGCATCTCCCAATGTGGTTTGTAATAGCTAGTTGTGTAGAAGTGTGTTGTAGTGCTTCATTATGAAGTAGAGTTTCTAAACATAATTGGGTTTTAGAATTCTGGAGTTATACATCACGTGACTTCATACAGAGATCTTCTTTCAAAAATGTAGCCTCTCGTAATCGCTTTATATTACCACCCTTCCTAGTGGTTACAATGTAAAGGTTACTTCCACAAGGCTCTTTCACTTTCTTTTCATTTGTCTTGCATCGTGTGTTGTTTACCCGTCATCTTCAATGCGATACTATCTCAATGTCTCGACTAGTTATCACACTATACGATTCGATTAAATTCACCTCATTTTTATGTACTCTACAAGTACCCCTTTCCTAAAAGGACACTGAAAGTGGGTAAATCCCCCTTTACTATAGACTTCTAATGTCTTTGACTTAGTTTAAGCTTGTTGGTTCCAAGTGGTGCTCATTAGTTTTGCTACCCTACTATCTATTTCATCTGATAACTTTCATTGTAAAATTCATTTATGTTTCATGGCATCAAAGAGGAAGTCTTGTAGCATTAAGGATGGGGACATATTCCTTTTGTAGAATAAATAAATATTGTTGGTATTCCTTGTAGATGTTCTTCTAACAGCCATTTACTTGCTCTGCTTGTCTCTTTGACTAGATAACCTAGATTACCTTTCCCCGATAAATGCATTAAGACGTCTTATTCTTTCAAACTTATCCATGTGGGCACTTTGAGGCCTTGTTTTTATACCAACTCGTAATGGTTTTAAGTACTTTCCTGCCATTGTTGACGATTTTCTAGGACTACGAGGGCTTGTCTCATGGGTTTCAAAAGTAATGATTTTCCTTAAGGTTCAAGCTGAAATTGCCCTGGTTTCAAACCAAAGTGCGTCCCCTTTTGAAAAGTCATGAATGGGTCGGATTTGATGAGGTTATGTGGCTCTCTGCTCACTCGGCTTCTAGGATTATTGACAACGTCATTGTCATGTGCGGGAAATTTTTGCTACCCCCTGGGCGTTTCCGACCTCCTTAAGGGAGGATATGAGTTTTTAATTGTCTTTCTTCCCGGGAGTCATTACGTCAACCATTGGAACTCCGTTTAACCCAATACCATGATTTAACCCCCTATGGTAGAATGTCCTAGCTATGTGGTTTTCACTCGTGANCCTTGTGTCAGTTAACATTAAGAGTGTAATTCAACTTCATGTGTATTGAAACCCATATCGCATTCAAGGTGCCAGAATATTCTCATTCTTGATAACTGGATTTTCCCTACACTCTAGGAGACGACTGGGTCACATACTTGAATATTCGTCCTTAATGATTCATATTGCCAAGGTACTAGTTACCCATATAACCTCAGGAAGTTCTCTGCTCAGCGCCTTAGTGGATTCCTAAATAATTCCAGCCCGATCTTGAACTCTGTTGCTCTTCATTGTATTAAATCTATTGGGAATTGAAGGTTCAAACATGTCAAAGAGAAAGCATCCCAGTGTGATCACATATATTCAATAGGTAATTTTGTCGTCAGTTTATGGTAGCACATCTTAGAGTAATTGTGGAAGGTCATCAAAGGTTTAGCATGGGCGTTTGTGTAGAGATTTAGAGTTTAGGAAGGTGAAGGGGTTATTCTCAATACTTTCCCTAAAGAGGTTATGTGAGTTGATAATGAAGGTTGCATAACTGTAGTTCACATTAGGCCGTGCTATGAGTATGATGTTTACCATCGTGGTTCTACATGTATTATGTGTTTTCATATGTCTATGTCTAAGAAGGTAGTTGGAGACCTTTTGTGCATCATCCTGGTGTAAACTATTAAAAAGGTAAATGTTAATGGATAGTTAGCTCATGCGAGGTATCTAGTTGTTATCCTTGTTACATAAATTTTGGAGGTTGGGGTTGTTTCCGTGAATGCGTTATGGAAAAGCCTATGACTATAAAAGGCCACATTGAAGGCCGAGAGTATTGTGGAAATAAGGTATTCTCTCTTGATTGTATAACAGTTGGTTTTCGTTTGAAAAGTACCTTCTAGGTGTTATGATTTAAAAATGTGCAGTCCATGTCCAGGTATCATCATGATAATGTGTGTGTGTATATATATATATATATATATATATATATATTGTGGTGCTTTATCGAGTTGTGGATGTACTTTTAGGATGGTTTTGGTAGTTCCCTGGCAGGTGGATAGTCCTAGTTACAAATGAGACTCTGCCGAAATTTCTGAAAAATTTGGGAGTTAGTCAAAATTTAGGATCTTGAGTTAGGTGAGAAAAGAGATTTATTATATTAAGCGTTTAAGTCAGACACTACTCCCCATTCGAGGACGAATGATCCTAAGGGGGGAGAATGTAAGGCCCCGGGAAATTTTGCTAAGTTACCTAGGATCTCGTGGTGCCACATAGGCTTATTATAATATTTTTATGTGCTATTAACATGGTGTACATCAATTGGATTTGGTAAATATGTGTATAAGTCTTATGGTAAGTAATTTGGGGCCCAAGGAAAGGCCTAAGTCTAAGAAAAATTGGAAAAGTTCATAATAGGCTAAAATTCGAAATGAGCTTGCACTAGTCCATACTTTGAACGAGCATATCTAAATATGTACAAGGTTTTATGTGATTAATAACCTATCAAATGAAAGTTCTTCGAGTCTAGTTTCCAACGCTTCAAACCGTTCGTCATTTGGACATTCCTAAACAAAGTTATGATCAAATTACCAAAGGTTGGAAAAATGCGATCCTATGTTAAATCTGCAACCGCAAACCCTGTCGCATTTCTGACTTTGCGGTCGCATTTCTGTCGCAAACTGGGCCAGTGTAGCCCAGTTTTGGGCGCCGATTTTACGATGCATTATGCGGCCAGCATTCTCGTTTTGCGGTCCATTTTGCTATAGCAAACCCGATATCGGAGGGTTAATTTTCTAATTTTTACACCGGACCCCCTATCGATATATTCGGTGCTATAGCTCATTTTGAGCATTTTCCTGAGCATTTTTAGAGTGAGAGAGAGGGGATTTAGAGGGGGAAATTTCTCCCCATCAAATTATTCCATAAAATCTTGCTAAATACTTGAAGATAATCAAGTGAAGGCCCCTAGATCTTCATGCCAAGAGGTAAGACTCCATCACCTTAGCTCTTATTTCTATTCTTGGCTATAAGGGGTAATTAGTGAGGTGATTCATAAGTATAAGAATGGATTCCTAACATGCATATCAAACCTTAGGGTATTGGGAGTTAGTGAACTAAAGAGAAAGCTATTGGGGTATAAAATGATAAAAATTTCTCCCAAAAGGGACCTAAGATCATGAGGCACCTTTAGTGCTTGATAATATGCTTGAACCAAGCTAGAATCTCAATCTCATCCCTAATTCTCGATTTAATTTGTAATTCTTACTCAATAGATCGAAGTGCTAAGAGTTCCGGAATTTGTAAAGAGTAAGGAAAGCTATATTGAGGTATGTATGGCTAAAACCCCGTCTTTTAGAAATTGAGCTCTATCGATGCTTGTGTAAATGTGGTAAGACTGAACTTTGGATTATTGCTTTGATTGATACTTTACATGAATTGGTGTTGTAACCCTATATTTGTGAAAGATGCATCCCAATGTGATCAATGTGCTATTTTTGATAACTTGAAAAGGTGCAAGGAATATGAATCATGTATTGAAATGCTTAGACAATAAATTGAGATTGAAGAATGTGAAGTATATGCTAAATGGCCTAGATTTCAAGTCAAGTTTAAATTGTGATTAATGTGCCGAATCATGAGGATTCCTATCTATGCTTATAACTTGAATTTCTCATGTGTACTTGACATCTTGAATTGAGTAGCTTGTTGTTGAGATTGATATTGATGCGAAATATGTGGAAATGATATGAAGTGTGGGAAATAAGAGATTGAGTTATGAAATGTGGCCAAGTGCCAAGTATGATGTGATAATTGAGGCCCCAAGTGCCTATGAGTTGATATATGTGAAATAAAGATTTAAATGAGATGATTAATGAGAAAGGAACAACGCTTAGGTAAGGCGGCCTAGCCGATCGGGCCGTGATCGGACACCATGCCGCACACATGGTGGTATTGTGCTAATACTGAATTCCGGAAATTGAGAATGAGATTGTGATTGAGGTACATGTCTCAAATGAGGCAACCTAGCCGATCGGGTCGTGATCGGACTCCGCCCAAGAAAGCGGTGGTATTATGAATGATGATGAACAATATCAAGTGCCCCAAACTAAGTTATGGAAATTATGTGAAAGATTATATGGTTCGTTTATTTAATGATGTGGTGATTGTTTAAGCTTTTGATTGACCTTTATGATTTCTTTATTCTTGTTTGATAGTTCTTTCTAACTAGATAGTGTTTAGTTATACATACTAGTGCTATTCGATGGCACTAACGTCCCTTTTGCCGGGGGCGCTACGTCTTTAAATGGATGTAGGTGTTCCTATAGCAGGCGGTGTTGGTCGCAGCTAGTGCCGCATCATCCTTTCAGCTGACTTGGTGAGCCCCACTTCATTTCGAGGATCTGTTTCATCTATTTGTCTTGTACGTTGTATTTGAGGTATAGCCGGAGCCTTGTTACCGGCATTTCTATTTTACATTACTCTTGAGTTATGTTTAGAGGCTCCGTAGACAGGTTGTGGGTAGCGTCGGGTATTGAAAATAATGTAGAAACATTGATATTTGGTAAAGATTTATAAAACTTGTAATATTTGATAATTATGATTTAAGTTGCTAATGGAAATGAAATGAAAGTTGTTAATGAAATACTTACTAAATATGATTAATGGAGTCCATATCCTATTTAATCATGAGGTTGGTTGGGTAGAATGAAACCTAACAGGCTTGCTCAGTCGGGTTTACTCGGTTGAGCGCCGGTCGCGCTCCTCTGATTTTGGGGCGTGACAGCAAGTACATTCCGCGAGCGGAGTGATTATTTCCACTACTCTCATGGGAGCGGGCGGTTTGCCTCGGCAGGTTAATAGATGAATCTATGGTTCGCGCCCTTCGACCCTCGGTAGTGCACAGTTTACATTTATATTCGATCGGGCCGAACGTCCTCGGTGGAATTTGTGTATGATAATAAAACCGGAAGCCCCTTTATTAATTGGTATAAATTTACTGTTTTAGGGATCATTTGTTTCAAATGAAGGAAGTGTTTTGCGTTCTTAAATATGATAGAAAAACTGTTCAGTTATTTCTTGTTCTGAGTTTATTGCTAGTTTTGTATATCATGCTTACTTAGAATCACACATTATTATATTGTTGGCCCTAGTAAGTGTTGGTGTCGATCCCTCGTCACTACTTTTTCGAGGTTAGACTAGATACTTACTAGGTACATATTTTTATGTACTCACACTACACTTTTGTACTAGATTGTACAGGATTTGAGGCATGTGCATCTGGCCACCAGTCCGGCGCGTAGATTGATTCCCCAACTCGAGACTTCCCAGTGAGCTGCCCTTTTGAGCCAGGCTCCAGCAGCTGGAGTCTCTCTTATGCTTTATTTTATGCCTATTTCCTTTCAGACAGTAGGCTAGCATTTTTCTTGTATATTCTACTAGATTGCCCACATACTCGTGACAGCAGGTCTTGGCACACACACTATTAGACTTATGACATTGATTTTGCTTACATGACTTCGATCTATAATCGTTGCTTCCACTTATTTATGTTAAAAATTGCAACCTTCTAGATTTTCTTAACAAACAAGAAAAGTCACTACTTACTAATTTATTTAAAACGGAAATTTATTAGTTGATCAGTGTTGGCTTGCCTAACAATAGTGTTGGGTGCCATCACGACCTATAATGGAATTTGGGTCGTAACAATTGGAGACCTGATATTTCAAAGAAGTCTAGCCATCATATAAAATAGCAGAAAATATGATCGCCAATTTCCAAGCATCTCCCAATGGTGTCCAAAAGGAAAAGGATTGGAAACCTAAGGGATGTTTGGGTTTTGGTTGATTCTACTGTATACCGCAACCGGATAACTGGCTCAAGGGTTAGTGTTTGTGCATAAACTATTTCTTGTCTTTTTTGATACATCCTCATTTTATACGTGGATTCTAATGAAAAACAAACAGGTTGCTTTAAATCTTCGTTAATACATCGTTTCAAACAAACTGATGAAACATTACAATCATTGCATCATTATATTGTGTAATACATGCATCGTTACAATCGTTGCAATTTTTAGTTTTAAAACAACGTCTTTCTCTTTCCATATTTATTATGAACTGCAATTAAAATCTGATTTTTTTAGTTTAATATTGTATTAAAATAGAGAAAATCCCCCAAAATTGAAAAAGTAGATAAATACATTTCCTAGACTATAATAGGTGCCGTGTCAGCATTGTTTGGTATATATATATATATATATATATATATATATATATATATATATATATATATATATATATATATATATATATATATATATATATATAATTATGATTGTAGAACTACAAGCTCATGGGATATAGGTTGATGGTTTTGATAGAAAAGTATGAACGATCATAGGTTTGGTTGCTGATTGTTGATTATTTATTAAGGGTATTGTTTATCTTATGAGTGATGAAGAATGATATTGATTATAGCAAATTGAGATTTTAGAATTTATCTATGAGAAAAAGAATGGGTTGTTAGGTATAGAAACACCATTAATGAGGGCTATGAAGCTTTATGACCACCAAGTGTTTCATAAAATACCTAAGTGGCCAAAACATGAGTGTTATTGCTAATATGGAATGCCTTTGACTTGTATTGCTATAGATTAAACTTGAAAGGGTTGGAGAATGTTGTATTACGCTCAAGAAAAGAAAGTTAAGATATGTGAGGCTAATTCTCAATGTTTGGGAATGTTAATGATTCTCCCTGCACTACGTTTCTTTTACGACATTACCAATTGCCTCAAAAGTATAGTTAAGTCTAGTTCCTTGAATAGTTGCAGAACATCTGTTATCTAGCTTCATAACTCGTTCAAGACTTTCATTCCGAACGTTGTAAGCTTAGTGCGTAATCAATATAGACTTGTGTTTCGTGCCCATGAGTCTCAGTCTAGATTACTTAGCATGTCAAAAACAGTTAAAGTTTCAGTTTTCATAATCCGTTCATGAATACATGTTCTAGTCTAGCTCGATTCAGCATTCAAGTATCATGTAACTCAATATGGTTCAGTATTTCAGTATCATGTATTTCAGTATCATGTATTTCAGTATGATTCTCAGTTACTGATTTTAAATTCCTGAATGTTGAACACATGTATTTGGGCCTAAGGCCGCAGTTTATGTTTGTATGCATCTTTGGCCCTGAGGCCGCAGTTTATGCTTTATGCATCTTTGGGCCTGAGGCCGGAGTTTATGTATCTTTGGGCCTGAGGCCACAGTTAATGCTTTATGCATCTTTAGGCTTGAGGCCACAGTTTATGCTTTATGCATTTTTGGGCCTGAGGCCGTAGTTATGTATACGTATACTTGGGCTTGACGCCGCAGTTTGTGCACAGATACATTGGGCATGAGGCTGCAGTTTATATTCAGATAAACGTGTTGTTCATCATTCAGAAGAGGGAGTATTCATATCCTTACTTCTTTTGCTCAATTCAGTTATCAGTTATCAGTTATCATTTTAGTTATCAGCTATCAATTATCATTTCAGTTTCAGTTGCAACATTTATCATTTCAGTTATCAATTATTAATTCTTAATTATAAGCTCAGTATTAGTTTCAGCTTTTATAGTTCTTTCTTTTAGTTTCTTTACATACCAGTGCAATTCAAATATACTGATGTCCCTTTTTCCAAGGACCTGCATCTCACAACGCAGGTAATGATTTAGAGGTTGACGATTCAGAGCGCTAGGATTCTCATACCAGCTATCTGGTGATCCCTAGTCCTTACGAAGCATTTATCATTATGTTACGGTCTTCAGTATTTTCAGACTGTTGGTGTTTTCGGTACTTCATTAGAGGCTTCATAGGCTAGAGTAACAGTTAGACAGAGTTGCAGGCTTTTCATGTTAAGCAATGTTTGCTATTGATATGTTTCAAAATTATATTAGTGTTTCCGCTTTTTGACTTATATCATTCAGACTTTCAGTATATCAGCATGTGCTAGTTTATCTTCCGCATTTAGTATGTTATGATATCACATGTTGATTCAGCCAGCCAGTTGGTTCGCTCGGTCACATGTAGTCAGGCACTAGGTTCAATGTTACGTCTAGGACCAGCTTTGGGGCGTGACAACTTTGTTTGTGTATGATAAAGTAAGAATTTTCAGAGAATGTTAATGTATTGTTCTTTACTATGAGTTTTCAATTCCCACTACAGCTACATATCTTTCTATTTATATGGGTAGGTGGGCCACAAAACCCTAAATAATATAACTGGGAATAATATTCACTGAAATATTCACTGGGGAACTTATTTCTAAAACTGACAGTTACTACTTTGCTAAAGGGAGTTCTCGTCCTTGTCCTCATCCTCTGTTGAGCTATCTCGACCTCAAGGACGATATGTTGTCTCTCATGTATTGACCTTTTGAATTCAAATCATTATTCAATGTTGAAAAATGTGGCAGCCTTCAAAGGCTTTCTTAATGTCGACTTGGTCCACATATGATTATGATAACTTTAGCCCATACAGTTAGTCCTTCCGCTTGTTAAGGTCGTCCTCGTGGATGAGCCCAGTGAGGGGAAAATAGAGGTCATTGTCATTGTGAATAACGGGCGACGTGGAATTTCGCGGATCGCATATCTCAAATCTTAAATTTCCCGGGTAATTTACTGGAACCATCTTTTCAAAGAGAGGATGTGATGTCCTGAAGTCATTCGTCATGATGGCGCCTGTTCCCGATGCGTAGCGTCGATTCACGCGTGACCCTTGATTGGATTTGCCTTTTCGATTTCAGTGACAATTATGAGGAACCGCTTCAGGTTAGGTGTCCTCTTCTATATAAAAGTGGGTGGCTTCATCAGAATGCAAACTTTACATCCTCTAAACTTCCCCTTTGAATTTCATTCATTTGCTTCATAACAGTTCTTCTTATTTCCAGCTTTATTTTATACACTTTCTCGGTTTCCATAACCATGTCGAATCTCACTTTTGTGGAGGTGATCACGCCCAACTCTAGTCCTAGAAAGGATAAGCGGTCACTACAAATATAATTCAGTCTAAAAGTCCGGAGTCGAATCCCAAAGAGAATTAAGACCTAACTACAGTTGTTCAATATCGTTAAGAAACACAAGTCCAAATATTTTCTAAGTATAAACATTATACTATTTATTTCTAAATAATTAACTAACAAATACTAGAAAGAAGTAAAACTATCAATTAACAAGACTAACAGGTGGAGACAAGATCAGAAAGGTCCAGGGTTACGATTTTTCTACTCGTCAGAATCCTCCCCACTACATTTCCTATAAATTTGCCCAAGTACTCTCTACCAATTGTGAGTACTTCAAGTCTCGTAATTCTCTTCCGAGTAACTACCACAATTTATTAGACATATTCTTCCAAACTACGCTGGCTGGCACTAGTTCATCGCTCACCACGATCGCACCAAAGTTTTGTTATTCCTAATCCCACCTTTAAACCCTCCGTATTGATTCTTCATATATGTTAGGAGTGATGTTGTTCAACAACTACCTAACTATGTCCCTTTTTCAAGTAATACATAGTAAATAAACACAATCAACTAAGAGCTTTTCAATCAACTGAAATAAGCACATAGTTAAACAAGTAGAGAAATTCAAAGGCTCAATTATATAAAAATGTAACAAGAGTTCATCTTCCAAAAGGATTTCATCAAGACCCTAAATAACATATTATTTATTCATGCTAGTATGTAAAAATACGACACTAGAATTTATAATAATGGAAAAATAGGAAGAAAGAGGAAAAACCGTGACGTTGAATCCTTCTCTTTGATCCGAGCATGTTCTTGCCTCCCCAAAATATTCTCTCCCTCCAAAGTAGTGTCTCTCCCTCAAAATCACATTTTAAAATGTATTTATAGAGACTAGCATTTGTATGGGGCGAATTTTCCTTATTCTTTTACGAATTGGAGAAGCCGGTTTCTTCTGCTCTGGTCCCGGGTTGGCAAAGTGAACCTCTCTTTGCTGTCCGGGACTTTTCTTATTTCTTCTGCTCCGGTCCCAGTATGGAGAAGTGAACCTCACTCACTGTCGGTACTTCTATCTTCAGCTCTTTTTCACCAATTTTTCTCCTATTTGATCCTTTTCCGCATAAGTTTGTTCCATGTATAAGGAACACATAACGAACATATTTTCACTTCAAAAGCGGTGTGAATCTCCTCAACTCACACAAGAAATAACACACAAATACGCTCATAACATGCACTTTTCATCCTTTATCACCACCCCACACTTAAACTCTTGATCGTCCTTGAGAAACTTAAAATTAAGCGTAGAGGCATTCTTCATACATTTTCTCAAGTTTAAAACTCTTGCCAAGATTATTTAAAATATTCATGTGACTCTTTCTAACAATCTCACCTCAAAACTTTACTCCAATGCATTGCACACTATGACTCGCTCCTTGTGCCAACTAAAAAATTAAGGTCTTTATCAATCATTTTCAAATCATGTGCCCTCACCAATAAACCACAGAGAAAGTAGTCCACACACTCAATATAAGTTAAAGTATATTTTAAGGATTCTCAAAATTGAAAGAATTTGCTCACCCTCGCAAAGAAACTTTTATGCAACCCAAGTTTGTACCATAGACTTGCCCGTAGTGTAAGTCTCTACTAATTTAAGCTCTCAAAGTCTAGGATCAAGTAGGACTTTATAGGTTGTAATATAGGCTAAAAGACGTGTAGGATGTATTTGAGAAAGTAGTGACTAACCCTCCTAAGTACATTATACACTACACTTCACTTCTAAGTATTTTAATACACTACACTTCACTTCTAAGCACCTTCTTGTCATGACCACTTAAATGTCTTACCATGAAACCATACACATTTAGGCTCTTCTTCATTAAGCTCATTAACGTACAGATACTCACTAGCCTAGACAAATATATGAGAGGCGTTATCCACTTTTTTCTTTTTCTTCACTCTCTTTAATTTGGTATTTTCGGCTAGTACCTTTATTTTGTTTGTACACAAGTGCACCTTTTTGGCCTTTCTATGATTCACTCAAAAGCTACACAATCTCTTTCTTTTCTCTTTTGACTACTTAAGTGCTTTCGAAGGTAAAGGTCCAATAATATTTGATTAAAAACAAAGGGGGTTCGGCTTGTACTGTGATTGCTTAAAAAAAGGTCTATTGCTCGAAAGGGGTTAGTATGGATAATATTAGCACTGGCATGCAAATAGGCTAAATGGTCAATCAAAGAAAGCCTATATCAGTTTCCAAACTTACAGACTTAATCATTTCACTTTGACTCACACACAGAGCAAGTTCTAGACTAGCAAGAATGACACAGAGAACACCAAAATCCCATCTTACAAAATGCACACGACTCGCTTAGGACGGATCGGACCCGATTCTCAAGTTAAAGCAACTAGCACAATCATCATATAATCTAAGCACGCGAGAATTATTCACAAGAGTCAAAAGATAAGCCTCAGTGTCAAAAGAAAGCCACATGTATTCTTAAGGCATGTAATTACAAAGACCATGAGGAAAGTATTTAGTTCAAATGCTCCAGACCTAAGCCCCGATATAAAACATGTCAAAATGCATAGATACTCAAGTTCTCCCCATTCCATTATCAGTTCTAAAGAAAAAAAAGAATATTATTGTATTTTTCTTCGGACTCTAAACCCTCAAGAAAACTGTCTAGGAAGTCCATCGTCCGAAAAAGTCCAAAACCTTTTGGAAATTCTACCTACAAGAAAAAAAACTAGTAACTGGTTCAAAGAGTCATCCCTTGTAAAAGAACCATGGCCATAAGAAAAACCAAGAGGAATTATTTCTACCTAATTTTTTTTCAACACACATAAAATAACACAACTAAAACAGCATAGGAACACCCAAACACTCTTTTCACCCCACACTTAAAATTATGCGTTGTCCTTAATGCATACCCATAAATACAAGAGGGTAAAAGAAACTCCCTAGTAGGCCAAAGGCCAAAGAATTTGCAGCTCATGGGGCACTCAGACTTCTCCCAAACTTGATTCATTGTGCGGGGACCCCACACTTAGTTCTAAACATCTCACTTGCTTTGCTTTCTTCCAATGGCCTTCCTTCCCATGCTCCTATAGAAATCAAAAACAACACTACAAGAATAATACAATAATACAAAATAAAAAAGAAAGAAGCAAAGCTGAGCTGCCTCCCAGAAGCGCTTGAGTTAACGTCGCGGCACGACGCGAATCATTTTTAGCCTCCACCTCGAGCTTATGAATTGAACCCCAAGTTTTGATTCAATCTTATGGTTGTGCTCTTGGGCGGTACAAATTCATGCGAGCCTAAAATTAAAATAATACTCATCCAATTTTTGGCTTATCGACCGAGGAATGTCACCTTACCTAGACGACCTTGAAAATTTAAAAATACAAGGCTTATCTACCTCTGCCCTTGACTCCTTTTTATGCTCATAAGGATCAATTATCATTTCACTATCCGAACATAATGTAGAGAAGTGTTTAGAATGAGGTCCAACACGCTCAAATACCTGAACTTCAAGATTTTCAACCTCCTCAATACAAATTACACTAGAGTCAACTAGATTTGTATCATCAATGTCCTTGCCTGAATCTAGTATCATTTCTTCAACCGTGACATCATCAAATTCTAGCTGGTTAGACTGTTGGCGTTCTTCTCTAGACCCCTCCATTGGCACCTCAATTTCTTTCTCTAATGCACACTGCTCCTGGCTTCTATCCATAATGTTAACTTGTTGAGCATTAAAAGCTTCAACTAAGTGGCTCACTTGAGCCTTCAAGTTGCAAAGAGTAGTCTCTTGCCTTTGTATGTGCAGTTCTTTATCATTATTTTGTTCCACAAGGCATCTTAGCATATCCTTGATCTGTTTCAGGTCATCATTCCTGGGTTTTTTTTGTTCCTATTAACTTCACAAGAAAAAGTAGAACCATCATAGTAAGGGGTTGGAGGATTATAAGTAATATAAGCACAACCATGAAAGTGGCCATCTTGACCACCGCACATATCGCACACATTCCACACATAAGACTGAGTTAGTGCACGTAACTCGCTCTTGAAATTATTTTGATAATTTAGCCATGGGTGGTTATGCATAACGACGATAAAAATTAGAATTACCAACATCATAACTCTCATAATTCCAAGTATCATGTGTTTTCAATTCAACAAGTAGAATAAAATAAAATAAAAGTTCAAACTTGAAACCTAGAAATATATACAGTCACATCTACATTGTTAGTTCCCCGGCAACAGCGCCAAAATTTGATCACGCCCAACTCTAGTCCTAAAAAGGATAAACAGTCACTGCAAATATAATCCGGTCTAAAAGCCCGTAGTCGAATCCCACAGAGAATTAAGGCCTAGCTACAGTTGTTCAATATCTCTAAGAAACACAAGTCCAAATAATTTTCTAATTATAAGGATTATTCTATTTATTTCTAACTAATTTACTAACAAATACTAGAAAGCAGTAAAACTATCAATTAACAAGACTAACGGTTAGAGACAAGATCAGAAAGGTCTAGGGTTACGATTTTTCCAATAGTCGGAATCCTCCCTACTATATTTTCTATAAATTCTCCTAAGTATTCTTTATCGATCGTGAGTACTTCGGATGTCGTAATTCTCTTCCGAGTAACTACCATAATTTATTAGACATATTCTTTTGAACTATACTAGCTGGCACTAGTTCACCGCTCACTACAATCGCACCAGGGTTTTGTTATTCCTAATCTCACCTTTAAGCCTCCGTATTAATTCCTAATATATGTTATGACTAATGTTGTTTAAAAAATACCTAAATATGTACCCTTTTCTAAGCAATACATAATAAATAGGTACAGTCAATTGAGAGCTCTTCAATCAACTGAAATAAGCACGTAGCTAAACAAGTAGAGAAATTCAAAGGCTCAATTATATAAAAACTTAACAAGAATTCATCCTCCAAAAGGTTTTCATCAAAACCATAAATAAGATATTAGCTATTCTTTCTAGTACATAAAAATACAACACTAGAATTCATAACAATGGAAAAATAGGAAGAAAGAGGTAAAAATGTGACGTTGAATCCCTCTCCTTGCTCCAAGCGTATTCTTGCCTCCCCAAAATCTTCTTTCCCTCCAAAGTAGTGTCTCCCCCTCAAAAGCACGTTTTAGGATGTATTTATAGCAACTAGGATGTGTATGGGGCAAATTTTCCTTCTTCTATTTCAGATTGGAGAAGCTGGTTTCTTCTGCTCTGGTCCCGGTCTGACGAAGTGAACCTCGCTTTGCTGTTCGGGACTTTTCTTGTTTCTTCTGCTTCGATCTCGGTCAGGCCAAGTGAACCTTGCTACGCTGTCCGGTACTTTACTTTTCAGCTCTTTTTTTACCAATTTTCTTCTTATTTGATCCTTTTCCGCATAAGTTTTTTCCTATACATAAGAAACACGTAATGAGCATATTTTCACTTCAAAATAGGCGAACTCCCGCAACTCACATAAGAAATAACACACAAACATACTCAAAACATGCACTTTTATCCTTTATCAGGAGGAGATCATCCCTCGTCATCCTGATGCCAAACCTGACCTTCAGCGGGTGCCGAAGGCAATGAACGAGAAATTCCAATCCACGATGATGGCCAAGAGCTTGGCTGAGTTTATAACCAAATTTGGCCTTCCCGACCACGTAGATCTAGTTTCTGCTGGTAGTGACGAAGTGCACATCCACCTCTTGGGTACTATGCTCTTTACGCCTACCCATTCGGTATCGGCTATTCGTTCCCCCTCTTTCCTCTGGTGGATAAATTTTGTTGCCATTACATCATTTTCCCTGTGGGGCTCGCCCCATATGATTTCAAAGTGATCAAGATGCTATCGAAATTTACCGAACTGGCCGAGGTCGAGGTCATGGGCGTCACTTGGTGCATCTTTTCGCACCCCTTTTTATCGAGGAACGATGCTGAATCTTCAACATCGTGGAGGCAAATTTTTGGTGGTGAAAATGGATGATAAAGGTAGCCGACATTTTTGGCTCAACTACTTCTTCGTCAAGAGCGAGGCCGTTGTGGCTGACATTACTGGTTTCCTTGAGGCTTGGAACCACACACTTAAGTATTCGTGTTTTTACTTTTACCTTTTTAAATACTTTGTTTATTCTGATTTGGTCGAGTAATTCTTCTTTTTCTGTAGCCACTAGTTGACCTCTTCAGTATGTGACACATCTCACTGACTGGGTTAGGCAGGTTCTCCCCTGCACCGTGGGCATTCATGACTGGACGAGCTTCCTTCAGAAGTTCAAACCGGCCCTCCCCTCGACAGGTAATCTCCTTCTTCTGGTCGTTGTCCTACTCTTCTTGGCTTGTACCGTTGCACTCACCTTTTATGCCTTTTTCTAGGTTCAATTAGGGGGACTACAAAAAGGAACATAGCGCCCATTCCCTCGTTCAGGAGGAGAAGGGTCGCTGCACCTTGCACTTTCGCCCCCGTCCCAGTTGCTATGCCCACTCCTCCTTTGTTTTCACTCATCAACGAAGTTGATAAAGTCTCTCCATGTGAAGCAGACGTGAGGCCCCCCAAGAGGAAAGTCGTGGTCGTAGGAGAAAGAGTTCCCTTGGTCGTCAACTCATTGAAGGGTGAGTTCGTGATATGTGGGGTGACAATGATACATATCGAGGATGATGTTGGGGTGACCTCTGAGGCCCTTCCGCTTGAGAAGACCAATGTGGGCATGCTTTTGCGTCCCGATAAGGAGAAGGTTGCGGAGGGGGCATTCGGTGATAGCTCCGTGCCTTTCAAAAGGAGGCCTCTTCTTATAGGATGGTAGAGGATGTTTCTCCTGCCGATGGGGAGGAAAGGCAAGGGTGTCACTGACGAGGGTGACGGATCGGGTTCTGACATGGACCTGATGATCTCAAGTTGATTGATAAAGGGCTCACTCATATTGAGGTGAGGATGGAGGGGGTTCAAGGACCATCACGATTCCTGTGGATCGTGATCTTCTAAGAAATAGTGAAGAGGTGGTTCCCGCTCTCGGTCCTCTTCGCTCCGACACCGAGCGTGTGAATCTCAAGGAAATAACTGATAGCACCTTGTCGAAGAACATTGCTGGCATCGCCCTCAGGGTAAGTGTGGTTGTCCTTTGTTCTTTTCCCTTTGCTTTAACTTGCTTCTAAGTTTAAAACTTTTATTTTATTTGATTTACAAACTGTCATGCTTGAAATTGAAAGTGCTCAGAGGGAAAAGTGACAGAAAGAGATTTATGTGAACTGAAAGGTATGTAACTGGGTTCTGCAGGAAGTACAAGGATGTTCGGGGCGGCTTCGCGAGGAGGACGACGTGGTGGCCTTGAGAGAAGAGCTGAAGAAGAAAGATGAAGAGCTAATGATGGTCGTGGAGAGATTTGGCATTCTTAAGCGAGCATAGATGAGGAAAGAAGAGGAGATCGAACGGAGAAAAGGCATGGAGACCCAATGCAGCGATCTCTAGAATCAGCAGGTTCAACTGTGAAGCCAGTTACATGGATGCCAGCTCGTGATCGACGCTCTTACGGGGGAAGTCACTATGAAGCAGCGGATGCTTGAGGAGGTGGAGTCCTCCAAATCGGAGGCTCGAAAGGA
Organism: Nicotiana attenuata; assembly: GCF_001879085.1. Lineage (NCBI taxonomy): Eukaryota > Viridiplantae > Streptophyta > Magnoliopsida > Solanales > Solanaceae > Nicotiana > Nicotiana attenuata. The sequence continues at coordinate 47,953,310 of NC_031991.1, forward strand.
GACACCGGTTTTGGAGTTGGCAAACATGGCTCTTCGCTCCGAATGGGATAACATCCTATCGGCGACTGAAGCTAAGGAGGCCAGGCTCGAGGAGAGAATTGTAGAATTGGATAAGGAGAACTTTGAGTTACATGAGCAGGTTGCTGTTCTTGAAGTCGAGAATGCCCAATTGCTTGCGTGGCCCTCTACATCTCATGCCTCTGAGTATCCTAACATTCCTCGAGAGCAGTACGAGGAGTGGATCCTTGTTGAAGCCCGACTAGACGAGATTCGTGATTTGAATAAGATGGGTTTTATCTATGAGACGACTATTGAGGAGGCTCGAGTTAAAGCTTGTGAGGCCCGACTTGCCTGTGATGATGATCCCGCCACGCTTTAGCCTGGCTCCGAGGAAGGCGATATGGGAGATATGGACCAGCTCGTAGATAGCGCTTGGTGCGACTCTGCTTATGGTCGGATAGGATTGTGAAGGTCAAGGTGGCAGCTGCCATTGAATTTTTTGTGTTTTTGTTAAAATTTTGTACTTTTGGCTGGCGACTTCGAATGCCTTTGTATAAATATTTTCTATGAATACAAAGGTTCATTTTGTTTTCATGTATATCTTTTGTCTTTGTGCGTTGTTGTCTTTATACTGTGTTTTGCTTTTATGTTTCCTTCGTTGTTATCTTCCTCTCGAGTTTGGGTCGAGGGCTGATAACTGTAGTTCGAGTTGACCGAACATACGTTTTCGTTTAAGTCCTAGCCATGGGCTAATAAGAGTCGTTCGAGTTGTTCGAACATATTTATGATTAGGTTGAGGACATAGGGCAGTAGGAAGTATTCGTGTTAGTCAAACTTTCCTTTTGTTAAGTTATGGTGAAGGGCCGGTAGGTGTTGTTCAAGCTTATCGAACTTACCTTCCATTAAGTCAGGGCCCAGGGCCGATAGGTATTGTTTAGACTTGGTCGAACGTACCTTTGATTAAGTCAGGGCCAAGAGCCGATGGTGTTGTTCAAACTTGGTCGAACCTACCTTTGGTTAAGTCATGGCCGAGGGCCGATAGGGATTGTTCAAACTGGGTCGAACATACTTTTGATTAAATGGTAGCCGAGGGCCAATAAGTGTTGTTCGAACTGGGTCGAACGTACCTTTGATTAAGTCGTGGTCGAGGGCTGATTGGTGTTTCTCGAACTGGGTCGAACGTACCTTTGATTAAGTCGCGGCTGAGGGTCGATAGGTACTGTTTGAACTAGGTTGAACGTACTTTTGATAAATTCGTGGCCGAGGACCGATAGTAGTTGTTCGAACTCGGTCGAACGTGCCTTTGATTAAGTCATGGCTAAGGGTTGATAGTTGTTTTTCGAACTCGGCCGTACATACCTTTGATTAAGTCGTGGCTGAGGTTTGATAGGTGTTGTTCGAACTAGGTCGAGTGTACCTTTGATAAAGAAATGGCCGAGGGCCAATAGGTGTTGTTCGAACTGGGTGTGTCGAACGTACCTTTTGGAGAGCAATTTCAACAGATGTGAATCTTTATTATTTCGACATTGTCGCTTTGAGTACATCATTTCGCCCTTAGTCCAATCTTGGAGAAAATTACAAGTTTCAGTTATTGTATGGCATTCTAGTCCTAATCCTAGTATATCTAGTCTCCTGATTGCTCGACTTGTAGATTCTTGAGGAGTTAGGCAATGAAAAATATGTCTGCCCTTATGTACTCTGACTCGAAGTTTCCCGCTTGTCGCCTCGTAATAACCTCGTTGAGAAAATCCTAGTGGGACAAAAAATAGAGTACGACTTACGAGGCATTTCTTATTTTTCAGAAGTTGACGTACTTGAGATGGCTGATATTCCAATTGTTTGGTAGGAGCTTCCCTCCCATAGTTTCTAATTGGCATAAACCCTTGTCTGTTTGCCTATAATTTTGTATGGTCCATCCCAGTTGGTTCCCAACTTGCCTTCTCGTGGGTCTCCGTTTCGTTGGGTCTTGGCTTTGAGCACGTAGTCCCCGATTTTGCGCAATCAAACCTTTGCCTTTTGTTGTAATAGCATTACACTTGTTGTTTTTGTTCGACCATCCTTATGTATGCCATATCTCGTCGTTCCTCGACCTCGTCAAGACTTGTTTCCTATTCTCGTCATTCTCAGTTTCGCTTTCATGGGAGTACCTCAAGTTGGGTTCTCCAACTTTGACTGGTATTACTGCTTCTGTTCCATAGACTAGAGAATAAGTCGTTTCTCCTTTGCTCGTCTTCGGGCTAGTTCTTTGCGCCCATAATACTTCTGGGAGTATTTCTGGCCATAGTCCTTTTGCCTCTTCGAGTTTCTTCTTCATGATGTTTAAGATAGACTTGTTGGACGAAACTGCTTGTCCGTTGCCAACTGTGTGGTAAGGAGGTGAAAGTATCCTTTAAATGTGTCACTTCTCTAAGAACTCGGTTGTTTTTCTTGTCGTGAACTTGGGCTCGTTGTCACATCTTATCTCTTTAGGTAGGCCGAATTGGCAGATGATATTTTTCCATATGAACGTGATTACCTCCTGCTCACAAACCTGGGAGAATGCCCCTACTTCTACCCACTTAGAGAAATAGCCAGTTAAACTAAAAGAAATTTTACGTTACCTCGTCCTGGAGGAAGCGGTCCCAAGATGTCCATTCCCCATTTAATGGAAGGCCTTAAAGAGGTGACAGAGTGAAGGTGTTTGCCCACTTGGTGAATTATTGGGGCATATCTTTGAGAGTGCTTGCATTTCTTCACGAATTATGAGGCATCTTTCTTCATGGTGGGCCAATAATACCCGACTCGTATAAGGCATCTGATGAGTGCTCGATCACCGAAATGAGCTTCGTAATGACCTTCGTGGACTTCCCGAGAACACGTTGGATTTGGTTTGGTCCTAAGCATTTTGCCAAGGGGCTACCGTACGCTCTTTTGTATAAGTCATTGTGAAGGACATTGTATAGCGCCTTCCATTCTTAGCTTTTTAGCTTCAATTTTGTCGCTTGGGAGGGTGCTGTCTTGCAAATAGTTATAATATAATTGCGCCAATTCTTGGTTAAATTTACAAATTTTACCTTGATGTGGTCTAATGCCGAGCTGAGGAGACGAACTACGCTTTTGTCCCCAGTCATTATGCTTTTGGTGGCGGCCAATTTAGTGAGGTTGTCTACTTCGATGTTCTAAGTTTGTGGGATTTGGTCGAGCTAGCATTCGTCAAAATTTAGGTGCAATCTGCATATCGAGGTTTGATATTTTTGCAACCTCTGCTCTTTGATTTTGAAAAACCTAATAACTTGGTTGACCACGAGCTAAGAATCATAGTAGAGTTTATACCGCTTTGCCCTATATTTGAGTTCTAGCCTCAACCTTGGAAATACGCTCTCATATTCAGCCTCGTTAGTAGTTATATCTGGGCCCCTTATGGATTGGTGAATTATCTTGCTGATAGGAACCTCGAGCACGAGTTCCCGTATAGACCCGAAAATAATGGACGCGCCATTAGTGTATAGGACCTAGAGGTACTATGTTCGGAGAGAAGCTTGATCGGCTTCCTTCTTGGCCTCATGCATTACCTTTGCTCTAAAGTCTACGACGAAGTCGTCGAGCACTTGCGCCTTTATCGCTCTGCGAGGGTGATAAGTGATGCCGTTCACACATAATTCAATGGCCCACTTGGCCCAGCCTCCTCGACTGCTCGAGTTTGTGCAATATGCTTCGTTAAGGGAAAGTGTTGACGACCGATATCAGGTAGAGCTTTCGTGAAGCTACGACCAGGGCCAGGGCCAGTTTCTCGAGGTGTAGGTACCTCGTCTTGGTGTTGACTTGTGTTTTACTGATATAATAAATAGGATATTGCATACCTTTGTTTTCTCAAACAAGGACCACACTTACTGCTAATTCTAAGATGGTAAGGTAAATGAGGAGGCGCTCCCCAAGCTCGGGCTTGGAGAGCAATGGTAGTGACGACAAGTACTCCTTCAGTTCTTGTAGCGCTTGTACACACTCGGGTGTCCACTCGAGGCCTTTGTCCTTTTTTAGTACGTTGAAAAACCTGTGACACCTATCAGAAGACCGCGAGATGAATCTGGATAGGGTGGCAATTTGACCAGTCAGCCTCTGGACTTTCTTCTTAGTGGTTAATTCTTCTTGTATCCCGTCGATAGCTTTAATCCCTTGCTGTGATACCAAGAAACCTAAAAATTTCCCTAAGGCTACACCAAATGCGTATTTCTCGGGATTTGGTTTCATTTCGTACTTTCTTATTATATCGAAGGCTTCCCTTAGGTGGTCTATATGATCCTCCACCTTTACGGACTTAACCATCATGTCGTCGATATACACCTCCATAGTTTTGCCGAGTAGGTCTTTGAACATCTTCGTGACCAACCTTTTCTATGTAGCCCCGCGTTTTTAATACTAATGGCATGACTTTATAACAATACCATCCCCTGTGTGTGATGAACGTAGTTTTCTCTTGATCTTCTTCCTCCATGAGTATTTGGTTGCTACTTAAGTAGGCGTCCAGGAAACTTAATAGCTTGTGACATGCTGTTGCGTCAACGAGTTGCTCGATCTATGGCAGCGGGAATGAATCTTTTGGTCATGCTTTGTTTAGGTCTGTGAAGTCCAAGCACGTCCTCCATTTCCCATTTTTCTTGTTAACCACCACTAAATTGGTAATCCATTTGGGGCACTTTACTTCCCTGATAGTTCCATTTGCCAATAACTTTTCTACTTCTTCGTGGATGACCTCATTGGTGGTGGGGTTGAACTTTCGTCAGACCTGCTTACCGAGGTGTAGAAGGGGTTGACATTCAGCTTGTGCGTGGGGATTTCTTCGAGGATGCCTGGCATATCTTCATGACTAAAGGCAAATAAATCTGTGTTGGTTACCTCGGAATTTGCAACCGATATAGGCCTTTTTTGCTGAGGTTGTTATGATCTAGATGGACATGGTCGAGGTCTTATATGGTTGATCCTGTAGCTTCGACCATCTCTGGGTCCATAGTGGCTTCTTTGGTTTTGTTTTGTGGCGACGTCGACCCTGTTGATTGCTATGCCTCTTTTTCCTTATTTTTATTTTGGTGAGTTCTCGTGATATCCATGGCAATTCGATAGCATTACTAGGACGTACATTGTTGCCTTCGAATGCTGAATATTCCCCAAGATGTTGTCAATTTGATCACTTGGTATAAGCAGGAGTGGACAACTCTCATAGGGAATGTTGTCTCTAGAGTTACCCCACTGGCGAGGACAAGGAGCGTAATTTCTCCCGAAGTTTGTTCAACTTCATTATTAAAACCGGTTAGTGTAATCAAGCACGACACTATCTCATCCTCGAGTCTCATCTGCATAAGGACTCGGGGATGGATGATGCACGAGTTGCTTCCGTCATACACCATAATTCTCATCACACCAGTATCTAAAATTCATAGAGTTATTACAAGTGCAACATCGTGAGGGAAAGTCAAACCGTCGGCATTTGACTCACCGAAGATGATAGTTACTCCGAGTCCATCAAACCGTTTTTTTGGTGATCGATCTATTGAGCTTTTGGGTGGCGGTGACTTTGATGCCATTGATAGAGGCATTGTCACTGCCACCAACAGTCAAGTTGATGGTGCGAGCTGGTGAAGGCGGCTTTCGTGGGCCAGGATGTTCTCGACCCCTCACTAAGGTGTTCCTGCCTTTGTTGCTAAGTAAATCTTCGAGATGCCCTTCTTGCAGCAAGTTTGCTACTTCTAGTCTTAGGGCGATGTAATCTTTTATTTTGTGCCCACGTTCTAGGTGGAATTCATAAAGGGAGGCAGATATCCTGGTGCTTGGGTCGGATCTCATCTTTGGTGGCCATTTTACCTTTGTCCCGAGCTTCTTAAGAGTGTAGACTAGGGTCGAAAGAGACACACAGAAGTTGTGAGCAGATAGTAAGGGTGGCATACCTCGATCATTCCTGTTTGTGCCTGATCTCAGCCTAGATGGGCCGTCTTAATAACGAAAGGAGGGGACAAGTGTCCTCACATAGGGCTGGTGTCGTTCCCTGCCTAGCCGCGGTACAGGATGATCCTTCCTTGTATTATCTCCGCTCTCTTTCTTGGGCTCGGTTTTTAATGAGGTGATTCACTGAGTTGGTCTATTGAGGTTGTCGTCGCCTGCTCTGACCTTGGCACAATAGGCATAATGGATTTTGTCCCAAGTCATCGGTGGGTACTTCATTAATCGACTCAGTTATTTTTTGGTCGCCCTCAATCCTTCTCTGATCATCCCATTCTGAAAGGCTGCTACTTCCAGCCTTTCGGAGACATTTGGTAAGGTCATCCTCACCCTGTTGAATCGGGTGAGGATGTCCCTCAATCCTTTTCCTGGGGATTGTTTGATGGCGAAGATGTCGTTCACCCTTGTTTCAACTTTCTTGGCCCCGGCATGTGCCGTTACAAACTTATCGTCCATCTCTTTGAATGTTTCTATAGAATAAGCTGGCAGTTGTGAGTACCACGTCAAAGCCCCTCCAGTGAGAGTCTCTCCGAACTTTTTCAGCAAAATAGAGGACACCCGCTCTTTAGTGAGGTCGTTGTCTTTCACAGCGGTAACTTAGTGGATTACATGGTCTTTGGGATCGGCTGTCCTGTCGTAAATTTTGAGATATGGGGGCATCTTGAAGGTCTTTGGTATGGCGTATGGAGTCGCTTCTTCCCTTTACGGGTGTTCCACAAACCTGTCGGCGTCCCTTTTTGGTAATAATTTGGGGGCACCTGGTATTTCGTCTCCCCATTCCTTGTGCTCTTTCATTTGGTCCTTGAGCGCCCTATTCTTGTTTTCCGTTTCTTCCATTCTTTTCAGCATGGCGGCGAGGACACTGTCACCTGCACTCTCAGTAATAGTGTGAGTTTTACCTGAAGTCGGAGGGCTTGGTTGGTCTTCCGGTTCGTTCACGCATGGTTCTGTATGGACTCTCATGGTTTTTGTGGTCGTGCATGGGGCTTTCTTACTGAGCACACTGGCCAGTATAATAGTTATCCATGCTTCAAGGAGCTTTTTATAGCGGTGGTTCCCCCTCTCGTGTGGACGAGGAGGCCCCTTTCCCATTTGGTTTTGTTGTGTTGCAGAAAGGTGGAGGCGACCTTTCTCGTCTGGGAAAGACCGTGGGCGTTACCTCCTCCTCATTGATTTTATAACCTTCGTTGATGGCACTCATAAGGTTGAGGAGAACATTATCTATCGCCTTACTTATGAATCCTAGGTTACCCGCCACGGAGGTTTTTCTCCGCCCAGAAAAAAAGATAATTTTTGCGGTTCGTCAGATTAACAAGTCATGCGAGTTATGGATCTAATGGAAACTAAAAAGTTGGCTGAGAAAATTCCCACAGACCGCTCTAAGTTGTATGACTTAAATTGAAATGTACGTTTATATAATCGAATTTTATAATAAAGTTAGAATAATCTTAGCCAATATTAATATCCAAAAGATACACCAAATAATTTTGTAGTAAGGTCTGACGTGTGCTATATGAGCAGCAATAAATAACAACAATAATGCTATAATCAATGATCCAAGAATATGGAAGATAACAAAATAAACAGCAATAAATGACATTTCAGTAAATAAATAGATATGGGTCACCTGAAAAGGGTGAGATTCATTAATATTCCTTCTGAGAAAGATAGATGATGATAAGCCTTTATATATTTGGATCCTCCTTGGATCGTGGGAGATAAGATAGACAAAGATCTAAGAAAAAGGTGGACATTGTACGTGTATGATAAAGTAAGATTCTTCAGACAATGTCACTGTGTTGTTCTTTACAATGAATGTTCAATCCCCACTACACTTACATATCTTTCTATTTATAAGAGTACATGGGCCACAATAGCCTAAATAGTACAGCTGGGAGGAATATTCATTGGGATATTCTCTGGGGATCTTATTTCTAAAACTAACTACTATGTTACTAAAGGCAGTGCTCGTCCTCGTCTTCTATTGAGTCATCTCGATCTCGACGATGACATGTTGTTCTCTCATGATATCAACCTTTTAAAGCAAAATCATTATACTTTGTTGAAAATACGTGGCAGCATTCGAAGACTTTCTTAATGTCGGCTTGGTCCACATACGATTATGATAATTTTCGCCCATACAAGAACGTCATTGTTGTAGAGTAACTGCAGTTTTTACAAATGAACCACCGGTCCATGGCGACAGATATAAAGATATCGATCACGCCCCACTAGTTATTAAGATCTGTTTGCATATCCGTAGTTGCTTGTTTTTATGGGATGTCGTCAATGTGAATATTCTTTTTTTTCTTTTAATTAATAATTTAACCACCTTAATCCTTAAGTGATGATTAATAGAGAGAGAGAGATGGAAAAAAAATTTGCATAGAAAGAGTACATATAGCTTCTATTACCACTAATCCACTATACTTCATATTTATTGAACAAGTAGCAGGAAATAGAAGTTGTCTGATCCCCATTTTCTAGTTGGCTTTGTTTACTAAAAAGGCCAAATAGTGCTAGACGTGAGACATATATAGGTGCTAATTAGTTATAACATCTCTCAAAAAATCAGATGTTTCGACATCCCAAAGTTCACCAAACCAGAATGAACTCATATTGAACTGGTCGATTGAGTCAAAGCTGGAATAATATTCGGAAATGTCATGAGAGCACTCAAACTGATCATGAAGTTGTTGGCCGTTGGAATTATAAGTACCATCATCTGGGTTGCTCTCCAATATAACTGGCCTAATTTCCATCTCAATATTTTGTTGGTCGACAATGTTGTACCAATCTTGGTACGTTTGAGATGAGTTCATAGTAACATCCATCATTTGATTTACTTCAAATGTAATAATACTGTTGCTGTCTGATGAAGAAACAACAGGTGATCCTTTGTCGGCATTTGTCCTCTCATTTCCTTTGGTTTTCTTCACTGCCCTTTTATTGCTTCTTGCTTTAGTCTTCGATGGGGCATCATTTTTCACTCCCAAATGCTTCTTTAAGTGTGTGTGGAAGTAGTTCTTAACTTCGTTATCAGTTCTTCCTGGCAATCTTGCAGCAATTTCTGACCATCTAGAGATAATACCCAAGGAGTACTTCTATTACATATTCTTTTCCGTTAATTAAAATTTCAAATCTTTCAACAAACAAAAAAAGAACTCAAAATTAGAACTTCTAAGTCTCACCTATTCCCAACTTCCTGATAGGTTTTGATGATTGTTTCTCTTTCTTCAATGCTAAAAGGTCCTCTCTTAACATCAGGGCGGAGATAGTTTATCCATCTTAATCTACAACTTTTCCCTGTTCTTGAAAGACCTGTAATTATGTACAATCCAAGTTCACGAGATTAATTAAATAACTACAACATGATATTAATGAACTTACACAAGAATTACTTAGGGTTACAAGTAGTTTAATGCATGCGTAGAAATCAAAAAATGAATTATCAGAATTAACATATTGTATCCATATTGGAAATTATTTTAAATGAATCAAACCAGCAAATCTGGGCATATGGCTCCAATTCCAAATGCCACATCTCATGATATAAGATTTCAGTTTTTGGTCTTCCTCCGGAGACCACGCTCCCTTCTTTATCTCCTCCATGTTTGTACTTTTCTGCTGTTGTTGTGGTGGTACTCTTGGCATGATTGTTGAGAAGTTCAAGTGATCACCTGCTTCTTTACTATTTGTATGGTTTTTAGCTAGCCTTGCTTTGTAAACCTGAATTTATATAGGGATATATTTCCCACTCACTGTATAATAAAATTAGCCTTCTTTCCAAGAAAGCTATAGGGACTCGCTGCACTACATTGGTTATAAGTATTTTGTCCCCTAGTGCTTTTCGTCTTATTCCTTTTTAGGTTTAATTTTATACTCCCTCCGTTTCATATTAAATGAGGTACTTCTCTTCCAAAACAAATGACACATTTCTAAATTTGGAAATAATTCAACTTTAAACTCTTTCATTTTACCCATTTACCCTTAATGAGAAGTTCTTATAGCCACACAAATGTCATGACCCCACAAACTTTTTACCCCTTAACACTACTAGAATTCCGGAAAAAAGCGACCAAACTTTAGCGACCAAAGTTGGTCTGTCGCGAAAAGCGACCAACTTTGGTCGCTAAACTAGCGAAAATAATAAAATAAATAGTTGAAACAAATTAGTGACCAAGGTTTGTCGCCACATGGTCGCTAAATTAGTCAAAATGTTGACTGGACTGGTCAGACTTGCTTGGTAAAAGGTTTACTAAGATTAGCGACCACTGTTGGTCGCTAAAGTGGGACCCACCTACAAAATTTTAATAAATATATTATTATTTTTAAAAAATTATAAAATTTAAATATATATTATTTAAAATTTGCGACCAACGTTGGTCGCTACTTAAAGGGTAGGCAGATAGCGACCAACTTTGGTCGCTAAAGTGGGACTCTGTTATAAAATTTTAATAATTGTATTATTAATTTAAATATTATATAAAATATAAATAAATCTGATTTAAATTTAGCGGCCAACTCTGGTCGCTAAATTAAACTCATTTATAGTTAGCGACCAAAGTTGGTCTCTATTCAGGTCAACAATGGTCAAAATTAAAAAAACACTTTTGTATTTACTATCTAAATAATATAAATGTAAGCCGTTAATACTTTTGTAATACAAGGGATGAATAGTACTACGAAGCGTGCGTGTGTGTCTATATATATGTGTGTGTGTGTATATATATATATACACACACACACACTTACACTATACTATGCACTAAGTATAAGTGTATTAGGTAATATTATATCGAATATAGCTTATATATATATAATACATATACTTACTATATATATATATATATATATATATATATATATATATATATATATATATATATATATATATATATATAAAATATATATACTTACGCTATACTATGCACTAAGTATATGTGCATTAGCTAATATTATATCGAATATAGCTTATATATATAATATATATATACTTACCCTATACTATGCACTAAGTATAAGTGTATTAGGTAATATTATATCGAATATAGCTTATATATATATAATATATATACTTGCGCTATACTATGCACTAAGTATAAGTGTATTAGCTAATATTATTGTGACGACCCGACCCGTCGTCTCATGAGTTACCGCCCCGTTTCCCCCATTTTATGCTTCTTCATATTTCATTATCAGTATTTGGTGTGTTATAGTTGATTCGGATTGGTTTTGGTAGAAATGAGGCACTTAGTCTCTTTAAGGAAGGCTTATTTTGGAAAAGTCAACCAGATGTTGACTTATGAGTTAGAGGGCTCGGATGTGGTTTCCGGTGATTTGGTTAGCTTCGGGGGATGATTTGTGACGTAGGAGTGCGATCGGAATTGATTTTGGAGGTCCGGTGTAGAATTAGGCTTGAGTTGGCGAAGTTAGTATTTTGGCGAATTCCGGTTGGTGGGTGAAATTTTGATCCGAGGGTCGGAATGGGATTCCGAGAGTTACAGTAACTTCGTTAGGTGATTTTGGATGTGTGTGCAAAATTTCAGGTCATTCGGAGGTGTTTTGGTCGGGTTTTTGACCAAATGCGTATTTCGGAAGTTTTGAAGAAACTTAGGCTTGAATCCGATGTGATCTAATGATTTTAGCGTTGTTTGACGTGTTTTGATGATTGGAACAAGTTTGAATGATGTTATAGGATGTATTGGTGCTGCTGGTTGAGGTCCCGGGGACCTCGGTGAGTTTCGGGTGGTCAATCCGACCCTTTTCCATGTTGAGATGTCGCAGAAATTGACCATCAGCTGTTGCAGAAGAATTTGCCTTCGCGATCGCGTTTGGTGTCTCGCGTTCGCGGAGGGCCTTGACCCTGTGCTTCGCGTTCGCAGTGAGGGTGTCGCGTTCGCGAATAAGGATTTGGAGCCCAGTGGAGTTTGTTCTACGCGTTCGCGTGTGAGGTAGCGCGTTCGCGTAAATATGAGGCCTAAACTATCGCGTTCGCTGGATTGAGTCGCGTTCGCGTAGAGTGTTTTCGAGCTTTTAAATTTTTGCACTTCGCTTTCGCGAGGTAGTGGTCGCGAACGCGATGAAGGATTTTCCAGGTCTGGGCAGAAAGTTTATAAACATTTCATCCGCGATTTTTTTAGCCATTTTTCCCTCATGGTTGATCATTTTGAGAGCTTCTTGGTGGAGATTAAAGAGGGATTCAAGGGGAATCGATTGGAGGTAAGATTTTTGAACTTAAAACTCATTTTTATTGTGAAATCCACCTAGAGATTCATGAAAATTAAGCCAAAAGTGGAAGAACTAGGGCTTGAGTTTTGGGATTTTTAAATTGGAAATTGAAGGGCCAAATGAGGTCGGATTTGGGAGTTCTTGGTATGTATGAACTCGTGGCGAGACGAGGAATCCATTGATGTGAATTTTGTAATTTTTCAAGAAGTGGGCCCGGGGCTCGGGTTTTGCTAGTTTCGAGATTTTTGCTATTTTTCGATTGTTTTCGATTGGCTATTATTCCCTTAGCATATTGTGATGTATTCGCTCTGATTTTGGATAGATTCGACACGCGTGGAGGCCGATTTGAGGGGCAAAGGCGTCGCGAGCTAGAGATTTCACCGGTTTGAGGTGAGTAATGATTGTAAATGATATCCTGAGGGTTTGAAACCCCGGATTTGCACACCGTAGTGCTATATTGAGGTGACTTACACGCCGGATAGCGGGCGTGGGGTAGAGCATCGTTGGGGATTGTGACTTGGTCCGTCCCGGTTGTTGATTTTATCGCGTAATTGACTTGAACTTATTTGATATTTCATGATTTGGGTTGATTGCCGTATTTGGGCTTCGTGCCAATTATTTGAATCCTTCAGGGATTGATATCACCGTTTTCGCATTATTTTTGCATAGTATTTGATCTCGGTCCAAGGTTTTAAATACTGTTTCGCAAACTCAGCCGTCTTTCTAAGATTTGAAAACTTAAACTATAATTTATTGACGTTTTGAGCTGAGAACTATTATTTTAACATTGCCCAAGAGGCTTATGTGCATTTCTGGACTAAGCATGAATCGGGCTACGAGCCGCAGCAGTGTTATATGTGCATTTCTGGACTGAGCATGGATCGGGCTGCATGCCGCAGCAGTGTTATATTGATTTTGAGGCCGAGGGCTTGGTTGATTCCACGAGATGGCTTGATATTGCGCTTGGGCTGTAGGAGCCCCTCCGGAGTCTGTACACACCCCCAGTGAGCGCCGTCGACGTTAAATATATGAATGGCTCGGGCTGCAAGCCGCAATGGGTACCTGAGTGTACCGGCATATGCATTGCACTCATGCATTTGTTCCCATTTGTATTATCTGTCATGACATTTCAGCACTCTCATTTCATTGGCTTCCATGCTATTTCTCCATTGCTTATCTGATACCCTGGTGTTATTCGTTAATGGAGTGATGTGCCCGAGGGGCTGACTTTTGTGCTGACTTGCACTATCTATTTTCGCATTCATTTGCTTAACTGTTGGTAAAAGATATTTTCAAAAGAGGTTTTAAACTGAGCCCAGATATTTCAAAAGATTTCACGGTTTCACTATTTTCTCAAAGGGTTACACTGTTCTATATAGCATGATGGCTTGCTTACGTGGTTTCTTGCTGCTCAGTTATTATTTACCTTTATTACTCACTGAGTTGGAGTACTCACTTTACTCCCTGCACCTCGTGTGCAGATGCAGGTATTTGATCGCCGGAAGTGGATTTGAGGATCTTAGAGATTTTGTTATCGTAGCTGAGTCAGGTGACCGCCAGCGTTCGCGGCACTGGATTGTTTCCTTTTGATTCTAATTTCTATTCTACATATTACATGCCTTGTAGTTGTATTAAAATCCTTCTAGATGCTCGTGACTTGTGACACCCCGGTTTGGGCTGTGTTGGGTCGTAAATTTCGTTAATTAATATCATTAAGTCGTATTTTTGCTGTTCATTTGTGTTTAACTACTTTGAAAGAGACGAGTTGGGTTAGTTGGCTGGCCTCGTCTTCACGAGAGGCGCCATCATGACCAGTGCGGGGTTTTGGGTTGTGACAAGTTGGTATCAGAGCCTAGGTTACTAGGTCTCACGAGTCATGAGCAGGTTTAGTAGAGTCTCGCGGATCAGTACGGAGACGTCTGTATTTATCCTCGAGAGGCTGCAGAACCTTTAGGAAAACTTCACTTCCTTGGAATTCTTATCGTGCGTACTTGATTCAGCTTGAGATATGACTCTTGAAATTTCTTCCACACGTCTGTATGCGCACGTGAGCGCTCAGCGTCAGATGTGCCTTGATGTCTTGTGATTCCCCGATCAAAGGGCGAGATGTAATTTCCGTGAGTTTGATGTTGGGCCAGTCTGGAGGACTTGAGGCCGGATCTTTGCCATGGCTTGAGCACCGAGGTGCTGATTGTGTGAGCAAGTGTTTTGAACTTATATGTTCGGTATTGTCCCTATTAGCCGTAATAGCGGTTGGATATCTATGTGATGATTATGTAGTACTGCGAGATGTATCTATATGACTTGGTAGTGACAAGAAGCCTGCTGGTAATAGATGGACTGTTAAGTGTTCGATTCCTATGGTGATTTGATGTGTAGCCCCGAGTTATGGGCGTGTGGAGAACATTTTCGTGTCTCCTAGTTGGGAGTGAAGTGCATTACATGTGGCGGAATGAGTTCAGATTCAGGAAGACTAAATGACTGTGTAACGTATATGATGGTGGAAGGTGTGCTGGAATACTAAATCGAGGCGGAGCAGGTGGGTTATCTCCTGCGAAGTGTTCCTAAGTGGTATGATCCTTATGCGTATGTTAGAAGACCTCAAGTGTAATTGAAGGGTACGTGTTGAAATTTGAAAATTCAGGTAGCTTAAGAGAGTAGACTCAACTGATGTGGGAATGAATGTGAGGTTTGCAGAGGATTACAGTATTAGATGATCTGTGTTTTCACAAACTAGTGGATGATTTGAGTTTAATCTCACTATGATATTATGGCATCATTAGAGTAAAAGTATTATGGGTTATTGAATGTGTCCTGGTATATAGCTTCGAGCCAAGTTGGGGAGGTTGCTGTTGTTTAGCTGATCGCACGGTCATGTGCTATGTTGGTTCCGTTTCGAGGTATGCTGGCGGATCAGTCCTGGTTGCAGAAATTGAGCCGAGGATGGCACGAGTGAAGAAAAATGTTGACAAGGGTTATATGGTGCTTCGTAGATGTCAGAAAATACTAGGATGTCTTGAGCTATTGTTGATAAAGAATGCTCAGTGTATAGAGAAGGAAAATGGTTGTTTGTATTGGGATGAGATCATATTTTGCGGTGTCAGAGCGCTAATAAGGCACGAGTGGTTCTGTTCGTTAAGTCAGGTAATTTGCAGTTTGAATAAGAGTGAATGACTCTCGAGAATGGATTTAATGTGTTCAAGATTCTACATGCAACAATCAGGTGTCTTAAGGTTGTGTATGTGGGTAGAGAATGTGTTTCCATTGGAAAAGGTCAAGACTTGTAGTATTTTTATGTTGATTATGGGATCCTATGTATCGGTATCTGGAAAATAATGGTAACGAATTCAGATTCGCGGGAAGTCCTTCAAGTAAAGTATTCTGGAATGTGGTATTTCTGGGAACATTTGAGAGAGTATTCAGTGGCTTATGGGTCTTAGACAATGTGGTCTTGTGCTTGGGTCTCGTGTAGTGAGCCTGGGTTGAGGAACTGTGGTGCTACAGCAATAGGGAATATCAAGTTGATGATGACTCAGAAGGGAAATTAGATAGATGGAATAGCTTGATAGTGGACCAAATCGGTATGGTAAGGATATGATTAATTCATCGTATGTGTTCGAGGTAATGAGCCCTTACAGGTATTGTGCAGCAAAGTTCTTGAGTTCTGACAGCTTGCTTAGCTTGGTTGGGATATAAGGATTCAGTCCTGGCAGTTTAACTCGTGAAGATGGAATTGAGAGAGAGTTCTTGTTGGGTTTTACCGTGGTTTGGAGATGTATATATCTTTCTATGGGCATGCGAAGCATGGGATGTGTAATGATTTTCTTCCAAATGGGATCAGCGGGAGTTCTTGATTAGATGAGTTACAGTTCAGTTCTGAAAGAAGTTCATAAAATTCTTAGGCAACGGGTAGCCTCAAGTAATCAAGGAAATGGTACTGCTAATTGGAAGTGATTTGACGAGAGTATATGTCTCGGAAGAAGGGTAATATGATTGGACTGATGATACTTCGGTAGTATTGCGGCACTTTCTTGCCAGATCGACTGCTGATATCTGAGTTTGTTGTGATGGCACAGGGGAATTTTAGAATATCTTTCGTGGAACGATTGGGTATTCGAGGTGAAATATGTATTCATACTGCGAAATTTGGGATCAGGTACAGTGATTCGTGTGCTATATGGAGTTGGAGATTGGGAGTTCTCAGGTACAGACTATGTAGTGGTTGTGGATCGTGTGTATTGGTACCGTTAGCGGCTATTGGGATTTGGAGGCCCGAGTGGATCTTTCTTTGCTTGGTATATTAGATTTTGGATATGATATTAGGGTGTAGACTGGTTGTCTCAGTGTTGGGTTATTCTAGACTATTGTGCTATGGGCTATGTCGGAAAATGCCATAGGTTGCGTGGCGAGGTGCATCAGATTATGATCTAGCAGAGTGGTTTGTATTCCAAAGACCAGCTGACGGCTGGGAAGGATTGTTTTTCTTAATTGGGCCTTCGTGGCGGATGTCAGTGCAGAGGTTTCTACCATTGAATCAGTTTCGGTATTGAGGGACTTTTTCGGATGCGTTTCTTGTGGCCGGGCATGTCGCCGGGCGAGATTGTGGATTTCGGTATTTATTTGGTGCCAGGCACCGTATCGTACGGCTCCGGCAGGAGTTATAGTAGTGGAAGGATCAGCTTCAGGCTTCTTGGTATTGAGTTCGTTGGCAGGCCGATGTGGCTACGTATTTGGCTTGAGTTAGCTTGGTTAGTCCCGAGTTGAATTGTTGAGGGATAGGTTGATTCGGTCGTTATTGAACTTGTTAGTGATCTGGGGAGATCTATGAGTTGCTTTTTCTGTGC
Organism: Nicotiana attenuata; assembly: GCF_001879085.1. Taxonomy (NCBI): domain Eukaryota; kingdom Viridiplantae; phylum Streptophyta; class Magnoliopsida; order Solanales; family Solanaceae; genus Nicotiana; species Nicotiana attenuata. Next base: position 47,970,355 of record NC_031991.1, read on the forward strand.
TGTGAGGCGTTATGATTTGTTGGATATGGGCACATGTGGTGCGGTTCTATTGAGGATTCATAGAGAAAGTCGAGCGGGAAGAGTAATTGAGTGTTGCCCGGTAAATGGAGTATTGGTTATGGCCTATCGGGTTGCGTGTCGTATGTTATTTGTTTCACCGTGGGTGCAATGAATTGCTTTGGTTTCGGACATCAAATTATGCGTGGCTGTCGATTTTGAGCATGGCGACTTGAGGTGTTTCATGTGTAACAGTGGTTGGGTAGGATCGCGCATTGTGGTGAGGCCACGCGGGGGTATGACCCTTCAGGGTAGATTCAGGTATTCTATTTCCATGATGTGAGATGGGGTCTCAGCCTTGTGTTGTAATGGTACTGATGAGCTTGAGGTACATCTCTTTCGTTTGAGTCATTTGTCATGATTTGAGTATGTTCAAACCGTTCCTCATTGGTGCGTGTATTATGCAAGTTGTGGCTTAGGCCTGTGTTGAGGTGTCATATCACCAGAGTGGTGTGTTGGATTCGAGGTGATCGTTGGAGTCATTAATGAATACGAACAAATTTGATTTCAGCTTGTTGGAAGGATAATATCGAGGTTCGGCTCGAAAATCTGTTGTGGTATTAGTCAAAGGGGAGGTGGCTTCATGAATGGTTGATCTGAGAAATGGTTACGGTTTGCTGCGTGTTTCATTTATCGTTGGCAGTATATGAAAGTGCTGGAATGAGACTTTAGCTAAATAAGAGTTTTTCTATCGGTATTTGGTTGTTGTGGGTAACTACTGTGAATGGAAGTTATCGTTTCGAGTGCTTGGATTATGTGGTATATCATATGATTTCACTTGAGGTTGCAAGTATGGGTTATTACAGCTGGTTCGGGACTATTCAAAGTATAGGTGTGAGGTTGTGATCGTATTGATGGTTTCAGAAGTGAAAAGGTAGTTCTATGATTTATGGGCTAGACTGGATTGGGTAATTTCAGCTATGTTGTGTTGTCGGACCTATATGAGATAGGGTGATGTGGGATTACCCCGGGTATATGCTTGGTAAGGTTATTCAGCTATTGGTTGGCTTCTAGGACAACTCTGGGTACGCTCGAGGACGAGCGTTGGTTTAAGTTGGGGAGGATGTGACGACCCGACCCGTCGTCTCATGAGTTACCGCTCCGTTTCCCCATTTTATGCTTCTTCATGTTTCATTATCAGTATTTGGTGTGTTATAGTTGATTCGGATTGGTTTTGGTAGAAATGAGGCACTTAGTCTCTTTAAGGAAGGCTTGTTTTGGAAAAGTCAACCAGATGTTGACTTACGAGTTAGAGGGCTCGGATGTGGTTTCCGGTGATTTGGTTAGCTTCGGGGGATGATTTGTGACGTAGGAGTGCGATCGAAATTAATTTTGGAGGTCCGGTGTAGAATTAGGCTTGAATTGGCGAAGTTAGTATTTTGGCGAATTCCGGTTGGTGGGTGAGATTTTGATCGGAGGGTCGGAATGGGATTCCGAGAGTTACAGTAGCTTCGTTAGGTGATTTTGGATGTGTGTGCAAAATTTCAGGTCATTCGGAGGTGTTTTGGTCTGGTTTTTGACCAAATGCGTATTTCGGAAGTTTTGAAGAAACTTAGGCTTGAATCTGATGCGATCTAATGGTTTTAGCGTTGTTTGACGTGTTTTGATGATTGGAACAAGTTTGAATGATGTTATAGGATGTATTGGTGCTGCTGGTTGAGGTCCCAGGGGCCTCGGGTGAGTTTCGGGTGGTCAATCGAACCCTTTTCCATGTTGATATGTTGCAGAAATTGACCATCAGCTGTTGCAGAAGAATTTGCCTTCACGATCACTTTTGGTGTCTCGCGTTCGCGGAGGGCCTTGAACCTGTGCTTCGCGTTCGCAGTGAGGGTGTCGCGTTCGCGAATAAGGATTTGGAGCCCAGTGGAGTTTGTTCTACGCGTTCGCGTGTGAGGTAGCGCGTTCGCGTAAGTATGAGGCCTAAACTATCGCGTTCGCATGGATTGAGTCGCGTTCGCGTAGAGTGTTTTCGAGCTTTTAAATTTTTGCACTTCGCGTTCGCGAGGTAATGGTCGCGAACGCGATGAAGGATTTTCCAGGTCTGGGCAGAAAGTTTATAAACATTTCATCCGCAATTTTTTTAGCCATTTTTCCCCCATGGTTGATCATTTTGAGAGCTTCTTGGTGGAGATTAAAGAGGGATTCAAGGGGAATCGATTGGAGGTAAGATTTTTGAACTTAAAACTCATTTTTATTGTGAAATACACCTAGAGATTCATGAAAATTAAGCCAAAAGTGGAAGAACTAGGGCTTGAGTTTTGGGATTTTTAAATTGGAAATTGAAGGGCCATTGATGTGAAATTTGTAATTTTTCGAGAAGTGGGCCCGGGGCTCGGGTTTTGCTAGTTTCGAGATTTTTGCTATTTTTTGATTGTTTTCGATTGACTATTGTTCCCTTAGCATATTGTGATGTATTCGCTCTGATTTTGGATAGATTCGACGCGCGTGGAGGCCGATTTGAGGGGCAAAGGCATCGCGAGCTAGAGCTTTCACCGGTTCGAGGTGAGTAATGATTGTAAATGATATCCTGAGGGTTTGAAACCCCGGATTTGCACACCGTAGTGCTATATTGAGGTGACTTACACGCCGGATAGCGGGCGTGGGGTAGAGCACCGTTGGGGATTGTGACTTGGTCCGTCCCGGTTGTTGATTTTACCGCGTAACTGACTGAAACTTATTTGATATTTCAGGATTTGGGCTGATTGCCGTATTTGGGCTTCGTGCCAATTATTTGAATCCTTTAGGGATTGATATCACCGTTTTCGCATTATTTTTGCATAATATTTGATCTCGGTCCAAGGTTTTAAATATTGTTTCGCAAACTCAGCCGTCTTTCTAAGATTTGAAAACTTAAACTATAATTTATTGACGTTTTGAGCTGAGAACTATTATTTTAACATTGCCCAAGTGTCTTATGTGCATTTCTGGACTGAGCATGGATCGGGTTGCGCGCGGAGCAGTGTTATATGTGCATTTCTGGACTGAGCATGGATCGGGCTGCACGTCGTAGCGGTGTTATATTTATTTTGAGGCCGAGGGCCTGGTTGATGCCACGAGATGGCTTGATATTGCGCTTGGGCTGTAGGAGCCCCTCCGGAGTCTGTACACACCCCAGTGAGCGACGTCGACGTTAAATATATGGATGGCTCGGGCTGCACGCTGCAGTGGGTACCTGAGTGTACCGGCATATGCATTGCATTGCACTCATGCATTTGTTCCTATTTGTATTATCTGTCATGACATTTCAGCACTCTCATTTCATTGGTTTCCATGCTATTTCTGCATTGCTTATCTGATACCCTGGCGTTATTCGTTAATGGAGTGTTGTGCCCAAGGGGCTGACTTTTGTGTTGACTTGCACTATCTGTTTTTGCATTCATTTGCTTAACTGTTGGTAAAAGATATTTTCAAAAGAGGTCTTAAACTGAGCCCGGATATTTCTAAAGATTTCACGGTTTCACTGTTTTCTCAAAGGGTTACACTGTTCTATATAGCATGATGGCTTGCTTACGTGGTTTCTTGCTGCTCAGTTATTATTTACCTTTTTTACTCACTGAGTTGGAGTACTCACTTTACTCCCTGCACCTCGTGTGCAGATGCAGGTATTTGATCGTCGGAAATGGATTTGAGCTGCTTAGAGATTTTGTTATCGTAGCTGAGTCAGGTGACCGCTAGCGTTCGCGGCACCGGATTGTTTCCTTTTGATTCTAATTTCTATTCTGCATATTACATGCCTTGTAGTTGTATTAAAATCCTTCTAGATGCTCGTGACTTGTGACACCCCGGTTTGGGTTGTGTTGGGTTGTAAATTTCGTTAATTAATATCATTAAGTCGTATTTTTGCTGTTCATTTGTGTTTAACTACTTTGAAAGAGACGAGTTGGGTTAGTTGGCTGGCCTTGTCTTCACGAGAGGCGCCATCACGACCAGTGCGTGGTTTTGGGTCGTGACAATTATATCGAATATAGCTTATANAGGTGATGACCCTTTGGGTCGTCACATAATATAGCTTATATATATATATATATATATACACTTACGCTATACTATGCACTAAGTATAAGTGTATTAGGTAATATTACATCGAATATAGCTTATATATGTATATAATATATATACTTACGCCATACTATGCACTAAGTATAAGTGTATTAGGTAATATTATATCGAATATAGCTTAGATATATATTATATATATATACTTACGCCATACTATGCACTAAGTATAAGTGTATTAGGTAATATTATATTGAATATAGCTTATATATATATAATATATATACTTACGCTATACTATGCACTAAGTATAAGTGCATTAGCTAATATTATATCGAATATAGCTTATATATATATAATATATATATACTTATGTTATACTATGCACTAAGTATAAGTGTATTAGGTAATGTTATATCGAATATAGCTTATTGTGACGACCCAACCCGTCGTCTCATGTATTACAGCCCCGTTTCCCCTATTTATTGCTCTTTCATGTTTTATTATCATCAACGGGTGAGTTAGAGTTAAACTGAATTGATTTGGATAGGAAATGAGACACTTAGACTCTTTAAAGAAGGTTTGGTTTGAAAAAGTCAACCGAACGTTGACTTATTAGTTAGAAAGCTCGGATGTGAATTCCGGTGATTTGGTTAGCTT